>NC_134949.1:94464389-94764389 GCF_965638725.1 Aptenodytes patagonicus | reverse complement strand
CTTAACCTGAAAATCATTCTGACCTATCATTTTATACAAAGATTTATTGTGAAAAGGGAACAAACTGTGTGACTATTCCCTTGTGTATCCACACACACCTACACACTTTTATAATTTTTTCTTCTTCTTTTTTTTAACCTACAATAATGAGAGAAAAGCCCAAGTGAGAATTATGGCTTGGCAGAAATTTAGATTAGTTTATATTGAAAGGATTTGATGTTATTAGAATGTAAAAACAGTTCTTAGCTCCTGCATCAGAAAGGGCCATATAAATCATCATCTTTTAGCAAATTACTTCCCTAATTTTCTTCCTTGATGAAAGGATGTGACTGATTGCCATAAGTTAGCTAAATTTATTTCCAGTGTGCTGAGAGAATGTAATAGGATGCATGGGCAACTGACAAGGTTTAGTGGCTGACTAAGCCATTAGCTTTTTTATTCATTTCATTCATTTTTAATGATCTGCTTGGCCTGTATCGGTACCTGAGGTAAGAGTAATTGCTTTTCCCCACAGCAGAAGGCTAGGGATGGCTTCCCCTGGCAAGACCCCATAGAACAAGATATTTTGAAAGTCCATATGATTTTGAGAGGCCATGTGACTGCAACACAACTTTTCCAGACAGTGTTTTTCCCAGTGTGGTTAGGCTGAAGCCTACCCTCCTCAGCAAGCATCATGGGAAGGTGTTTTCACAAACTAGATTGTAGGTTTGGCTCCCGTAATGTGGGAGTGTCAAAATATGGGAGTTCAACATGTAAAAATAAGAAAATATCAGAAAGCTACACATTATCTATCTTCATTATTGACACCCATAGCTAGATAGCTTTCTTGGCCACCCAAGAAAGGAAGAAGAGAGGATCTCAGTGATATTCACTGCCAGGTGACTGACCTGTTACTATCTGGGAGATGCCTGCTGATGAAAAATCTGTACAAATACCTTCTCTGTTGGCTACTTTTTGCAGCTGAAGTAAAAATCCTGCAAGGTTCAGAAAAGAAGGTAACATCAAAAGTAGCTCATCATTTCTGTATTCTAAGGACCTTGTTTTTGCTGTTCTCTTTTTTTTTTTTTTATTTTGAAGGAAAATGTTTCTGGTGGCAGCATGTGGAGTGTGTGTGTTTGCATGCCGACACATATTCTTGAGAAGACTGCTTTGACATTGGCCCCGGTAATGCTCCTCTGTCTTTAAAACCTAAATCTGCAGTTAATCTATTCCAAGTATTGCTTCATTTAAGAAAGTTATCTGAACCTGCTACCTTGTAAGATGTCAGCTTTGTTTAGTAAAGCTACTTTGATCTGAAATAAGTAGGTAAACTGCTCTGTAGGTGATTAGATTAAGAAGAGGATACATGATAAGAAGAAAATTATTCTTTCTGTTGCTAGCTGCATGATCTGCTCTGGCTGTTGATAACTAAACCAGATAGCTGTAATGTCATTTTCAACCAATCTGCTGATCTGCAAGGTCAGGTTCAGTTGTGAGCAAGATTTTGTCATTCAATGCTAATGAAACCGGGGAAATGTTAACAGTTTTCACCTGTATGGTGGGTTTCTTTTAAATTAATGTAATCTTGCTTATTTATTTTATTCAGGCCTGTGAAAATTAGGGAGCCCTGATTTATTCCTTTCAAAAGGCTAATGGGCTGGAAATGTATAATGAGGTGAAGCAGTTGAGTTTATAGGAGTTTACACTGAATTTACATACTATTTTCTACACACTTTAAAGTGTTGTTCTTGCAACCTTTCAAGAAACAAGTATCATCAACGTTAAATGTTACATTTTGGAAATAAATCATCCTTGCAATTGAATGTGATGCCACCAAATGTGCTAAACAAAACTACATGCTGGTTGTTTCTAAATGGATTGTGGTCACCCCTTGCAGATCCAAGAGGAATTAGTCATGGATTGGACTAGGCACAAGTAAATGAATGAAAGACAAGAGTATGAAAAGGTGGTTCCTATGTTGGAGAGCTTGTAGCATTTGCATGTGAACAAATGCAAAAAGGTAAAGACTCTGGTACAGTTTAGACACATGGTTTATTAGGTTCTGCAGAATGAGAGCTGTTCTTTCCCAGAGCTTTGCATTGGGTGCTAGATGGACTTGTAACTTAAATTTAAATTCAGGAGTTGTAGCCAACTTTCAAATCGCCCATGTGCTGCCTTTCCCTAAATCCCAGACTTCCTGTAAACTAGAATAGAGTTAGCAGCAGTTTGACTGTTTGGTGTATCATTTGTCTTTGAAAGTGCAAGAGGGACCATCCATTGAAACAGCTGCAAGATATCATGTCACATAGTTTCTCTAAGAGATCCCCCACAGACAATTTAATACCTGCCCTCCCCTTTTTGCCACTCCTTTTCTGGGAAATAATATACTAGATCAGTTAGATCCAATATCTCATGAGAAACTAGAGCACATTGCAAATTGATGAGTAATGAGATTTCTTTTTGTATAAACTCATCTTTAGTAGAGTCAGGGAATAAATTGTAATTGCAGGCCAGAGCTTTATAATTGATTGGGAGATATCAGGCTTTTTTTGAAAGATTTTTTTTTATCCCAATACAGGTGACGTTAGCTTTCATTTTGGTCTACACTTGTCATAATTTCTTGATGTTGTTGAGAATGACCAAAAAAAAAAAAGGGAAGAAAAACTTCCTTCTTTGGTGGCCGAAACCAAATGGGTGAGTTCTCCTCTGGAAGATCTGCTAGCCCATGGTGCACAGGATAACAGGGCATTGAGTTGTGGAATACATAATCTCTAAACAAGTGCTGTTCCTGGTTGTGTGAATACAGCACCAGTGCAGCTCTATGCTCTGTTCATAGCTACTATTATACATCTCCTTTTTTTGTGTGAATTAATGGACAATTATGCTTAAAAGACCTCTGGCTGGGAGGCAATTGCCTCTTGGGGGATCAACAGATGGCCTGCTGGTGTTACCATCAGCCTTGCACAGGTGCTTTGCTCTTTCTGAAAATTGGACAACATGCTCTGATAGTGTGTTAGAGGGCAATGTGTGAGAACCACCCTCAGGACTATGCCATGAGAAACAGGGATGGTGTTCGCTGTGTGTTGTCTTCACCATCTTTTCAAAATAAATCCAGTATGCAAATAGAGGAAACGTGCCTTAGGGTAGGGTGAGCGGGATTCCTGTTGCAGTCATGGCACTAACTCAGTATGATCCTGGATAAATCCTTTCCCCTCACTTAGACTCATTTTCAGGAGCCATAGAATCAGCCATTGAATAATATTTGCTTCTGTTATCATGAGCCGTTAATGACTAGGAAACACTTTGAGGTCTGTAGGTGAATGGCACCAGATTTATTGAATAAAATGTGCTGCATAAAATGCTGGGTGTGTTTGAAAGGGATAGATAAAAAAGGGCTGATTATAGAGCCCTTTGAAGTCTGTGTTAAAAGTTTTCATAGATTTCTGTGGGCTCTGGATCAGATAATCAGTGTGGAGGGAGGGGTGGGAGAGAAAATCTTATGCAAGGTCATCACCTACTTGTTTTTAAAGAAGGAAGCAAGCTGGTGAACTTGTGACTGATTGCCCTTTATACTGGTCCTCAGAAAAAAGAAAGGTGAGGGAAAAATTATTGAGATCCCATTGATGTGCAGCCAGTTTTGGAACAGATCATGGAACCTCTCTGCATCAACACTGTCTGAATTTTGCTGTCTGAATTTCTCTTTCTGCAAATGATGATCCACTGATGAACGCACTCATAAAAATGGAAAGAACACTCTATGCTGCAGCCCCACTCGGCAAATCCTCTCACAAATAGACCCTCCAGCTACTCAGAGTCATGTTGCCTGGATTATTTCAAGGGTCAGTGCCCGGGTGAGGAATGTGACATCTTGGGCCATTTATGTAACCACCTAATCGTGTAACAGGTGAGCAGGGAGCCCGTGTACAGTGTAAACAAATCCCTTTGCCATTTTTCCCTGCATTGTCAGGCTGATTCTGATGAAGAAAACATGCGAAGCTGAAGCCAGGGAATCAAGGCTTGGAGCCTGCTTGGAGCTTCAAGAGGAAGTGCTTCAGTGAGGGCACTTTCCGGCATGTTTCAGGTGAAGACTAAAATATTTCCCGCACCTCCCCTGTCTCATTCGTCAGTTCACTTCTGTGCCACCTTGGCTGGGTGCCGGAGATACTTGTGCTCTGAGGAGAGGAGAGGAGAGGAGAGGAGAGGAGAGGAGAGGAGAGGAGAGGAGAGGAGAGGAGAGGAGAGGAGAGGAGAGGAGAGGAGAGGAGAGGAGAGGAGAGGAGAGGAGAGGAGAGGAGAGGAGAGAGGGTGGTTGACTGCAGCCTGTAGCTTGGCGCCAGGAGCTGTGGTCTGCGTGCAAATCATTATTTGGTCCCTGATCAAGTTACGGTGTCTTGGTTTCTTATCTGTGAGCGATGCATTATAGAAGAGGCTGTGTTCATTTGGTGCTTCCCAAAGGAGGAGCTGGGTGTCTTCATTGTCTCCACTACAGACTTCTCCTTACCTGGAGCCAGTTAAGCACTGGCTGCACACAGGGGAAAGGTGCCCCTGACTGTACTTAGTCCCTGATGAGTGTGCACAGCAGCTGATAATCAACAGCTTTTCTCCCCCAATGAATTTGTGCAAAAGAAGAGCTCCTGCATCTACTTCCCATCATCAAAAAAGAACACTTATAATGGGCACCTCTTAATTGTTCAAGACCATCAATTTACTCAGCTGGTACACTCCATAGATTCTGGCATGTGTTTTACATGTGTTGCAGCTTCCTCTCCATGCTGTTATACCTAGGAAAAACAACCTGATCTTTAAAAAAGAAAGACATTTCTCCAGGTTTACCGGGGCTCTACTGTAGTTATCATCAATAAGAATATTTAATAACTAGTTGCACTTTCTTGAGGGAAATACGTATATGTATGGAGAGGCATTGCTTGATGCAAGCTGAATATTTTTTAGCCAAGTTTCATAAGTTGTTTGATTTTTTTTACGTGTGCTTTCTCTGGCAAGCACACCGTTAAAGACAGCATTGTACATATTTTATGGTACATAGTAAATATTTTATTAGCATTATTATTCAGGTTAAAGGGAAAGAATAGAGAATTAATAGCTTAGGTTAAGCTGATCTCAGAAGGCATATAACTCTTATAGCTAATATATTTGCCACATTTCCTAGTTGGCGACCAGATTGTCTTGTATCTGCACAGAACTTAGCCACTCTGCGGGGCTGTTTCCCTCTGTGCATGTAGTGTTTATCATTAATGTGTCCATTAAATCAGCATCCTTTAACGGATCTTCATGTTGCTTGGGTTTTCCCTGTGCAATGAGTTATCTCATGTCTTGTCTATCTGGGTGTTATTTTTATATTAGGGGAAGATAAAGAACAAAAGAAGCAGCAGTGCTCTGATGCTGAGTCACAGTGAGCAGGAGGTCTTGCTCTGTGTGTGTGTGTCTGCGAGTGTGTCCTCACACTGCATCCCTAAGTCAAGCAAGAACTCATGCTCTGTACATGTATACATCAGAATCATAGCAACTCCCTTAAATTAACGCAGCTTCATATTCTGGCCCCATGCGGACCTAAAGCCTGCTGAATTCCTGGGGAGTTGGTTTGTCAACTGAGATAGTCTATTATCTAGGAGAGAGGCAGGAGAAGGAGGGTATCAGAAGGAAGTAGATGTGTAGGAGGAGTTTTTCCCAGCTCGTCACAAGCAGGCAGTACTCCTGGAGCAGTACACACAGGACCAAGGCAGAGGGAGAGAGACACAAGTCTTTTGGACCTCTTTAGGAGATCCAGAGGTGGATCTTCTTTATGTATCACTTACTGAAAATGTCCATGGAAGTACAGAAATCTCAGAAGGAGTGACAAACATAGAGAATTGTGAAAGTTTTCTCTTGTCCAGTCCTGTTCGAAACACCCCAAGTACAGGCCTTCAGCACTCAAGCACTCAAAACATCCAAGCTGTTCGCAGAAACTGTCCATATGTTTTACTGCTAAGCAACTGAGATTTTCTTTTTTGCTTCCTTTAGTCTGTGGTAACCCATCTTTAGTGGAAACACAGCGGTGAGAGAGTGGAAACAATTTAACAGGATTTGCAAAGAAGGGAATGATGCTATACTAAACCTGACTCACGGTAAACCCAGTAAGCCCTGTGGAAAGCCTTAGTTATGGCTTTGGGACCTTAGCTTTGGTGTTGAAAAATATTCCCATAATAGCTCAAAAATGAGGCAATTTCTGCCTTACTGAGGATTTTCCGTTGAGAATTCCTGTGCAAGGTCTGCCAGTGTCTGATGTGCTTAGCCTACTGTATGAAGGCTGCCTGGATCACCACTCTGTGCTGTGCTTTTCATTCGCTCACTTCTGGACACAGTCCAGTGTCCCTGACGTCCCTCCATTGATTTCAACTTGCACTGGATTAAGCCCAGCAGTCGCCTAAGCATATTCATTTCATGGTTGTTTGTGGGTTATGTGTTGGAGGTACTGACTGTTATAAGTATCTTTATAGTTTGGCCTTATAGAAATGCAGTGCCTTTACCATGTTCTCACGCCTTTATTATTATCATTATCGAGTTATCCCTTTTAACCACTCCATGGTTTAAAAGTGGAAAAACCTTCCATTACAAAAACATAGCAGCCTCCTCCATAGAAGAATATGATTTAATGTCAAGTCATTAGATGTGGAGCGTTTTGACTTGGTTTGTGAGCATTTACCCTAATCCACTAGCCAATGCCAGTTCCAGCAGGTCGGTCTTAGTTCACACTACTCCACACTCAAAGTTTCTTTAAGTTCTGTGAAAAGATGTGGATGTGCTAACTAGAACAGTGACTATGCCCATATGTCACTAGCTATCTATGGAGGCAAGTTTTGAGAACATGGAGCTAAAAAGGGTTCACATTTTCTTGGCTACTGTATCAAGCAGCTTTATGTCAACATCTTCAAGTTACATCTAGCCTTGACCTTCAGTGTCTGGCTTGGGACTTCCCAGGGTGAGATTCTTTAAATGAACAATGCCAAGAGCTTGGAGCCCAGAGTCTGGTCTCTTTTGTATGGGCTACCACAGGAGATGCACATACAATTGCGCTATGTTTTGAAAGAGCCAGTTCCACAAAGAAGCATAAGTGCCCAGTTAAGTGCTTTGGCACTTCCTTTCAAACCCCACCCAGCAGCTGTTTGAGTCAGACATACCTGATTTCTGTATGTGTATGAATCTTCCAGAAAAATCCTGACTAATTTATGCTGCTGGGCACAAACTCAGCTGCTCAGTTTTAGTTGGCTCCAACCTTAAAACCCAACAGGGTTCTCAGGCGTCTTTCTCCTGGAGGACCCAATTTTGTAGGCGTTTCTAGGGCTAGTGGTCTGGTTCAGGCTGTGCACAAGACAGCAGTGGTTAAGCTTACCTAGGGTGTAGGTGAACTGGCTTAAGGTCCCTCCACTGCCTGATTTAGAGTAAGAATTTGCCTTCAGATTTTCCACTTGCTGGAAACTGTTAGGCTGCCTTGTCTTCTGGCCTGCATTGCTTGTTTTGCTGAAGCCCCTCTCCTCTGCATGAAAAACAATATTTGTTAAAGCAAATTGCCTTTTACAGTTCAAAATGTGAGTTGATCAAGTTACTCTCTCCTTTTCTGGGGGCTCAGTGACTGGTAACAGTGTATATGCTGTTGTGGGCTTGCACAAGAAGGTATTTTCTTCTGAGATGAGTAGAGGCGATGGGCAAAATAATCCTAGGTGTTGCAGGAGGTTAAGGGGTGGTTAATCTTGCCCAGTATCATAACCATGGAAGTCTCCCTGTGTTGAACAGAGCAAAACCACATACACACACACGCATGTGAAATTTGCTACTTCCTGATAGCCTTCCCCATCTGGAAGACCTTTCTTCCTTTATAGGAAGAGCCACATAGTTTGAGGGACTGTATATGAGTGTGTAAGAAACAGTTTTTCATCCACCAAATCAGCACTAGTAAGAAACTGTAATTAAACAACTGCATACCATAGCATCTTTCCCTGATGGAGGGACTTGGTTTTCCTCTTCTGAGTAAAAACAATATGTCGTTGACTGTTTAAAGCATGTATATGTCAACTTCAGCCACTCTTACTCCCTGGAATGAGAGGTGTGAGGTAAGACAGAATAGAAGAAGAAAGAAAAATAACAATGATTTATTTTGATGTTTTTGAGTAAGAGAAATCTATTCTTACACCTTGTGAATAGTGTAAAATGAAGTACATGAAATTACTTGGGTTGGTAATAACACAGCAATGAAAGTGGATCACAGCTTGCACTCTTCCTAAATACAAAGTATATGTCTTATATTCTAGTATAAAACTGGTAGATCTGGTCAGGGGGGATATGCCTGGCAGCTCCTTAGATCAGTGTCTGTAAAGCATTTTAATCCAAGTCTCACTTTGATCCTTTAAGAACCTTTTCCCTCCTTGCTGCAGTGGAGGTGTGCAGTGATGGCTGGGGAAGGTGTCCTTTGTACCATATGTGTTGCCTGCAGCACTTTAACAGTCGGTATCCCATGGATGAGAAGTGCAGCCCTAGTAACTTAGGGGCAGCAGAGTAGCTCCGCAGCTCTGCCCTGAAAGACCCTAGCCCAGAAAATAGGTAACTGGCATGGCTGAAAAAGACGGCACTTGCCTAGACCACTGGTGGACCTTATCTCTTCAGCAAGTGATTCTTGAAGGGTGTAGACAGCTAAGTCCAATTCACGACTGGCTCATTGATACCATCTGCATGTGGTAGCTGGCCTAGCAGCAGAAGGCAAAGTAGGTAGGGTGTTGGCTGCTGGCCATGTGAGTTGTTACACACTGCCGCTCCCAGAAGAAGTAGCCATATTTGATGGGTTAGAAATAGTCATCTGAACAGGGAACTTAGCGCTGCTTAGTGCATTGCGATGACTGTGCTGACTGGGAAGCTGCCATGCTGCCGTGTTAGCTCTGGAGGGACCTGTGGGGCAGCAGAGCCCTGAGGAGCTGGGCACGATGCTCTTGGCATCGGTACTCTAGGCAAGCACAAAATGCCAGAGCGTGGAGCCAGCCCTATCACACTGTGGTTCATCTGATCTGTCATATTTAGAGGTATCTCCCTGCCTTCTCCTCATCATAGTATCTTAAAGCCTCACTGTTGTCATTGCATTTATTTGTGCACAATGCCAGTGATGATTTACGGAAGGAGAGATGAGATGCAGAGGGACACAGAGAAGTGGGCCTGTGTGAACCTCATGAGGTTCAACAAGGCCAAGTGCAGGGTCCTGCACCTGGGTCAGGGCAACCCCCGGTATCAATACAGGCAGGGGGACGAAGGGATTGAGAGCAGCCCTGCCGAGAAGGACTTGGGGGTACTGGTGGATGAAAAGCTGGACATGAGCCGGCAATGTGTGCTCGCAGCCCAGAAGGCCAACAGTATCCTGGGCTGCATCAAAAGCAGGGTGGCCAGCAGGTCGAGGGAGGTGATTCTGCCCCTCTACTCTGCTCTGGTGAGACCCCACCTGGAGTACTGCGTCCAGCTCTGGAGCCCTCAGCATAAGAAAGACACGGACCTGTTGGAGCGGATCCAGAAGAGGGCCACAAAAATGATCAGGGGGATGTAACAGCTCTCCTGTGAAGAAAGGCTGGGAGAGTTGGGGTTGTTCAGCCTAGAGAAGAGGCGGCTTCGGGGAGACCTTATTGCAGCCTTTCAATACTTAAAGAAGGCTTATAAAAAAGATGGCGGCAAACTTTTTAGCAGGGCCTGTTGCGACAGGACAAGGGGGAATGGCTTTAAACTAATATAAGGAAGAAATTTTTTACGCTGAGGGTGGTGAAACACTGGCACAGGTTGCCCAGAGGGGTGGTGGATGCCCCATTCCTGGAAAGATTCAAGGTCAGGTTGGACGGGGCTCTGAGCAAGCTGATCTAGTTGAAGATGTCCCTGCTCACAGCAGGGGGGTTGGACTAGATGACCTTTAGAGGTCCTTTCCAACCCAAACTATTCTATGATTCTATGATTCTTAGACATTTCAGATGTCTAAGTTACACATGAAACAAAGCACAGTCTTGGTGTTAACCGAGCTATCCTGGAATCAGGCAAGCCATGTTAGCTGAAGTATGTGCTTGGATTAATTAGCAGCCCGGGCACAATGAAAGCATTGCTTTGAAAATGTGTGTTAGCATCTCTGTGAGGGGCTTTTAGGAGTATCATCCCACTCAAAGCTTACAGAGTGATCTTTAGCTTTATTCTGCAATGTGTTGTGGGACCATAATGCAAGTGACCTACTCCTCTCACATGGAGAGTGGATGGCCAAGCAGGAGCCTCTCAAGTCCCTGGCTAGCACTTTAACCACTGGGCACTCTTTCCATGGAGACTATTCACAGTGCGACTGTTCACAGTGTCTTATAAGAGGGTTTTTCATGGGACTAATTACATCTCAGTCCTGCTGTGGATGCTTATTCCCCAGGACTCCCTTATTTCTTACATCCATTCCTTCCCCTCTTTCTTTTCGCTGTGAAACAGCATGACTCAGACATCTTTTTGCCTTGCACAGCATTCAAGACACAAATTGTGGCTTGAACAGCTTGTTGGAGCATGGTCCTCTAAACAGAACAATGGATTTGTTCCCTGAATTGAAGGACTTAGCAGGAATCAGTTAGGCCTTTGCCCAGGTGAAGCCTAGAAGATGACACAGGTGTTTCTGCACTGCAGTTTCAACCTGAAAGCCCCCTAAGAAACAGGCAATTGTAATTATTTTTGCTGGAATTTTCTTCAGGTTTATTATCCTGCGCCCACACAAGCACTCTTCAGTTTTTAAGATTTCAGACAATTGACTGCTTCACTAGCAAAGCCTCATGATGAATATTCCTTCTTAATTTGTTTTTAATTGGAGTTTTCACACTTCATCAGTGTAACATTTAAAGAAAACATTAACTTTCTTCCTACTGTCAGGTGGACTGCACATGGTTTTAGGGTATATATTTCTTCTGTCCTTCTCCCTGTCAGAACTTATTCTATTTTAGGCATGTGCCTGGCTCTGGCATTCAAATCTATGGCTGAGCTTGGTGTGGGGTATGGGGGACCATGTCCATTGTACCAAGCTGATGCTTATGAGGCAGATGTCACCTTCTTATCCTTTCCCATCCCCTATCAATCTCAATTTCTAACAGAATTTTTTTCATCGTCCATGCAGAAATCAGGAAAGTACAGTATCTCATTACAGGTGAGGAGTGAAGAACACTGGGGGTCTGTCTGCGTTGTACACTGCACAAAGTACCACCTAGCAACACCCAAGCAAATGCTAAGAAAACTAGCTGGGATACAGAAATATATCTAATCATGACAGAATGGGCCATGGTGGGCTAACTTACCTTCCTCCTCTAGAAGAGAGTCAAACAACATGAGGCTTTGTATCAGGAAGATCTAGGTCTCAGCAGAAAGGAAAACCCAATAGTAGAAAATAGTCCGTTTTCTGATGACAGCTATCTCTGAAGCACTAGCCATTTTTTATAGTTTTTAATTAACTCAACAGGAGAAGCATGATAAAATTCTTAATGCCAAGCTCTGGCCAACTGGAACTAGACTGCTCTAGCAAGTTCATTTCAAGATGCTCCAGTGTGTCAGCACCACACTGCAGTCTGCTCTCTGTTACGGATAAGAGACTTGGTGACAAAGGGAAACAAAGGAAAATTCAGAACCAGCATGGGAATTGAGGCATGTCTTCCATGGCTCATCCTCTTCACTCAGGGTGTTTGGCTCTGAAAGCAGTATCTTGATTTTCTTTAGTTCCGCTCATCCCACACTACATCATTACCCTCTTTGCTTATTTGGCATGGTCCTCCAAGCAACAGACTGAAGGCTGAGTCAATTTTTTAATAGAGCAGGCAGGAGAATAATATATATTAGTCACTTGCTCTTTCTTTTTGCTTGATCAAAAGAGTTAATTCATTGCTGCTGTAAACTTTCAGCTCACAGAGATGTAACAACAGCTCATTATCTTTGCAGGTATTCATATAGCACATTATGGAAATATGTTATTAGCTTTATTGAATATGTATATAGAATTTGAGTGTTGTGGTTACAAGTGAATGTATCTGACTTTGCAGAACCGGAATTGTTTAAATCTAACTCAAATGAGATCAACAGGCACAACAAATGGAGAACAAGTGCACACATATACTGTTTAAGTAATTTGATATCCTTCTATGATAAGGTCACCCGCCTAGTGGATGAAGGGAAGGTGGTGGATGTAGTTTTTCTGGATTTTAGTAAGGCTTTTGATACTGTCCCTCACAGTATCCTTATGGACAATTTGTCCAACTGTGGGATGAGCGGGTTCACGGTGCGCTGGTTGAAGATCTGGCTGAAGGGCAGAGCTCAAAGGGTTGTAGTGAATGGGGCTACATCTGTCTGGCAACCGGTCACCAGCGGTGTTCCTCAGGGTTCAATTCAAGGGTCAGTTCTGTTCAATATATTTATCAATGATCTGGATGCAGGAGTTGAATGCACCATTAGCAAGTTTGCCGATGATGCCAAACTGGGAGGTGCTGTTGACTCTCCTGAGGGACAAGAGGCCTTGCAGAGGGATCTAGATAGATTGGAGCATTGGGCTATGATTAACAGATGAAATTTAACAAGTCGAAATGCTGGATTCTGCACCTAGGACAGAGTTAACGCCGGGCACAAGTATAAATTGGGAGAGGAGGGCTGGAGAGCAGCCCTGTAGAAAGGGATCCAGGGGTACTGGTTGACAGCAGGCTCAATATGAGTCAGCAGTGTGCCCTAGCAGCCAAGAGGGCAAACCGCATCCTGGGGTGCATTAAAGCATAACCAGCCAGTCAAAAGAGGTGATTATCCTACTGTATTCAGCGTTGGTGCAGCCTCACCTTGAGTACTGTGTGCAGGTCTGGGCTCCACAATTTAAGAAGGATGTGAAGGTACTTGAATGTATCCAGAGGAGCGCCACAAAGCTGGTGACAGGGCTGGAAGGAATGTCCTGTGAGGAGCAGCTAAGGACTTCGGGTTTTGTCTAGTTTGGAGAAAAGGAGGCTGAGGCGTGACCTGAGTGCTCTCTACAGCTTCCTGAGGAGGGGAAGTGGAGAGGGAGATGCTGATCTTTCCTCCCTGGTATCCAACAATAGGATGCATGGGAATGGTTGCAGGCTGTGCCAGGGGAGGTTTAGACTGGACATTAGGAAGCATTTCTTTACCAAGAGAGTGGTCAAACACTGGAACAGGCTTCCTAGAGAGGTGGTCAATGCCCCAAGCCTGTCAGTGTTTAAGAGGCATTTGGGCAATGCCCTTAATAACATGCTTTAGCTTTTGGTCAGCCCTGAAGTGGTCAGGCAGTTGGACTAGATGGTCGTTGTAGGTCCCTTCCAACTGAAAATATTCTATTCTGTTCTGTTCTGTTCTGTTCTGTCCTATCCTATCCTATCCTATCCTACCCTATCCTCCATCCCTGAATAGATTCAGCTAAGTCTGAGAAATCTCTGCCAACCTATTAAGCTGACCACTGGGTGTAGATGGCTGCTAGTATAAGGAAGATAAGATAAAAGTAGAGTCAACCCAAATGTCAATTTAGAGAATAACTCTTGGTATTGAAGAAAGGTTTGTTCAAAGGCACCAGAACAGTGGTTTCTAATATGTTAGGTTATTTTGTTTTTCAACAACACATGGAGGTCCCACTGGATTGTGTTTAAATATCTGAAATTCCATATGGTGTCAATGATTTCGCTGTTGATGTTAATAATTTTTGTTGTTTAGTCATTGCAGTTGTTACGATGGTGTGAGGGGAAAGAGGGCAAAATGGGCATCTCAGAGGGCTTGACAGGAGCCAGGTCAAACTAGTTACGTTGTGGAGCAGCTCGTGGCATGCAGTGCTGTTCGGGCAGAGCACGGAGGCTGGATGGAGACTTGGGCAGTGAGATTCCTTGGCCCTGAGTGAGCAGTGCAGCCACATGTTCAGCTTACACCAAGCAGGAGAAGTTCCACTATTACTGAGGAATCCAGCCCATTTGTACTAGCCAGGGGACCAGGAGGCAAATTCAGTTTAACAGAGGAAAGTAATGACCTGAAGTAATGACATACATTTCTTGCTAGTAATCCTGTGAATGTGCTCTATCTGTATGAATTGCGTGCAGAGCATCAATGCTCTCTCAGTCACCATTTCAGATTAATGCCATGGTGCTCTATGTATTCACTGTACCTGCTGAACAGCACTTAATTACTCAAAGCCCTTTTTCTCTTGTCTGCGCGTTGTTAAATAATGCAGAGAGTAACTGCAAATGATAGCTCAGGTTATTGGCCTGTGAATTCAATGTTTGCTGTGCTGCAATGTTAAGTGCAGAGTCTGTGATGTGTATGCCGTAGTTCCCACCTGCAGCGAAGGTAGATGTCAGACAGAGGCATCTGGAAAGCAGGTAATGTTGAACCAGCAAAGGAGCAAACTGCAGGTTGTGCTGCTAAAAAGGTTCAGATTTAGCATTTCTAAGTGGTAGAGAAGGATGTTTGCATCAGTCTTGTCTCACCTAGTTCTCTCCCTGGACTGTAGTTAAAGAAATTGGAGTAGGTGACTTTTTCCAACCCAGTGCAGCACATTCAGCAAATAAAATCCTTGGAAAAATCTCTTCTTGATGCTACAGTCCAGCCTGTGAGCTGTAACAGGTGCAAGCCTGTTACAACTTAGTAACTATTTGATTGCTGATCTTGAATTAAGTTTATGGTCACGAGTCAGTTTCTAGCGGAGAAGCGACGGCAGCTAGCATTACTTACACCTTTTGTTGCTTGTCTCAGCAGTGCTGCTGTTGGTGAGTAAGCCACAGACACTCAGCTATTCTCCTAGACCCCAAAGAGGTCCATCCAGGGGAGGTCAGAAATATCTCACAGAAAAGTGCTGTGTTATGTGGGTAAGAGTTTCTCCAAGGCCACCTCAAATTTTCCACCAGTGCTAAACTCACTCTGAATAAGTAAAATGAAGATAAATAAAGGAAGAAAGGAACTTTCTATGTAAGATCATGATCAGAGTTTAATTATTTATTATAGCAGGATCCCCTGCCTGCTGCTAGATTAGGAATGAGAAAGATATGTGAGCTTTCTCCATGTGAGATGGCTCTATTTCCTCATACAAGGAATAGTGCAAACCTTCTAAAAATCGATGGAAAGGCTTCTACCGTTATCCATGGGCTTTGGACCAGGAATTTGGGCAGTGGGGATGTCTATCTGAAATTACACTATGATATGCTGTTTTAAGCTGTTGCCTTTTATCATTTTTATGGTGCTGCATGCAATTAGTTTGTATGTGACTTGACAGGCCAGGCAGGCAGAGAAGAATGCTGCCCCAAAATCTTTCAGTAGCTGTAAGAATAACACGAACACAGGAGAGAGGGAGTGAAAGCACGGGAACAGACAGCTTCAGTGCAAAATCACGTGAAACTAGAGGAAGAGAAGCTTGACCACGAAAATGACAGAGGAGAAGGTAGTTGCTTGCCTCCTAGGTTATAGTATCCTGGATTGGGGCTGCCAAGGTGACACCCACCAAAGGCCATCTTAGATGCTTTACAAGGCCATGTTCCCTGCCTCCCAGATGAAAACAGAAGTAAAGGTTGAGGAGGAAAAAAACCTGTCAGCTTGCCTGGATGGAAACCAGTGGATGGGAATCACATTCACCCCTGGACATAGCCGTGGTATCTGTTAGATTTCAGTGGAAGACAAAAGCACTTAATTTTGGATGACTTGTGTAATTATGTCAGTGTTTTTGCTGATGAATATATCCATTTCCAAGTCAAATCTTGTTCACTTTAACATGGGTCTGAACCCAAGACAGAGTCTTAGGTAACTTCAAACTTTAAAGTAGCTTGAGCAATGTGTTTATGTTAGCTGAAGCAAAACCTTGTATGCAGCATCACACAACCATGGAAAGCTAGAAGTTCAGTTCTGGGGCCAGATGTTGTGCCAAAGACCCATTTTCTTTAGTTTGTTGAGAATTTATTTGCCTTTGGTTTTTTCTTGCCTCTTTCTTTATCTGTAATCACACCTCCTCCTTCTACTCACACTTCATTGTTAGCTTATTCCTTCTGTTCTCATCTCTCTGTTTTCTTTGGTCAAGGGTTAAGAGCTCCCAATGCAGATTAAAAGAATTATATCAACATTATCAGTTGGTTCTGCTTCACTTGGCAAATCCTCTGCTTTTCAAGGATGGTATTTGATATACTGTGCTAGCTTTTTTCTTTGCAAAGTTATTTGGGGAGCTTTCTCCAAATTCTTGAAATTTTGCTGGTATTAAATAATCCTAGTCATCTCATCTCCTAAGATAGAGGAACATGCATTTATTTTAAGAAATTACATAATGGTATATTCTTCAGGTGGCTTCATGTCTCTTTTTCACCATTTTTGCTTCAATTCTTGTCATTCCCCTGAGTTTTCTCTCAGATAGAACCATCTCTTGTGCACCTGTGTCTTCTTCTGTGTTCTCCACAATTTGGGCTGGTCTTTTTAGGACCAGGTTCTGCAGTGTGGTGACCTGTGTGGTTCAGGCAAGGCCTGGAGAATTTGATCCTGCATGTAAACTAAAGCTCACATCCTGCAAAAATGTAGCTGTGCCTTTTTTTTTACATACTGGGATTTATCCTATTGACATAGCTTTAATGCTAAGCTCAGCAAAACTTCTTTTTATTCTTCTTAAATGATTTAAAGACAACCTAAGGCAGAGTGTGTCCTGGTCTTCACGAGGTTAAGTCAGTTAGATTTTTCAAGTAGAATAGAATAGAATAGACTATTTCAGTTGGAAGGGACCTACAACGATCACCTAGTCCAACTGCCTGACCAATTCAGGGCTTTTATGTCTGAGGAAGTATGAAAAGAATATGCAGTGCCTTGTCTGTCCCTGTGTATCTTGGCACACTCTTCGATTGATTCCCTCTAACTCGAGGTCCAGTTTTTCCAGTCTTCCTTGTAGAGATGCACCAGCTAAGCTAAGATCCTGAAAAGTATTTAGATGCCTGACTCTTGCTTAAGACTGAACTCCATTGATTTTGGCCAAAGTTCACAAGCTGGATAAGACTGAAATCAATGCTGTTCAGGTATGGAGCTCAGAAAAACAGAGCCAAGCCTGCTGGCTCTGACCCACAGGCACTTGTGCATGTCTTTCATTTTCAGCATGTGGGCAGCCCTGCTGCCTTTTCTAAACTTCTCGATGCATAGGTCTGGATTACTATGCAGAGCATCAGCTACACACATACCAGTACCCTGAAATAGTGAGGAATAAGGTAGCAGTCCCCTGTGTAACTACTGTGTCTTGAAAAGTAAATCTAGGCACAAGCAATGTTTTATGTTTGATAATGTGTTATGAGCAGAACTCCTCCTGCCTACAGTTCATGCCAACAACTCTGGCACAAAGTGCCACTACCAGTGATGTTCATACTCTCTGTTTGCAAACAGTACTGTAGCCTTAAAGATGCAGGCCAGTACAGTAACATGTTGCTGGTGCGATAAACATGGGCTTGAAATAAAGTTTAAAACCAGAAAAGGATTCAATGGCTGTGAGTCAAGGGTCAAGCCTAAGTAAGTTTTCCTAAGAGCCAACTGGTCTTCTGCCAGGTCTTCTGCTTCATCCACAGACTGGTTTCCCTTCAGCTGTGTTGGCATCTCTCTGCTTAGGTGATGCCATGACTCTCTGCCAGGTTTATCTCATATTACAAAATCCTGAACACTGGACTGGAAGAGGTTGAAAGGTCTCTCTTGATTTTACAGGAAATACGCCTTATTTCAACATGGCTATGGGTTTGCTATTTCTTTTTTTAATCAGTGCTGTATTGCTAAATCTGATATATTTGTCATTAGTCTCATAGTATTTGATGTCCTGTAAAACTAATCCCAGCTCTCATTGTCAAGTGATTAAACAAGAATCTCAGCATTCACTTAAAAAACACATTTCTAGGCTCAGCGTTGTTGAGAAGTAATTGAAAAATACTGTTTGAAGCACTTGAAAAATACTGAAAGTGAAAAATGTTGAAAAATGTTGGAAGTGCTTATATACTCTGCAAACTGAGAAATCAGAATAGATGAAAAAAATAGAGCTCTTTTTTCTATAAAAGTCCCATGGTTTTTAAGTTAATCTTGGGATTTGGGAGGAAGAGCGGTCAAGTCCTCCTCTTCGACTGTTTGGCGTTGATAGAATTGTCTGTGTTTTCCCCAATTACTCATGCTGTTCTCTTACTCAAGCCTGTCTTCAAGAGGAGTGGATCAAATGGAGGATGTGGGTTTGGGGTAGCACCAGCCTTCACTGAGTTTCAGATTAAAGGAGACCCACAAAGGGGGTCAGTGTTGGTATTTCTCTTCCCCAGCCAGCCCACCCCACTTTTTCTTCTTCACCTTTTTTATTTAGAGTTAGAAAAGCTCAAAAGGTTCTCCTTGTTTTTTGAAGTTTGCTGCATTTCCCTTTGTGAATGCAAAGATTACCCTGCTCTAGTTTATCTAAAAAAATCGCTGACAACACTGACAGTATGCCATCTGCAGCCCTTGCAGCATGACTGGGGCAACGCTCAGCATTTACGAAAGAGTGCTTTTCTCTCAGATGTTTGAATTCAATCCATACTGTTATTATTTATTAAATAAATAGGACTTTATTTCCTGATGTTTTGTTTATTAAAAAATAAGGGTTTATTTAAAATGTTAGGCCTATATGGGACTTCAGTAATGCATAGGCTCTGTGTTGGCTCTCAGATCAGGGGTGACTTTTACTCCGTATAGTACAAGTGTAGGTGGGGTGCTTCTGTGCTATGGAACACATGAGAATGAAGTTCTGTGGGCTCCCTGTACTGGGCATCTGTGCTCAGTTGCACTTGGTCTGAATAGGCACAACTGTGTTCGTTTCCCTGCAATGGCATCTAGTTTGTGTTAGCACGAGTGAAAGGTGGTTCAGGTTCGGTAAGGTGTCCTAAGCAGGTTGAAAGGCTCACTTTTCCAGAATGGCTTTAGGAGAGTCAAAACAGGCTTGATCAGGTTTTGAAACCAGCGAACTTTTGCAAGCAGGCTCATCATTGCCTTGCTCTGTGCTGAGGAATTTGGGCTGGAACCTTATCAGCTTGGGAGCAATGTCTTCCCACACGCAAAGATTACATAAACATTAGAAGTGGATGCTGCAACTTAGATAAAAACTTAGATAAAAACTAAGTTCAGTTCCTAGCTTTGCTAACTAGCTGTCCTAGGACTTCACAGGAACCACTCTTTCTCTGCCTCAGTTCTGCTTTTTGGTTTTTTTTGGTCCACATCCCATTTCTGCCTTCCCCCAAGATACATTCTGTTTCCCACCCACGCCTTTCCTCATCTGAGAATTACTTAACTTTCTGAAGAGGAGTCCTGTGAAATGTATCCTACACAGATGCACTGCTAGGGTGGAGCTGGGAATAGAGCATGGGTGGAAGGAAGTGACTGGGACAGGGATGAGGAGAAAGGTGGCATATGGGACAATATGACACTGCAGCTCCAGTGGACAAGAGAGCAGAACTGCTCATTTCCGTGGCGCTGTGGATCTAAATCAGCTTAAGCTGATCTTGCACTGTCCCCTCAGAGGCCTCCATGAACCTATAGTGTGCACACAGAATTGAGAGCAGCCTAAGTAGTCAAGATAAAGTTGTGTGGGAGACGGGTGTCCGTCTAGAGCAGGTGTTCCCAGATATGATCCTTCTATGCCTAATTATAGTGCCTGGCATGAGTGCCTTCTCCTCAGGTGCTCCCCTGTTTGGAGCTCTCTTGGCTTCCTTTGCCTGTCTACCAGTGTCAGCTAACAAGCTCCTCCAGCTTCCCTAGGCCTCTTGACTTCTCTTTCCCACTGTTACTTACATGTCTCAGCAACTGGCTCTCACAGAAACTCCCTAATTACTATCATGGTCTCTGAGAATGACAGAAGGTTTCTTTGTGTGCAAATTAATAAGCTATTGTAAGTAAAATCAAGAAAGAGCAAGGCTACATCAATGCAAAACCTATTATTCTTTTATTAGACAAATGTAGTTTTAATGCTCACACTTGAAGGTATGCTAGTAAATATGTTAAAAATGCTTGGAACATGGAAACTGACTGGCTGACACCACTGTTTCCTATGGAGCTTTACAACGTTAAATTGGTACACACGGTCATCATGGCCCTTGAGCCAGCACTGCCAGAGCCATTGCTAGTTTACCATCGACTTCATCAGCTAAGAAACTGCGCCCTAACTTCTGGTTTGTTCAAGAGCAAAAATCCTACCTCAGATCTTCCTGGAAGAGATCAATAGTTTTTCTTGTTGAATTACAGCTGCACAAGTGCTGTGCAGTCTTGAAACATGGTCAGCTTATCCTTTACAGGGAATGAGATCTAAAAGTTGGAGGAACTGAGGTCACCTAAGTCATTAGCTTTATTTGTCTGTTCTAAGCCAAGAATATATTACCAAGGGCAGATGGATGTTGTACAGGCACCCATAGTGGAAACCCAATCTACCTGAAAAGTAGACTCCTGACAAGTGCAGTATACATATTTACTGAGAGTGCAAGTGGCCTCACCTACTCCTGGGTTTGCCCAGAGTAGAGCTCGTAGCTAGTTATGTCATTAGAGACTTTTAAGACAATAAAAAAGAGACTCTCAGTAAAGCTGGGTTAGACTTCTGTTTTTATTGATGGACCTACTCTCATTTTAATCAGGTATTGATGTCTTCCAGTGTTGTAAATACCTGGAATTCTCCTGTGCAGGCAGACGTTTGTTGCAATGGAGTTATGCTGAGGGCTGTAATGGGTAACGCCAGATGCAGTACGTCAGAGACCTCCTGATGCTGCTTTCAGCACACTTTCAGCTACTAAACGCTGAGAAGCTGGTAGGGATCACTGGGTTGGTTCCAAGTACAAAGTAGAGACAGGAAAGTCTAGTGGATGTTGGAAAGCTTATAGTATGTTTCCACCTCATTCAGAGTGACTGTGCTGGGAAGCAATTTATATGAAGTTGCTATGTGAAAGAAGGTTGTATGTGTTCAGAATGGCTATATGTATATATAAAAAAGGTAACTGCATATGCCACAGACTTGTGTATCATAAATGTGTATGTTGTAAGCAATTTTAGTCAGGGGATACAACTGCCAGTGCAGCTTGAAGGAATCCTCCAAAATCGCTGTTGCAAGCACGTGGACTGGCAATTTATTTAATAGCTCCAGAGGGAAAGAATTGTATCTTCAGCAGACAGCTGATGAGTCTTGGTACTTTTTTTGTGAGCCTAATTGCCCTTCTCCCGTAATCACTGAGCCTCATCCCACCCTGTCCATCCCCAAGCTTTCCAAGTTGAGTAAACTCGATCTTTTTAAACATTTTGAAATGGGCAGTCATACTCTGTCATCCTGCAGACAATGAATTTCCACTGACGATCCCTGCATGGAAGAGAGACAAGAGAGAGATATTAGTGAGCCAGAACTGCAAAGGATAAGACTATACAAGTAAGAATAACTTTACACCAGGTATTGTGGCAACAAAAACATCTGTCTGCCATTAGCTGAATTTCCTCTGAATGCTTTGTGTTTTTATGGGCTGGAAGAAGATTAAATATGTCTGATAGTTATAATTCCTTCACATTCCCTTACAAGGTAAGAAAATCAGCTCTCTGAGTAATTAGGTCTCTGAGTATCCTTCAGAAGACAATGACTTTTGATGGTGATCAATCCTAAATTGACTTTAAATCAGTGACCAAGAGGAAAAGGATGGTTCTCTCAAAAGTTATTGTCATGTGATATATTGCTCAAGAATGTGTACAAAGTAAAATACATGGGTGATTTTCAAGCTATTTCTAAGTGGGGAGTTATCCACAGAGCAAAATTCACTCTGTTTTTTTTCTTTCCACTACTAGGTCTTCTAGCTAGTGTCCTTTAACAAAGATGTGAAGGAATCAACAGTGAGAGAAATTAAATTCAATTCTCATCCTTGATCTCCACAAGACACGTGTGAGGCAGAGTAACATTTACGAGTGTGAGGAGAGTTTATGCTGTTCCTGGTTTGTGAGTAATTGGATGTCTGTATTCTCTCTCAGGAGAGTGATACAATACCTACTAACAATTTTTAGTAGGAAGCGTGGCTGGAGCAACAGGATTCAACAGTGGAGGCCAGTGATTTAGTGTCCAATAGCTGCAACAGTGCAAATTTCCACCTTAGCTTATTGTGCGTTAAATTTTCCCTTGACAAAAACGCATGAGTTCAGAGGAACAAATACTGTCCTGCTGTGGAGCAAATGTTCAATTTAGGCTGCTTGGTACTGGCTAACAGGAGTTTAGATCTCAAGTACAGTCCTTGCAGATGGCAGCCGTCATTTAAATTGGTAATGGGTGGTACTCCAAGAGGTTTCTGAAAGTTTGGATTCTGCTAATAGTTATCTCCTAAACCTGAGGCATGGCACAGGTAATGCTGCTGGAGTGGTTCAATAGGAGCTTGCTTTACAAGATCCCTGCACAGTCCTGGTTTTCTGGTGGCCAGCTCCAAACACTGAGGAAACTGGTGCAGAACCTGCTGCCTCTTAGGGATGTGCTGAGACACCTGAGCCCAGATTTTGGCATTAACTGCTTTTGTATGGTTTCATTGACTGGGTGACTCTATCCTGGAATAAAATTAATTTGACCCTTAAGCTCTTTGTAAGTATAAAGCGTCTCATTTCAGCTTTCATTAACTGAGGTTTTTTAATTGGAAATTTTCTATGCTACTTCACCAGTTTATGCTGAGTGTCATTTGGAACTGGGCCTATCTCATACTCATCAGCAAGTCTGCATTTAGTTGTATAGTGTTTATTTTTGGTTTTCTTTAGGCCTTTCCTACATGATTTTTAATTGTAATTGCCTCATAAAACTGTTACCAAAGGTTAATGAAATGCAAGATTCATTTTTAGGTTTATTTTAGGAAGTCCTCATTTGGACTATGTGCATGCTCTTCAAAGACTGTTAGTACTCGTTTGGTCACTGAGCTACCCAGAGAGACCAAAAAAAAAAAAGATGACTCGTGGATTAACAGGATTATATGGGTCAAAATTAAGGTCTGCTAAACTAGCACCCGTTGTCAGAGAGACTTTTAGCTCAAAAGCTGAGGTCAAGTCATTTTTCTAAAAAGGGATATTGTAAAGTTAAAAGTTGAGTTCTTTAAAATAAATGTATTTTAGTTACCTGAATTAATAACATGCTTTGAAATATTAGAACAGAATTATTTCTGAAGTTGTAATTTAAGATTGAACTTGCAGACACTTTAGCATATATGCACATGATTGATGGCCAATAGGTTTATGCATTTAGTATCTTAATTTATCTTTTTTTGCATTACTTGTGTTTGAAGTTAAGCATGTATGTCCAACTTTTCAGTATGCAGGCAATTACTTTGTACCATTGGTGCTGTGTGTTTAATTCAATAGTTATCAGCCTGTTTCAATTTGTAGATCCCTTACAAGTTTTCCAGTGGGGGTGCAGATCCTGTCAGGAATTGCCCTAAGTGGAATACTCTAGAATATATATGAACTTGCCTTTGCAGATCCTTAACACCAGTTTATAAGTCCCCCCCTCCCCCCCAAACTGCTAATTTCATGCATTTTCCTTGGCTTGGGAAGTCAATATTGAATTGTCACTTTTACTCTCCAGCTGTCATGTGCTGTCAGATTTGAATTTTTTATGCTATGGGGAAAATATCTTTTATCTCCAAATATTGCCAAATAATCTGTTTCCAATTCAGTTAAAAAATTCTATTAATTCCTATTCATATTGAGTTTGACAAAATCCTCTTTCTTTGGTCATATGAAACTTATTAGGGACCTAAAATAACCTATAATTTAGCTCAGCTGAGCTCAGTAGATATCCAGCTTGTCCAGGCATTTCAAATGTCCTTACTGCTGGGGTATCTGGGTGTTGATCTAGCTTTCAGTGATGATGTCTGAGCAGTTAAGAAATTACCAGCTATTCAGATCACCCAAATAAATGCAGCAGAGAACAGTTTTGTAAGAGAAATGAGCTTCTGTCAGTCTGCATGTGCTGTTTTTATAGAACACAGCGAAGGGCAAGCTGTGGCACCTATCAAGCACGTCTGGTAATCCCCACCTCCCTGTTCAAGCTACTCCCTGCAGGTTGGGCTGTGAATGTTCCAGTGGTGCTCTCTGGACTCGAGGGACCGACCCAATCAGACCACAGCCCCATAACAAGGCTCCATGAGGGAGCCATGCCATCATCACTTAGCATGTTTCAGAGCTCAGGCTGAAGCTATTTTGAAGCTATTTTGATTTTTTTTTTTTTTTTTTTTTAATTTTGGAAGCTATTTTGTCAAGGGTTTATAATGTGCATGTCTATGCGGGCAGTTTCAATTGTTTACAACCTGCTTCATATACCCCATGTCCACCTCTGAAACCTGACTGTATCAGTCTGTCTAACAAAAGATACTGCCTTTACCTGCAAATGTTGCCTTACTTATGTCCATAGGTCATCCTGTCTGCATCAGCATTATCACCACGCTCCCAAATGTGCTCCCAGAGACACTTCAAGCCTCTGCTAATTCTTTCCAGCTGCTTTTGTCTTGCTTTATAGACAATTGTTTTCTCCTTTTGACCTATTTAAAATGGGACTGAAAAATGTAAATATTAACCACTTCTAAAATCTGTTCTCCACAGATGAGCACTTAGAACCTCTGATGATGAACAGCAACTCCTTTGTTCATTCCTGTTGATACACAGGCATGGAAACTCTCAGAGAGTGATTACAGAAGAGGAGATGGGGATACCACCTTTCTAAATTTTCTACAGCTTTTGCCAGAGGCATCACATGCTCTCTCAAATATCTGTGCATCAGCAGTGACCCCAGTGATGCAATGTCTTAGGGAGTAGGAAAGGGAGGATATGATTCCTTCAAGTTTATTCAAAAAGTCTAAAAATACCTGACTGTTTGAAGTGATTAGGAAAGCTTAAACTAAAATACCTTCAAAGGCTTTTTTTGTGACGCTCATTAGCTCAAGAACACTGCCTGTCATGGGCTAAATAGTATGGACAGAAGTTTAACGTGCTTGAAAATGAAAAGCAGTCTCAAAATCTACAGCATGTTTACACAGACAAGATGCACGTGTGCGTGCTGCTGGCAGGCTGGGACTGGGAATAGCTTTTTTTGCTCCTATGCTGCCTCAACCAGCTGCAAAGAACCATTTAGGATGACAAACTTAGCCAACTTCTGCGAGTATACCACTCAGGAGAGTTACTGCATGAATCTGAATTATGAACTGGCATAGCAGGAGTTTTTTTCACTTCTTACACGAGGCAACACAAGTTGGTTTTAGTCATTCTGGAAGCCGGGGGCCAGAAAGTTCATTGGCACAGAGAAGTTTCCTAGATTGCAATTCATAAAATGTTTTCTCTATGGTTTTCACCTGCTACTATTGCAGGTTCATCTGTGGTGTCACAGCAGTGGTAGGACAAAGGTGGTGGTGGCTTCTTCCCTTTCCAGGTACTGTGTTCCCATAACCTGTGAAGACCTGTACTCCCGATGTACATCCCCGTGATGCTACCTCCACTCCTGGCCCAGTCCCTGTTCTGAAGGCTGCGTTAAGCCTTCAACAGTCACAGACAGAAATCTGCTCAGAGGCATCGGTTACCTCAGCTGCTCTGTTTTCCAGGCTTGTCCTTGTGATTCCTGACTTTACCCTGGTCCACATCCAGTAGAGGCTGGAATCCAGCTGCAGGGGAGCGCACTGTCTGCACTATCTCCCCTACTCTCTGCCATGGCTGTGAGGAGCAAGGATAAAGAATAGCACTGGGTAATATTTAAGAGAAAAAACCCAGAACAGGGATGTCCCTTGCAAGCTTGTAAATTCTTTATCCAAAGGAATAAATAGATACCTTTGAGTTAATTAACTGTGAAAGTTATGCTTCCGCTTGTAGGAATAATTTGCAGACATGGCTTCCATTTGTTAATAAACAGGCTAATGAATTTTAGCCAGAAAATTACATTTATGGACCTGCAGCAGTCTGACTGTGTTATCATTTCTGGAAAGGTCTTCTTATTTCAGGTAATCTTTTGGCTGAGGGGATCCCTAGTGAAGTCCATCAAGCTGAGACCGTCATAGTGACAAAAGCACCTCGGCTCCTTTGAGTGTTATTAGAGACAGCTTGAAATGTTGGTGTGTTTAAACTCCTCCTTCTCTCTTCTCTCCCCGCTTCTCCTGTAGCCAGTCTTGGCAACAACAGGCCAGTGTAGCGCACCTTGCCTTGCTGTCTGTGCTGTGTTTGGTAACAAATGCTTTAATATACTGGGCTGAGGTGTCTGATAAAAAACATCAGCGAAGAAATAACTCACAGTTGATGTATTAGAGGTCAGCTCAAGACGAAAGAATCAAGATCCAACCACAACTTCACTAGCCATAGCGCCTCATAGGGCCTGGTCAAGTAATGACCAGGACTGAACAAGAAAAAGTAGTGGACTCATTTTCTGGAAAGGGATCAATGTGCACTGCATTGCCTTAATTCCTGGTGTGGCCTCAGATCTGTTAGTATTGTGTTCCAATGGATTGGGCATTTTACAGCATTCAGACTGCAGTTTGTATGGTCTTATCTTTGCATGCTGGCAGATACCCCACTTCTCTGCAAAGAAAAGTGGGCCAAAATAAGTCCCTCATCCCCTGAAAGGACAGGGTGTTCCAGGCTGAGTTTTTACTGGGTTAGATAAAAGATGCTCTAACCAGAGGTAGGTGAGAAACAATGCTGAAGATCTGTTAAGCTTTGTGGAGTTCAGATTTAGCCAAGCCTACCATTGCTATATTTTTCACTACTCAGATGGGCATGGCAGATGATCCCCTTGTGCATGAAGGTGCCCTTTTCCTGATACACCACCCTGGACAATTGGCCACATGCACAGTGAACTTTGGTCCTCAGAAGTACTAGCCTGATGCTGAGTACCACAGCAGATGATGTGTAGCCATGCACTGTTTGGGAGAAATAGAAAAGGAAAACTTTTTTTTTTTTTTTTTTTAAATTTCTAGTGAAACAGATGAAAAGCAAACCTGTCCACAGCAGAGAAAGTTGTGGTTGCCCCACGGATGTAATGGTCATAAGTGTACATCATCATGTCCATATCTTCTCCATAGTGTCCCGGATATTCTGTTGTTAACCTTTACATTAAGGAAAAAGAAGACAAAATAATTTACCATCTTACAGAAAAGTCCAGTTGACTGAATGCAACTCAAATAGTAGATTTTTCATGTTTCTTTGAAAGTTCTTGTTTCTTAATAGCACCACAAGATGCAGTCTGACCTATAAGACTGCATTTCTCTTCTACGCAACTAATTCATGTAGCTATTTGAATAAATTTCAGTAAGTTTAGAACTGTTAAGAGCAAGTTGGAGTATTATATGTATATACATCTGCAGCTTTGGGATAAAAGCAGCCTTAACAAGAATGTAAAGCTTGTCTACTACTTATGTCTTCATTGCAGGGATTTGCTCCGGCCTCTTGTCAGTCTGTTTCGTTTGCTGCTCTAGAATGTTGTAAATGTTGCCAAGTTAAATAGCTACAAGCATTTATCCATTTATGAATTATATTAAATGAATGTAGCAATTAATCCATTCCTCTTTGTTCTTTCCACTTTCTGCCTAGTTTATAATGTAAAAATATTGGCCTGGACAATATTTGTGCAGTGCATTTTATCTAAGAAGCTCAAAGTGCTTCTGCACTTATTAATCAAATTATGGTTACTGCTCTCCTGGGAAATAGGCAAGTATTTTACAGATAATGAACAGATGCAGGAAGGGGCTGGGACCTTGACCAGTACTTTATGTCAACATTATGTTAGAGGTCAGGAATGGAAACCTGGCACTCAGATTTTCCCTGTATTACACCATTTTACGTGGGAGTTGCTAGTGGAGTTGTGTCAGCTTCACTCCGAAGCAGCACAGGGAAAAATCAGGTTCCCTGTAAGGGAGATGCTGTCCCTGTGGAAATGAACAGCTCAACTCCTGTTGAGACTAACAGGGTTAAGATGCCTTTACAGAAATCCTGACAACCGTTTTTCTGACTTAATTCAGCCCAGCAGCAGTGCTTGAATGATGCTTGAAGGTGATCTTAGCACATCCCAGCTAAGCACTCATGTGCATGTTTACATTTTGTTAAATTGGTGGGGTTTGAGCAGAAGCTTAAATATTTTACTCACTAGGAATACAATTATTGGGATGGTTTTAAGTTTTTAAGATGAGATGCTTTGAGGTTATTTGGAGCCCAAACCAGTAACTGTTGGAATACTCAGAAACTGAAAGTTTACCTGAAAACTGAGGGACTCTGGAATATTAGGCCGCTTTCTCCTAGAGCTATTTACTATAACAAGAATTCCTCTGAAATTGCCACCACTCTCTGTATATTTTAAATGTATTTTTGATTACTTCGTTTACCCCATTCTTATGCTGTTTACATCTTCTTTGTAAAGAAGATGTGACTTAATTCCATTTTCAGCTTTTGAAAATGAAAGAAAAACATCATTCAGTTGGAACATCATTCCTAACAAATCATTATTCCTTGACAGATGAAAAATGGGACTGAGTGTGAAACTCAAGCATGGCCTTATAAGATCCCTAAGTCTCAACAGTCAACTTCTTTGAACATATCTTGTTCTTGTGCCTTCTGTCCTTTGGCCACAGCAATCGTCAAACAAATTACTAGTTGTAGTACAAGAACACCCGTGCCCAAGTGGTTTTGGGAAACAGAAGATCAGGCCTGGTCACAGCACCTGTTGTCAGGGCTCTGACCAAGGGCACATGGATTCGCAGAGCCTTCGCAGTGCTGTGCTGTTGATAAGAAATGAAGAGTCCCCATATTTAGTTTACTAATTTGTAGCCTGAGTGTCTGATAGCGCATCTTCAAAGATTCCTGGGTCACAGCAGGTTTTTAAAACATGTGGCATGAAGACCAGCTATGGACCAGGATGTCATTTTGCATTCCCCCATCAGCTTCAGGTTTTGGGGCTTTTTTTGGCTATTATTATGAGAAAACACTAAGACATGTGTTTATATATGTTCCACCAAATGTGTTTCATAACAGCTGTTTGGCATTCAGCAAGGAAAATGTTCTGTAATCTTGACCAGCACTATGTGCTGGGCAGACAAGACCGTGCAAAACACAAGGTTAAAAAGCTGCTTTCAGCTCTACTCAGAGACAGAACTGAAAGTCAGTTCTTTGAACTTGTTTCATGAGCCTTTCAGTTGAAAAGTGAATCTGATGACAAGCTCCTGAATTACTGTGAAGGGTCTCACAGATCTTTTGCAGAAGCAGGCAGTGTTATTCTGAAGTGAATGAATGCAGTAGGGAGCCTTCATTTAGCTTTCCTCTCTTTTCTTTCTGCCTGCTGTCATCTCCCCCTCCCTCTCTACTAACTTCTTTCACATTACCATTCAGCCTCTTAAGGCTCCTCTGCTAAGAAATGTTTGAAAAGCAAATATATGCAATTACCCAAAGTAAATTATATGGGGACTTGAGCTGCTCTGAAGTTTGTCTTGTTACATAGACAGATGCCTACTGACTCCTTTTGTTCTGGAGAGAAAAATTATAAATAGTGCTATGACAGCAATGTTCAAGTTCACTTGGGTCTGTATGGTCTGTCTGTCTAATTCAGTTCTCTCTGATGTTTGCTGTACTCATTTATGAAACTGTTCCCTTAAGCCCATGCATCTCAAGGTCATCTGGATTGTGCTGTATCCTTTAGAAGGAAATGCCATTGGTTGTCCATATAGCAGGGCTCTGTGGTGTTACCCAGCCCTTCTCTATTATTCCTGTTTCTGGAATCGTGGGGATAAGTCGCACAAAATGTATCTGCACTGAGAGATGCTCTAGTGTTTAATGCATAGGGATATTCAGTACTTGGTTTTCTTGTCATGGAAAGGTCATTTAACTCAGCCATTAAGGCTCTTCTCAAAGTGGTCTGCCTGGCAGAGGACAGTGGTTCCCTCAGCATTTGTTGTAGCTTGGTGTGTAACCGTATTATCAAGTGCTTAACTGAAAATATTAAGTGTTTTACTCTCTAATGCATATCAACTACGTGTCAACTGTGAACCACCTACCAGGGCCCTACAGACAGGTAATTTATTTACAAACGTGGTAGCGTTTGTGAGCCACGTGTGGCAGTATATGGTTTATACCTGAGAGGAGTCATGAAACAAGTGAGAGACGCTTTTTGCCCTAGTTGGTGAGGGTTTGCCTGCCCACGGGAGTCTGGACTCCCAAGGAGTCCAAGCCCAAGGGCAAGACCCATGTGGGAAGAGCCATCCACAGCAACCCGCATGAGGGCCCTGTAAACTCTTCTGGCATTGACCTCTTAGCAAAGAAAACTGGGCTAGGGGAGCAGTGAGAAGCTTGGGAATTGCCAAGTGCTTAGACAAAATTGCTGCTGCCGTTTAGGGTGATCTGAGGCCTCTAGGACCAAGCTGTGGTGCTTGTGGTGTCTGAGAGGGTACATGAAGGAAAGCCCTAGAAGAGCGGCTTGCAAAGCAGCTGTGAAAAGACCTATGTTATACTGATTGTGGGACCTAGGCACTGAGTAATTTGGTGTCAAACGAACCCTGAGGAGGCAGAGGATCTGTGTAGGGGCTAGCAGGGTGCATTTAGTGGGATTATTTACTAAACCCAGATATGTACATAGGTGTTAAGTTTGGGGAAGGACTCATAGGAGAGAAAATAGTAACGTGAGACCTTTAGCAAGTGGTGGTCTTTTCAGTCCATGTGACCTATTTGCAAGAATTAATACAGAAAACAGAGGAATTCTACTTCGGCTTTGCAAATCCACTTCAGGTCAGTATCAGGTGTATGATGTTTGGACACAAGAGACTTGGGGCACTAGTGGCATTGTTGAGAGCAGAGAAAGCAGGTTAAATTCTACATTAAAGACTGGGAAAGAAAAGCTTGTGAGAAGGGATGTAAATGGTTTGGCATGTGTGGGAGAGAGCAGGAAAACCTGACAGAAAAAGGTATTTTCATAATGGGGTTTTTAGCTGGTATAGAGTTGATGTGGGATGGTTTATCTTCTGACTGGTTTGCATCACCCCACCCATCCCCACGTTTTTCTAATGTACTTGCTATAATCCTATAAATCTTGCTTAGGCAGGAAACGTATTGAAAAAAGGCATTAAATCTTTAACAGGATTACTGTTGTTATTTTAGTCTGAAAGTAGTAATGTTGTTTATTTTCCATCGGGAAGAATTACTATGTTAGAGATTAATAGAAAACACAGAGTTACTCATTTAGCACCAAGAAGAATGTTTTGTACTAATCTACAGTGATCCCTAGCACTCTTTGAACGATTGACTTCAGAAATAGTTATTATGAGTCTATTTTTTACCGATCAGAAGATCAAGTCACACCAATGGCCTTATTAGTATTGTACAGCCCGCCCCTTAGAGAAGTAAATGGGAACTGTGGGTATGCCTTGCCTTCAGATATCAAGCAGACAAAAGAAATGAGTCTTTTAAAATATCAAAGACAGTCAGTGGTAGAGCTCATGGTTTCCTGCTCCAGCTGTTGAATATACTTATTCCCTGCTAGTAAGTATGTTGTTTCAGAGTGCCTTACACTTTTTACTTCTTGTGCAACTACACTGCTAACAAGATGAATGGCTCCTCTTTAATCTCCATTTTCCTCTTTGCTGCTGAATTCCTCCTCTAAGGATGCCACAGCCAAAAGAAGGAGCTGTTCCATTTCAAGAGGGAAACAAGCTTTGACATTAACTTTCTGACCTTTGAGGACAAGGAGTGTCCCCTGAATGGCCTTACTGTTTCAGATGTTATTTACAAGTGCTTCAAGAATATGGCTCTCCTAAAGGAGAATTTTGTTTCAAGAGCCATGAGCCCCCATGTTACATTCTGCGAACATGTGAATTATACGCCTCTTTAATCAATTTCAATTCCTCCTCCAGCTGGAAGACAGTGGGCATCCCCTTTTCAAAAGCATACTATGCTGAAAAGCCAAAGAAGGTCTTAGTAAACTGTCTACAGAAATTCCTGCCAATGCTCCCAGTATAGATCCCAGACTGCTGGGCTTCCAGGGAACTAGAGCTGTCCTAGAGCTGCTCTAGAGATGAGCAGTTTTCTCATGTGGCCATGTCATGTGCGTTTCTGGATTGAGTTCACGCTCCAGGTTCTGAGATCATAGATTCACCTAGACACATCACTGTTCTTCTGTTTCCACTCTGCTGTAGTGAAAACAAACTCTCACAGGGCTGAGGAGCCACGAGGCCAACACAGTGGGACCACAGTTCTTCTTGGAGGCCTACATGAGCTAGTGCAATACCAATACAAGCAGCAGCAGAGAGCTCAGGGCACCTGAGCTGTTCAAGAAAGACATGTCTGAAATAACATTAACCAGCTTTCCAATATTAAGCAGATGTGTTTCTCCTAAGATGTCTCTGGAAGATGGTCCAGGAGATTGAACTGTAAGGTTGTATTTGCTGGGATATAAAAAAAATCAGTTACCTTTTTTTTTAAAAAAAAAAGAGGGGAAGGGAATTGGGTTGCCCAGAAGTGCATGTTTGCACCGCATCTATTCTGAGTTCACCTCCTGGATTTATATCTCTGCTGTTGGTAATCTCTGAGAAACCTGTATAGGATCTCATCAGTTTCAATATGGCTTTGGTGGCAGGTTGAGTGAAGAAAACAAGTAAGTTCTTTAAGCCCCGTAACTCTTGGAAAACGTAATTGTTGCCTGGACAACATCACCGTGACAGAGAGCAGCCACAGCTCCAGACAGACTTTCTGGCACTTGGACTGCTGGTTGTTTGGAGAGAGGAAACAGTCATAAACAGTCTGTGCAGACTTGGGGCTGCTCTGTGACATGTGTTTGCTTTTGAGAGTATGGAGTCAAGCTTTCAATTTCCTGGCAAAGAGAAAAATCTGAGCTCTAATGGGACCATTTAATAACACTGTCTCTGCATCTGCGATGGATTTGCTTCCTTTATGGTTCAAATCAGCACACAGTTTATTTTACTGTGGTAGCATTCCCTAGCCAGGTAAAATAATGGGGTTTTTTTCTGCCTCCTGTGAGGAATGTTAATTATTTTCAGTACGGTAAAAATGTGCAGAATCCATGACAAGACTTGGCATGGTGAGGAAGGAAACAAAGTACTTGTAAAAAAAATTTAAAATAGCAAGTGCAAAACTATGAGACTGGAAAAGATTAGTATATTTATTTTCAGTATGGGCTTACTGTACAGGTAAACTGGGAATTAATGGTGAGAAGACGAGCTGTGAAACGAACTGCTGGGCTCTAAGGGTAAAGATATAGATGCTACCAAGCAAAGTCCTTAAGCATGTATTGGGTTTAATAATGTTCTTAAGTTAAGCAAAGTGTTTAAGTGGGGGTTTCAGTCAGCATGATGGTGTCATAAATTAGTATTCCAATAAGTATTAGCAGGACTCAAAAAACACAGGAATGTTCCAGCTGTAAAAACCGGGTCAAATTCTAACAAACCATTTGCATGGCTCATATATATGGGGAAAACCTGTCTTTATTCATTGTAGGGAAGACCAGCTCACTTTAGGAGGAATGTAGTCTTGAAGAAGAGCCAAGAGAAGCCATGCATAAGGATCAGCTGTCTTACCACTTTTATATTTGCCAGAGAGCCCCGTACAGAGACAACTGGAAGAGGAAGGGATCAAATACCCAAGGTGAGAGCTAATTTAAACCAAAGAGTTTTGTTACACCTCAGTACCGTCAGTTTTCTTAAAAATGCCTTTCTGCCCATATTTGGTTTCATAATGAAGGATTCATTGCACATTAAAATTCAAGGCTGCTGAGAAATTCTGCAATGTGGATTGTCTTTGAATATGGATTTTCCTATGTGTCACGCATGATCCAGGAGGCACCACAGCCATTACGTATTTTCCTGGTATTACTTTTCCACATAGTCATATACTAATAGATGCCTTTGCATGAAATTAAGCTGCTTCAACCAAGAAATAGGAGTCAGCAGCATGTTAATAGTCATTTCTCCACAGATAGTTTATTGACAGCTAGTTTCTGGAACAGAATAAATACCATTATAGGCTGGGGCAGAAACTGTAATAAATAATGATACTGTATACGCACACACATTTTTATTGTGTCTTATATGCATATACATTTTGAGGTCCTACCCATGGTAGCCCGGAACTGCTTTGCAGAATGTTTGGAAAACACATTGTCTCTGTCAAATGCATCTTAAACAGAGTACAAGATACAGACCAGAAGTGTGATGTGTGAACAAGGTTTTGTGAGAATAACTTGGAAATGCCAATGGAAGTGAAGTTGTGAGTGAGCTCCTATTAGGGAATGGGAAGTTTAGTTGCTGTACAGTGAAGTTTAACAATTCAGACAAGTCACATCTGTAGTAATAAGAGTGGGTCCAAAGCATGGGGTTTCGTGCTACCACATTGCAGTTCATGTTGCTTATATGTTAGCGTAACAACTAGCACTCTCCCAGACACTGTCTAGGCAGGGGAAAGGGAATAAAACAGAAGAGAAACCATTCCCGGCAGACAATAGGCAGGAGACCACTGTTTCGGAGAGGAGAGTTTAGCTGCATGGTGTGGGCCCTCCAGCAGAGGAGTCCTGTTTGGGATCGCAGCATAACTCTGGTGGAAAGGGACCTCGAGGTCTCTGGTACAGCCCCCTGCTCAAAGCAGGGTCAGCCACAAGGTCAGACCAGGCTGCTTAGGGCTTTATTCAGTCGAGTCTTGAAAACCTCCAAGGATGGAGCCTGCATAGCCTCACTGGGCAACCTGCTCTACTATCTCACTGTCCTCATAGAGGAAAAGGTTTTCATATTCCTCTGAACAGCAGTCCTGCCCTCAAGCGTATCAGCTGTTCCCCCCAGTTCGGTGTCATATGGAAACTTGGCAAGAGTGTGCTCTGTTGCCTCCTCAAGGTCATTGATAAAGATGTTAAGCAGGACGGGTCTCAGGGTAGACCATTAGTTACAGTGCTCTGCTCGTAATGGGCACCCAGGCAGGGTATCACCCTTTAACTGCTACCCTCTGAGCCTGTTAAACCACCAGTTTTTTACCCATCTAGTTGGTAGCCCATCTAACAACTGTTAGTCTGTCCATCCATACCATAACATCCTAATTTGGATAACTGTATGTAGAAGGAGCTTGTATCTACCTTGCTAACTCCAAAGACAGAATGAGAGCTTGAAAAAAATTGGAAGAAATATATTGTAAGGAGGCACTTCAAGAGAGTAAGGTCAAACAAGGCTCTCAAGTAGAAGAAACTGTATGAGAGACTGTCCAGGGTGAGAGTGGATATGGAAGTGTCAAGATAGGCCAGTAGCTTGAACAGAACAAACTGGGCTCTAGATGGAGTGACTGAGCCTGGTAATACAGGATACAAAATGGTTTTATAATGAACCCATAATCACCAACTAGTGACAGGTCTTCCCAGAGGTTTTACAGCTCTCCCCTCCCAGACGAATGTGAGTACATGGGATTTCTACTCTGCTTAGAGGGAGAAATGCTTCACCTGCCTTTGAAATGCTGCCTTTTCTGCATGGAAAGGCAGTAGCAGCTGAACTACATAAGGCATTCTTTTCCAAGCATAAAAAATGAGTGTTGTCACTGTTGGAAATAGAAGGGCAGTACAGGAGTCTGTGTGCAGCTGGGATGGAAACACAAGACATCAGTAACCCCAAACATTTACATTAGGATTCGCATTACTCTGAATGCCAATTTGCAAGGCAGAGACAAAGCTGTTCCCAGTTGTCAAGACGACGTCTGAGGGAAGCAGAACTGTCAACAACAAAAGAGGTCAGAGAAGATTTCTGTTGTCTCTCTGAAAATACATGCAATATTAGAGGAGTAAGAGAGATTGGAAGAACTGCTTAAAAGTTAGAGTGAGTTTCCCTCAGAGGGAAGAGCCTGGGCAGGTATGTAAATAAACCCCCAAGCAGAGAACATCCGTAGGCAGTGTAGGCTGGAAAGGGGGCAGAAGAATGTTCAAAGACTTTGTTACAGAGTTCCTGTCATTTAAAATATTTAAAAATAATAATAAAAAAACAATTCTTTTCCTCCTGGCTGCAAGGAGACTGAAGGATGCAAAGCAAGGCACTGCTGTTGTGTTTGGCCAGTAGCCAGCCAGACAAGTAAGACCAATGGGCATGTTAACAGTTTGTGTGCATCTCAATGGGAAGTTTACTTCAAAGCTGAGTTCTGGAATCAAAGATTCAAGCACAGATTTTTTTCCCCTATTTTTGTCTTTTTTTTTTTTTTTAAAACGCAGGCAGGTTATTCTTTGTATCAGTGAAAATAGCTGGATTAATAGCCCTGGAGCATAAAATCATGAGTTCTGTTACACAGAATGGACAGGAGCAATATGAGCTTTCTCTGCACAGTCTGCTACTGTTCTTCCATCTCAATTTAGAGAAACCACACCTGGGGCGACAGGGAAGCTCGGGATGTATAGCTCGTTTTTCCATAGCCTCTGTGAGGTTGCCAGCACCAGTTGTGATACTGTGTGAGGTGAGGCCACCTTTTTTTTAGGTTTGGACTATGATCAGTAGCTCATTTTGACTTTGGTCTTCAAACAGCCTTGAGAGAGGGAGCAAGTTGTATGCACTACAAATACAAAAATCCCAAGTTGTCAGCGAGAGGATATTTTTTCTGAGGTAAATGGCAGGAAGTTCACTCCTGTAAATCATTGTGGCACAATTGCGTAGCACAGAGATGCTCCTACTGCTGTAAATGTGCTGGATTTATAGTGGGAGCTATATCACCACCCTTGAAATGTCATTCCACTTTGGAGACTTCTGTCATGGTTTCTAGCATTGCTAGGCTGCTGCTGGTACCCAGGCCTGTTCATTAAGGGCTAGCTACTGCGTTGCGCTCTTCAGCATAACTGTGCCCTCATTCTCTTCCCTTAGCCATGGATCCTCAAGAATCCTGTTACCAGACTGGAAATAACTTGCTTAGCCCCATAAAACACAGTTAACTTTTTCTCAGACAAGGTTTTTGATGGGCCAGGTGGCCAAAGACATTTATATGAACTGCTGGGGAAAAGAGGCTAACAGGTTTGGTTTCTGCTTAAACTCACCAGCATGAATACGGGCATCTCCGGCTATAGCGGCAGCAGTAAAATTGCCATTCACGGTCAAGCACAGATGGAAAATACTGACTCTGGAAACCAGCCACCAGCCCATTGTTTGAGCAGGTTTGATACCTAAGAAAGAGGAAAAAGAAGAGAACACATAAGGAAAACATGATATTAGATTTCCTGATAGTTTCAAGCATTTCTGAAAACAGCATTAAAAATTTTGATTCGGGGTGGAAGCTAAGGGTTTGGCTTTGTATTGAGAAGCACTGTATGCACTTGCTTTGTATTGAGTAACCATTTTGTGTAAGAAAGCAGCAGTAGTTAACTAATAATGGCTTAACATTTACGTTGCACTTAAAACTATTTTAACTGTTTTAAAGTATTTAATCATTCCAATATGCTAATCAGGCAAGAAGATTATTCTGGTGTTGACATTCTCAACTGTTTACAAATCATAAGACTGACTTCAAAATAGTCCATTAATACTTTTATCTTTGACTGTTGGTATTTGAGCATTGGGGGTTCACTGGAGTAATTTTTTCAACTGCTTCTCTACAAAAAAGAAGCCTTAGAAACTCTTTTATAAGAGAAATTCAGCAATTTCTTTTATTTTATTTCTTTCTCAATTACCTGTCTCCAGGAGAAGGCACTCTTAATTCAAAACATTATAGGCTTGTGATGAAATCATGATTTGATAACAATCACAGGAGCTAAACTGAGACGCAGATGTTATGAAATCACAAGACTCACATAAATTTTATGACTGGATTTTCAAAAGAAAAATCTGCTTCATGCTTTCTGTGTACTCGGGAATTCTGTCATACATGTAAATCACTGCCTTCAAGTAGAATAGACTTGGTCCCTAAGCATGCAGATATATGCTTCTCTTTCTGCACACCCTACAAGCATCTGGACACTGATACCCAAAGTAATTCAAGTGATAATCCATTTGAATAGCTTGCTTCTTGGAGACTAAAGACAAGGAGAGTGTGAAATCAGACAGCTCATTAACTCAGCTGTTGAGTGCTCATTCTCTCAAGCACCCTCCTAGCCTCATTGTTTCCCTAGTGGAGAAAATTACAGGAATTCAGTTTCTTCCATTTCCTTTTCTTTCTTTTTCCTTCATCAAGGAAAACTGGCAGCCTAGAGCTGTAGCAAACCTTCCTTGCGATACCATAAAATCAAATGCATTGATATATCCAAAAGACACTTTCAGAAGTAACTTTATGATTAACAAATACCAAAAATTTCCCCTAGTTTCATTCAATGACCTCATAGTTTATTTTAATGAGCCTGGAGTTCCCAGAAAGGAAAACACATCGTCTAGCAGAGTTTGGTGTTTGGAAAGTCATTCACTTGTGCATACAGGTGTTAGTGCTCGCAAAGTGTGAGGCTCAAGTGTTTGTCTGCAGAAGCTGAAAAACTGATCAATTTTGACCAGTGCAGGGATTAATTCCTCTGCCTAACTTTCCACTTCCTCCTTTGAAGCAGGGGTCTCTTCTGTATGTCCCTTCCACCGTGTTCTGTTGTTCAGACAAGATTATTTACATTTGTTTGTATCCCCGCATCTCCCACGTTGCTGGGGCCACGCATACTTGCTGTGCTTTGTGAGACTCTGCCGAGGACCTTCAGAGTTAAGCAATGATGGGGACTCTGAGTTGCTATGGTATCACACCAAGTAAGGCAGTTTGGCTCGCACTCAGAGGATTTCAGCAGGACTTTGATAGGAAGCTGCTCTGTTTTTTGGCACATAGGCCACGGGGACATATGGCTAAGACTCTGTGTAAACATATTGGATAGCTGCAGATGATTGGTGTTATCCTGATGGAAGAAAGGTTGATACACAGAAATAGAGGGAAGGTTGTACCTGTTGCAAAATGAGCACTTTTCTGCATTAATCTGTGTAAAGTAGAACCAAACTTGTGTGTCTTCATCTTCTTCTGCCTCTCCCCCTTCCCAGTTACATGCATTTCCACTGCTCAAGTCCTTGTGCTCCTGGGGGATTTTCTAGCTCTCTTGCATAGGTGCAATAACGGGAGCATTTCGTTCCTCCTTTTCCTTTGCACTTCCTCTCAGAGGCTCGGCATTGCCCTGCAATTTCCTATCCTCACCAATCAGCATCTGATATTCCTGCCCATATTCGTCTTTGTGGGAGGTTCTTCCTTCTCTTTTTCTCTCCCCAGCTGCTCACATTCAGTCTGGGAAGTCCTGCCCTCTTTCCTGCTCTCTTTGCCCTACAACAGTTTTTATTTTCTTGACACCTCTACTAATACACTCCAGTTTTGATGGAAAGATTCATCTTGAGAGGGACATTGCTGATGGACTGTTCTGGCTCTAGTGGATTGGAAAAAATCTAGCTAACATAGCACTCCTATGTGTACATGCACACATATTTGGGCACCAAACTTTAGGAAGGTTTGGTTATTTTTGATCCTGATTCTATCTTCTCATGAAAAGTCTGTTTAGAAAAAATAATATTTGGAGGTGCCTTAAAAATTAGCTTCTTAGATGGAGAGTATAACTGGACATAAGTCATGTCTTACAATTAAATTGCCATTTTATTTTAAAAACTTTCAAAGTAAAATTTAAAATACACTTTTAAGCTCATGTTCACTTCTCCCTCTCTACTTCTGTCTCATACAGACAAAGTCCTGCAATCTGTTATTCAAGCTCAATATTCGGTTCAGTGAAAGAAAGATAATAGTGACGTCGAAGTACTTTTCTTTAGCTTTGAGATAACACAGGATTTTTTTTCCATGATCTTTCTAATTTTCAAGTAAAATCCAGATATTCCTCCAAAAATGAAGAGATGTTCTCAGAAATTGGAGTGCTTATTTGTGAGCTCATATAAAATCTTTTTTTCTCTTTCCTTTTCCCAGTTGGCCTCTTTCCTACAAGCAGAAAGTAGTTCTTCAAGGGAAACAAGCAATCCCGCCCCACACACCTTTTTAGTCTGAAAACAACACTTAATATGTGAGGATTTCTTCCTTCTCTGTTGAATTCACTACTCCTGTCACAGCAAATTCTGCAAACCAGAATGGTGAATAAGAACTAGTGATTGAGGACCTTTGATTTATGGCCAAGTGAAAAAAAAAAAGCCTTTTTTACTAGACCCACTCTGTAGCACTTTTGTTACAGAGGATAATTCAGTATTCAGAGTTCATGACACTGGGTTCTCCTCACTCATGAAATCCTGACATTGCTACGAAGAGAGGAAGATACCTCTTAGAAGGTGAATGCAGAAGAGCATGAGAAACCGGCTGAGACTGTGTGGGATTAGACTTGGCAATGGATAGGTTGTTTTGTTTTTCTAGTTGGCTCAAGCTGCGATGCATGAAGAGTTGCCTTTTGGATCTGGTACTGGGAGAAGAGGAGGTGAGCTGGCTGGTAGGTGGGGGAGTGGGAAGACTGGTGGTGGTGAGGGTCAGGTGCTGTTGAATGGGAAGTTGCCCTTCCCTTCCCTTGTTTGCCTCTGCTGGAAATGACTGCAGTGTTTCATAGAAAGTGAGTAAGCTATGCAGCCTTATTTTGGGGGGAGTCCTGTGTAGTAACAGGGATATGGTAGCTGAGACTTTCCTGGCCTGCTGCAATTGCTGTGAAAAGCCTCTCCTTTGCCAAATCTTCTTCTGAACTGGTTAATGAGTGTTGTACAGCTGAGTTCTGTCATGGCAAGCAACCAAAGTGTGCATCCATGTTACCACGTTAGCAGTTTAGTTCAGGTCAGGACTGCTTTCCTTGTTCACCAATGAGCTTTTATCTGTGAGACCAAACTAGAGCTGGTTTGAAACAAACCCACTCAAAATGCATATGTGGATTTTGCATCCATGCATGAGCTGTTTCACCCTACAGATCCACTTAAATTGTGCCACATTATTTGCAAACGTTGATATAGCCTCAGCGGCCAAGTGTGTACCTCATTGACTCAACAGTTGCCTGCCAGACTGAAGACAAATATTGCTTGCAACAGTATAATTGTTTTGAGCAATGGCACCAATTGTGGTGACACTTTATAATTATGCCTACATCTTATTTTTGCCCTTTGCTAGACAAAGCCCCAGAGTGTTGTGCCCCATCTAATGCTGGTGCTGTGTTGTAAACCTGTCTCTGAGGCCCCCTGTCCCTCAGATACATCAGGAACTAGCCAGAGCAGCGTGTTGTCCTGAGGATGACAACCCAAAGAGGAAGCCTGTTCACTACAAATCCGCTCAGGGAAGCCCAAGTTCAAGATGCAGTAAGTGGTGCTGTTAGAGCCTGCATTGAGACCCTGCCACACTGACCGGGCAGCGCTCCCTGAAGCTCTCTGGAAACGTGCAGAGTCTGAAACATAGCTCAGTAGTCACTGGGTCATGCTGCATTAAGGGCGATTTGTTCCTCATAACAGGGTAACCTGAGAGTGTCATTCTATGTACTTCAAAAGAATCCCACTGTTCTGCTGTAGAGCAGATGGCTCCTGTAAAACTTGCATCATTAATTACTTTAAAGCTATCTCTCTAGAGCCTGGCACAACAGAATGAATCTATATATTATGGAGATATGTCAGCCATGGCAAACTGACCCAGTGGAAATAACACTGCATGCTTTCACCTGTAGTCCTCCCTGGAGGGAATACGGAGAGAGGTCGCCTAACCTCATGCAGCTGGTAAGACCACGGTTAGAGTGTGGGAGGCATTTTTTAACAAGACATTAGATAGACTGTTTTCCTGGAGTGTTGTTTCACCAAAACCTGTTACTTTCAATATCCAAAACTTAACTTCCTTTTCATACAGCTGCGGAGGGGAGGCCCTGTCCTGCTTTCCTGAGTTATTTTTGTGGAGTGTCCTCCCTCTGTGTAATTTGGTTAGTCGCATGATGAAAGCTAATTTAACAGTCAGTCTGTTACAGGTGAGTGGGGAGAGATAAGTGGCTGAGGGCAGGCTCAGGACACTTGAAACACTGGCACTCAGATGAAGGGAACGACTTTTCCGTGTTTGATTAGGCCATGCCAGTCTCCAATGGCCACTTCTACGAGGAGTCTTCACTATCTGTGGTGGGGTGGTGAGATGTGTTGTCATGACTTCCACATGCCAAAGGCAACCTTACTATCATCTTCAGCTATCTTTTTCTTTCATTTAGGGGTCAGTGATGACTTACTTTCTCCTCCCCGCCCAAAAGGAAGGCAAGGCCCTATTCACCCTGTTGATTTCTTCCTGACAGTCGCCGATGAGGCCTCCCTATCTACAGAAACACCCCTCTTCTCCTCAAATGCTCCCACTGGACTCAGTCCATTGCAGCTGTGCTAAGAGCTTGTAGCACTATCCCTTTAACATAAACCTAGGGCTTTGAAGAAAATTAACTTGTTTGCATAGATAGCACAAATGGGAATGTTTTGAAAGGGCAGCTTGATTATCGGGTTTGGGTAATACAGCCTCAGATTTGAGACTTGGGATTGGTCAGAGATTGAGAACAAAAACAGTTCCTCGCAGATGTACCGGGGTGTGCTGCCAGCGCCTGAACAGGAGGCTCCTGCAGACACTTCCTTTGCTCATGAGTCTGTCTTTGCACCCAGTTTGTGGGAAATAGGGTTGTGTGCCTACTTGAAGGATCTGCGTGTGTGTGTCTGTTTGTGCGCTTAAAGAGAAGGCAAAGGAGAGTGAGAATGGGAGTGGGGAGGGAGAATCTAGATATCTGTTTTTTCCAAGTCCCATCCAAATACTTTCTCAGAAGTCTAAACAAGGAAAAGAGGCAATAAACATGCATTAAATAACACTTGGCTGGAAATGTTTCTGCTTTGTGCCTTATGGGTAACTAGGAGTATATTGGGGATATGGCACAGTTCCATCTGTATTCTGTAGTGTAAAACAAACATTTTCTCATGGAAGGAAAAGTTGCTTGTCTTTCACTTGCAAACTTTTGTTCGTTTGTTTGTTTGATCCCTGTCCTTTGGTACAATCACTTTCAGGCAAGAAAAATAGTTTTTCTTAAGTACCTCATTCAAAGACTGGTTTGTAGAGACAACTCTGTAGTATTCAGAGAAGCAGTGAAGATCAGTCTCACCAGCAATCACTCAGATCTTACCTTTTTTTAGGTGGTGAAATATTTACCCAAGGTCAAGCTTCCTCCAGTACAAATGGAACTAAAATCATAAACTTTATTCTGTCTGAAAAGGCAGGATTCCTTGAGATGTTGCAGCATACAAATAATTAGAAGGACTGTGTAGAATCAGGGGATGTCCTGAAGACTTTTCCCTGCTCCAGACATGAGTATTTGCAAATTATCCAGAAACAAATTCTGCTCCCTATATTGAATAGCATCTTGGTTAGCAGATAGCCTCTGCAGGAGTAAGGTGTTGGGACAGATTCAACAAAGCCTGTGTACACGTACTTAACTTTAAACATATTCACAGATTAATGAAGCTGAGAAGGCATCCCTGGTCATCTGATCAAATCTATTGCCAAAACTTTCCCTATGAGTCTTGTAACATGTTCACAGGCTTCTCATGTCCATTCAGCAAAACACAAAAGAAGATGCTGTCTTCAGAAGTGTATGTACGCATATGCTTAACTTCAGGGATGCATTTATTAAGCGAAGCACCTATAGTTAGGTGTATTCTGAAATGCCAGTAGGTAATTCTAGTCAACTGTCAGAGGTGATTGGTCTTCGGGAGTCTGCTTCTGGGAGAGATGGGGTGCCCCAGAGAGCAGTTTTTAGAGTACCTGTTTCTCTCCATTGACTCTGGAAGGGGGCAGATGTCATAAACTAGGCATCGTGATTAGATGCCTAATGTGGATCTGTGTCATTGCCCTGTTTCTGTTGAATAATTTTTTCATATCTGTAAGATGCAAAGTCTTACGGGTTTAATCCTAGAAGTCCATATATTACCTAGTGTTAGTTTAGGAAGCAAGCTTACCTAAACCAGCTCTGCCAGCCGTTCCCTCCTGCCCTCCAGTCCCCTCAACTCTCCTATCCCTATGCTCCCCACATCTATTTCTGCCATTTCCCCCCTCAGTGCTAATGGCAAAGAAAATAATGAGTTGGAGACTCTTTCTTCTCTCTGCTTTATATTCCCACTTCATTTTCTCTCTAAAGCTTTTCTTGGTTTGTTGTCTTTTCTAAAGAAACCTCTCTTGGGTTTGTCTCTGTTGTGCAGCTGCACAACAGTCAGGAATGGTGATTTGTGAAATGCCGTAAACATCATTTGTCAGAGGTCATTTTTTGGTGTTTCTGCCAGACTAGAGTTTCTGGGACATGGCTGAGAAACTGGAGGGAATTCAGAGGAGAGCTGTACATATGATCAGCGCTTGCTTAGGAATTTTGGGATATAAAACTTCCAAAGGAGAACTAGAAGGATGGAGACGTGGTAAACCTGAAAGCAAAAGCATGGGTGAAGGTGCGTGGGTGAGGGAAAGGCATAGCTGCTACCTACTAATAAGTTAAAAGAGATTTTACAAAGGATGCAGTGTGCTTGTTCTCTTTATTCAGTGAAGGTAGGGCAAGGAATAAAAAGCCTCAATTACAGCAGAGGAAACGTAGCTTAAACTTTAGGAAAAACTTGGCAGCTTTGTAGTTATTGGTGGTACAAGCCATTGAATCTCCCTGGATGTGATTTGCAAGGTGAGACAAAATACCCTGTGAGGCAGAGCTGAAGAAGGAATATTACAGTCCATCCTACATGGATGGGGAATGGACTAGTGAGTCCAGCAGAGTGCTGTGTCAGCTGACATGAGGATGATGTATTGCTCACCAACAGATTGGTTTGTCAGAAGATCAGCGGGGAAACAGAGGTGGCCAAACAGGAACTAATGGTACAGATTGCGACTCCTATTTGTGGTCCCACTTGATTACTGAGTGAATCTCTTTAGAACTGGGGATGGCTCCAAATAGCGCTGAGCTGGGCATGGAAGAGAGAGAGAAAAGAGAGGCAGCTATGAGAAGTAAGACTGCCAAGAAAGAAGATGTGGGATTGTCAAAGGCCCGACAGGCTACATCCGTGCCATCACATTAATTTGAGGTTTGAATTTGCACTCAAGACACTCCAGGCTGTCTGCCTGCTGGCGCACACTTTCACTTCAGTCTGGGATGAGCCTGCTGGGTTCTTGGACAGCAGCGTCTGGGCACGGTGAGGGACGTGCTGGCTAACAGCAAGGCTCTCTCCATGAAGCACTGTAAATGCAACCAGCTCAGCCCTAGGTGCAGAAAACTGCAGAACACAACCAGGCACAGCTAGCTGAGATTTATGGAAATAGCCCAAGTAATTAGGAGCACAAGTTCACCTTTGCAAAGGGGTATGTGTTCCCTAATCACTTTGGTGTATTCCCCCCTCCCCAAAAAATAGAAGAAAGAAAGAAAGAAAGAAGGAGATTTATGCAGAAAAGGCAGATAGATGTAAGGATGTCAGACTGGAAAGGTGAGCTAGGGAAGAAATAACTAAAATAACTCCAAAAGCTAGGAAAGAGAGTGAAACAGAGTTAAACACATTAAAGAGGGGTTGGAAAAGAAATACATTTGGAGAAAAGATAGGGTTGGCAATAGGAAAAAATGTAGGCAAGAAAGAGGACAAAGTGGAAAGATTTTTTTAAGAGGTGAAGGAAATGAGATTCAGATAATATACTGTGGACGTAGTCATGCTAAGCATAAAGAGCATGGTGATGAATATGGCCCCATGGTTAGATAGCAGAAGAAAATGTTCTGTATAGACTTATACAGTATCCTGTTTGTGAGAAGTGAACTTGAGCAATTGCTGCCAGGGATTTTTAGAAAGAGAATAATAATTTTATTTTGAACAATAGAAAAGTCTAGTTCAAAATTACTATGCAGTAAGTAGAAATTGCATCAATGTATGAAAAATGAAGAAGTCATCCAGGATTACCACAGTGTCTTCTTTCACCCTGTTTTGCAGCCCTTCCCCTTTCTTTTCAGTTCTTATTCCAAAATTAAGTACAGGGTCAATCTTTTTTTCCTTAGCAATTGCATCAGCCATAGGAATGTATCACGTGGTAAATGAAAGACTATGAATAATTCAGAACAAAATTTTGAATCATTTAAAAAGCAGAAGCTTCATATTTCGTTGCTAACCTGTTCCCATATAACATGAAATCTACAAAAATCACATTGCAATTTCTGGAACAAAACCATTTCAAGTATTTGAAAATATTCTTGCATTCATTTCATTCTGTCCAAAGAATATTTCAAACTCAGAGTTTTCCAAAACTGTGTTTCACATTTCATGAAAGAACCAGAAGATAATTAAAAAATGGGTATGTGCTGCCTAAACATGAAACACTATACATATTTCCAGAAATTATTGTAGCCATAAAATGTGATCACCTTTACCTCTAAGGCTGATGGAAAATGTAATGTTTAGTTAACCAAAACTGACTGTATTAGGGAATTAACATGATCATCTGCTATCATTATCATGCATATATATGCCACCATCATCGCTCGTTAGTGTGGATTTTTGGCTCCTGTAGTACCAGCATGACAAGAAAACAGCCTTTGACTGGGCCTAAGCCAAAAAGCTTAGCAACAAAAACACAAAGATAAAAGCCAGTGCAATACAGAGAAGAATTTTTTTTCTAGTGGTAAGAGCAGGAGCACAGAGTGAGGAATTTTACAATTTGTTCCTCAGTTTAGTCACTGATTCAATGCGTGGCCTTTCAAGAGGGACTTCGTCCTCTCCTCACTGAAGGTTCATGCCTCATTTTCCTCATCTGTGAAACAGCAATAGCAAGACCGAACCACTTTGCAGCTGAGGTTGTGAGTGACCAAACGACACAGCATTTCTAAAGCACATTGAGACCCTCCAGCAGGAAATTGCTACAGAGAAGGCAAATGTGATGCTGATTACCTCGCACATATGCATCGTGATTAATGAGTCTCAGGCAGTCGTTCAGGGCAGTGAAGCCACTGGTTATGACAGCATTTATATGCGTTTGCATTGCTCTGACCACAGTATTAGCACCCGCATTCCACAGGGGGTATCAGGGCTGTGCCCTCCGGGGATGGTTGGGGGTATCCTACCATTCAGTTCCTGCCCTGTTGATCTCTTCCCACCAGCACTCTGTCGGCTCACCGAGGCTCTGGGCCGCCGGCATGCAGGCGTAGTTCCACAGTCTGTCGAAGCCTTCCTTCTTGTTGAAAACACTCCTGATAGCCACGATCACCTGCCCGTGTGGGCATTGGAAGTTGAAACCCTGGCGGTACACATTGACCCATTCATCATTATCTCCGTAGTTATAGGGACCATAGTAATAGTCACCATACTGGCCCCATGCCACGGTCACCAGAGGCAGGAACACACAGAGAAGGACAAGGTCCATCCTGAGGATGTTCCTGGCTTAGAAATGCCCCACTGGTTTGTTGGGCTGGCCCTTTTATATCGCCTCTAACATTTGGCTTCCAGATGTTATGCTTCCAGATCCAAGTGCAATGTGTCATTGCTTAGCAAACCTTCTCTGAGTTACAGACACATCCAATTACTTTTAAGGTGGAATTCTGCAAGTACAGTAAGTCTGCAGACCGTAAGAGCAAGGTCTTCCCACCACCACAAACCACCTGTGATCCCTTGCTGCAGAGCTACTGTATGGAGCAAGATACACATTGTAGTACAACTGTCACAGACATCCCACTTTTATCCTCAAGACAGCAGTTAAGTTTGAAAACTACTTTATTTGAAATTAAAGCTCTATTTGAAGTTGCCATTTTTCATCGTTAGTAACATGCAACAAAATGCAATCATGTGTGTGTCCCCACCTTCTTTTCCCTAAATAAGTGTGACATGATTCTGCCAGTCCCTAGAAAGAAGGAAATTGGGCAAGGTGGGGGAATTCACTGCTGCTGTTGTAAAAAATCCTTTAGACATTTCGGTTTGGTTTGGTTAGAGGGGAGGTGGAGCCCAAATGACTGAGACTCTGGCTTGGCATGGAAACAGCCCACCCTGAGAAGTAGGGTATTGGCTTCTTCCATGCAGAACTGATTTTGCTACAACTGTGTGTGAGCACTGTAAAACTGTGGACTTGGCAGATGTTTTAATGTGAGGATAAAGCACATAAGCAAGTTATGATGAGATAAGCTTCATGTGTAACCATAGCCTACTGAAATCTTTGAGCAAGGCCCTTTAAGCTACCTTGCATTTATCATGGGCTAGAAACATGGGGCTACTGCTGAGGAACTGCTGTGCTGCAAATTCAAAACCTGGCTTGCCACTTGGAAATGTGTTTATATGCCACATCCTCAGATAATTTCTTTATAAGGAACCCACCCTATTCAGGAGAGCGTGGAGCAGTGTGCTTTACTTAACTGTGTTCTTGACCTGTAGAAAACGATGGGATTTGAGCATGTTTTAATAAGTAAGACAGTCCAAAGTCAATCTAACATAGTCTATATATGCGTATGTCACCTATGCTGTATTGCTAGTGAAATGCATGACCCTTGGAACAGCTCCAGATTCAGATCCTGCCTCTTCCAGTGAAATCACCGCAAAGGATCTAGAGACTGTTTCTTGCTGCAAGTTTCTCCTCCACTCTTTTCACTAACCCTCTTCCCCCTTTGGGCCATGCATAAAAGAAAAAAAAAAAGTATGAGCTTTTATTCTGTTGCTGATACTATCAGAAAGAAGATCTGTGATGGGTAACGGTGGACTTGCTCTTCTCTAGGGATCTCCAAACCCTGGTCATTGCTTTGCAGGAGCATAAGCGTCCCAGGAGGCGGGTGCCTTTACTAACCAGTCCCAGATCTCAAAAGCTGCCTTCAGCCTCATCAGCCAGGTACTTTTGTGCCTTTAGCTAATGGCTTTTTTTGTAGCAGAGCCTTGTTTGACAAAACTGTAAGTGGGGGTTGAGCTCTTTGCCAGGAGCACAGTGCAGCAATATCTCAGTTGTCCATGCTCACAGCCAGTGCAGATCTACATGAACCTGGCAGCTGAGAGTTGCTGATCTAGCTCAGTGCTTCACCTCCAGCTGTAGCAGCCCCAGATGCCTGGGGAAGAGGGCTATGGAGACAACACAGAACAGCCCTTTCCTTGGAGCTGCCCTCCCCTGGGTCTTAGGTAACAGTAGGGGACACAGGTAGCCAAAGTCTAAAGAGAGAGGAAATTTAAGATTAAAAAACCCATAGTTATCTGATGGGCACCAGAGTGCAGACTTGAACTGCATGATCTCGCATGAGTTTTTCAGCTAACTCAATAGTGTATGTTTTTTTCCCTCTTACTTCCTTAGACATGTAGTCAACATCTGGGAGCACTGCACACTGCTCTATTTGCCTGAGAGGCATTCTGGAAGACGTTTTAGCAGGAAGTACCACATTATCATATATATATGATCCTCACCTCACATAACCCTTTCTAAGTACCATTCCTTGGAAGGAAGTCCTCACATAACCCACACAAAATCAGGGGCAAGAGGGGATGAGAAGGGGGAGGAGGGCTCCATGGAGAGTAGGACAGTGTCTTCCTTTGGCTCCCTTTGACACGTGTGTGAAGCTTCGAGGTGTCTGTTGTCACTTCATACATACAGTCTACCCTGCCTGATCCCAGTTAGTGGATAGGGTGGCACTTCCGTGCTGCACTGTGATCAAGAAGTGGTTTGCCTGGGGGAAAATGCTGTGCAGGGAAGATAGTGAACATGAGAGATGTAGAACTACAGCTCGCTGTAGCAGTTGTGGCAGTGTAGACATGTCCTGACCAGGGACTGCCTGAAAATCTACAGTTCTGTGTTTCTGGATCCAGTGCTTTCTGGGAACTTTTAATATTAAATTTCATGCTTCATTCTGATACTGAATGAAAACAGAAGAGAGCAGAATTTCTTACAGGAGGGACATGATGGTTTTTAGTCATCTTGGAGAAGGGTGGTATTTGTGAGTGGGAGGAACTGTGATTTGAAAATTCCTGTAGAGGTTAAGAAAAGAAAATAGTGTACATACATGAATTTTGTTTCTGAGTAATGCTCATTCAGCTCTGCAGTTCACAGCTGTTTGGTTCATGGAGCAAAGCTGAGGCTACATGCGACTTATTTCGCTAACATTTCACACCATTGCTCCAACCCAGATAATTCCACTGATGTTGCCAGTGCTGAGAGTTGCAATTTTAGCTGTGTTTCCATTGACTCACTGGCATGTTAACCACTATGCCTTATTCTGTTCTGGCCAGTCAATCAAACATAGCAGTTCAAAAGCCAGTGGCTAGAAGAGCTGCAAACTAGTCTGCAGCTTGGTGACTTTGGTTGGCTCCAGCTAGAGTTTGCACTAGGAGAAAACTCAATCATATTTAAAAATCAGTCCCCCTCTGAAATTACCTACCCTTTAATTTGACTTTAAAAACACCAGCTGCATGCCTTGCACATCCAATCTTTGGAAAAGCAGAAAGTGTCAATGAGGTGCTAGGGCCAACCTTTCATTATCAGTTCCTTGCCGTGGAACCTATTACATTGGCTGGTAATTTTATTCCCTATCAGTTCTTAGAAATGCTTCATTTAATCCACACAAATAAGTATTTCATTTCTGTCTTGCCCAATGATGGTGGACAAAAGTGATTATTCTTGATACCCCACCTCCCTGGCCTAACTTTGAAGTTAGTTCTGCTTTGAGCACAGTTTGGACTAGAGGCCTTAGGAGAGATGTCCTTTCCAACCTGAATTATTCTGTGTTTCTCTCCTGCTGCAGATACTAGTTGCAGCATTACTTAGCACTGTAGGCATTATTAGTGCTTTGGAGCCATTAGGAGAAATGCTGCAATATGCCATGTTACAGCCATGAAATGCAGAGAGATTGCAGTGCTTTGAACTAAAATCATAGGTGCAGTAGTACTATTCAAATGACTAACAGTAGCCAGCTTAATGGGTTTTATTTTAGCACCCAAGCTCTATACTAAAGTAGGGGAAAGAACAGAAAAGCTTTATTTATTATTTGGCAAACACAGAGACATTAAAGCTGCAGTGGCAATAGCAAGGGTTCAGACTTGGTCAGTGACAGGTACAACTAGACCTGTGTCTACAAAACTGGGTTGCATGGAAGTAGTGTCATCTGGTTTTATTGGAGTAGCTGTGCTGCTGAAGTTCCTGTGTTTGCAAAGGTCTGACTCTTGGGGACCAGTTTTTTGCCCCACTATGAGGGCAGAAGGAACATGTAAGGGTGTTATCTCACAGCACTTCAGATGCACAAGAGTGATTCCATCCCATATTACTCAGGACTATAGCCAGAAGTGAAGCTTTGCATTTTGTGCTAGTGAAGGAGGCTGAGTGTGTATCCCCTGAGCCCTGAAGTCCTCTGTACACAAAACAGGTATGGCAGAAGCAGTGACAGTAGCAGCAGCAATATGTCCGCTTCCAAGCTAATGCGACCACATCATAGCATTTCACAGTGAGAAGAAAGTGTTTATCATGTCAGCTCATTGCATCAGTGAGGTCACACATTTTGAACACATTTTCCATATTTTATTACACACTGTCTCAGAGTGATGCTGGCAGTTCTGATAAAAGAGAGTGGCTTGGATGAGTCAGGGAGGCTGCATGATCTGGGAGCTGTAATTTGAATTCAATTACTGATTACTTTTCTGTGCCATCTTTGCAGCATGACTTTTTTTTTGTTTTATAAGCTTCCTGCATTTTCAGTTTTTATAAATGTGTGAGGATTTGGGGTTCCTTTATTACGTTTTTGAAATGAGGTTACAGAAGCCTTGGTAATGTGGAGAAGGATGAAGCTGCTAGAAAGCTGTGCTTCACAAGGGACAAAGATATATCCTTGTCAACTTTTTAGCTCAAAGTTATTACCTTCTTTCAGAGTAATGTATATGGTGAAGGCTGGAGTTCATTTGTCAAGGCTTCCTACTGTTAATGATATTTCTTCTAACACCTTTCACTTGGTGTTCTCAAAGTACTTTGATTAAGTTCAATCACCTTGAAAAGTAGGAAAGGTTAAAAAAACCTTATTTTGGACGGTAGGTCCAGTGATCTGCCCCATGTCCACCAGTACCTCAAGGCTAGAAACAGATTTTAAACTCCAGCATCTAGACTGTCAGCATCAGACTCCAGCCCTGGGAAAGCACACCTTTTCCCAACCCCTTCTTCCTGCCACTTCCCTACAGAGGTGCTGGTTCAGCTTCTACTTTGCGTAGCTCTTTCTTTGTAAAAGGGAAGATACTACTTAAGATCCTGTGATACTAGAAGATATTGCAGAGCTGTTTCCTCTTTGGAAGTAGCTGTAGGAAATTCTGATGCGATACCACCTGGAATATTGCCGTGGAGAAAAAAAGCGCTAGCGGCAGTGCTATTTTTCCAAGGTTATCATAAGCCTTTGGACTACTTTTGTAATAGCTTCTTACCTGCATGTGTAGTAGGTAATCTACACATAGGTAATCATGGGTTAAGTAATAGAAGCAAACAGGAAATGCAAAACTTAAGTCATAAAGTCTCTGAGGAAAGGGTAAGGAAGCTGCACTGAAACATCAGTAAAGAAACAACTGAAACAAATTTTCCTGGTCTGGGAAGCCGGCTGGATGCCATGATAAATCTTTTCCATCTGCAACTGTGATAGGATAGGATAACTAGTGATAACTAGTGATAACTAGTGATAGGACGAGAGGAAATGGCCTCAAGTTGCGCCAGGGGAGGTTTAGATTGGATGTAAGGAAAAATTTCTTTACTGAAAGAGTGGTTAAACATTGGAACAGGCTGCCCAGGGAAGTGGTGGAGTCCCCATCCCTGGAGGTATTTAAAAGACGAGTAGATGAGGCACTTAGGGACATGGTTTAGTGGACATGGTGGTGTTGGGTCGACGGTTGGACTCGATGATCTTAGAGGTCTTTTCCAACCTCAATGATTCTATGATTCTATGATTCTAACTCTGAAATCTAATATTTTGAAAACATAGTTTTCAAGTAATCGGTGAACAACTGTTTCATAGGTTGATCACTATTCCTAGATCAGATTACCCCCAAAAACTGGGTACAAAAGTGACAGCCACAAACCTTTGTGGCAAACTTTTCCCTGCTCACACAAAGCTTTGAGGAGGGAAAAGTTGGAGAGAGGAAAAGAGCTAAATTGTGCCAGGTGAGACATCCTTATCCATGGCAGGGTTTGTGCAGACATCCTAGAATGTCTACACAGAATATTCTGCCATTAAATAACCCAGGAGCCTATTGCCATCATTACTGACTTCCACAGATCTCTCCCCAGAAATAATTTCAAATAGATTTACTAGGGGATATTTAACCAGTTTTGACACAGCCATTCCTCAAATCTGGGCATGAGGAACCATGTAACTTGACTATTACGTACATATAGTAAGAAGTCATATACAGCTTATGAACAGAAAATGATGCATTTTTTGTTCAGGTCCACTAGTAGTGATGAAGTTAGATGATTCCTGCTCTTTCACCTCCTGCATGGTTTAATCATAGTAATACAGGATTTTGTCAGAGCAGTGACATAACTGCTCCTCCCCACTCGGTGCATCAGACTGTAAAAGTTGCCCTGTTCTACTAACTCTTACCATTTGTGCTAATGAATTCATTCCCTCAAGTTGTTGCAAATTTGTGCTGGTTTTGGCTGGGGTAGAGTTAATTTTCTTCACAGTAGCTAGTATGGTGCTATGTTTTGGATTTGTGCTGGAAACAGTGTTGATAACACAGGGATGTTTTCGTTATTGCTGAGCAGTGCTTACACAGAGTCAAGGCCTTTTCTGCTTCTCACCCCACCCCACCAGCGAGGAGGCTGGGGGTACACAAGGAGTTGGGAGGGGACACAGCCGGGACAGCTGACCCCAGCTGACCAAAGGGATATTCCATGCCATATGGCATCATGCTCAACATAGAAAGCTGGGGGAAGAAGAAGGAAGGGGGGGATGTTCAGAGTGATGGCGTTTGTCTTCCAAAGTAACGGTTACGCGTGATGGAGCCCTGCTTTCCTGGGGATGGCTGAACACCTGCCTGCCGATGGGAAGTGGTGAATGAATTCCTTGTTTTGCTTTGCTTGCATGCGCAGCTTTTGCTTTACCTATTAAACTGTCTTTATCTCAACCCACGAGTTTTCTCACTTTTACTCTTCCGATTCTCTCCCCCATCCCACCAGGGGGGAGTGAGTGAGCGGCTGTGTGGGGCTTAGTTGCTGGCTGGGGTTAAACCACAACAAAATTACAGAGCTGTTGCAATTACAGTGACTCTTTCAGGATCACTACAATGAGGAAAAGCCAATTTGATGAGTGTTTGCAATTACAGTTTCAAATGTCAGGACCGGGCACAGTATTTTTCCAATTACATGTCTCTGCTAAAAGCTAGGTGTTTTTTCCCAGTACTCTTTGCTAAAAAGGTCTTTTCTTATTGCTGTAGCTGTTGTTGTTATCACTATTTCTTTTAGCATGTATGCTTAAAATCTGTAACAGGTCTCTAGCTACAGTCCCATATTAAGCCTGGTCAGGCAGGGTGCAGTGTTTGAAGGTGAAGCTGCCAAAAGAAAAGAAAAAAGCCTCGAGGTACAGGAAATTCAGGTGGCATTGATTCAGGAGAGAGCCAGATGCTTCAGGCTGAGTCAGTGCTGAACCTCCTCACAGATTTAGCAGGCAGCATTTTACCAGGACCTTTTTATACATGAGCTGAGTAACTGAATCCCCCTTTTCATCAAGATCTCCTCATCTTTTTTTAACATAATAGCTTTATATTTAGTCTTTAGGCTAAATTCAAGCTTGGCTATCTCTGTGCTGTCTAGAAGTTGGTGGTTCCTACTTGATAGAGCTGGAGAGCTTTCCTGGAAGAGCAGTCATCACCAGATCATCAGAGGCAGAAATGTCTAAAACTTTATATGACTCCTTCAGAAAGAGGTCTCTTCTCCAGTGGACTCATTGGACATTTGAGTGAAATTGGTACTAAACCTAATTCATAAGGAGTTTTCAATAGATCTATGAAAAATTACCTTCTCCCCCTCTCAACTTGTTTTAAGTTTGGCCTCAAAATGTGTAGCTTCAGCTGATTCTTGAAGCATTAAGAAAGTCTGTTGTGATAAAATGGGTAGGAAAAATGTTAAATTCTAATGCAGAAGAAGTTAGAAAAAGCAATCAAAGTATTTTTGAGGTATCCTTCATAATCTGAGAAGAGCTACAAAAGAGGCGCAAGTCCTATTTTGTTTATTTTGTAAGTCTCACACAAAGCTTGTTTCCATGTATGGCTCAGTTACCTTTTCTTTCCGTTTAATCCATGGGAAACCTTTTAGAAAAGGCCACAGCAGCCAGCTGTAGCATTTTCAAAATCCATGGACTACTGACCTGGGGCTTAATATGGGCCACCCTTTTCCAGGGGTGTGACTGTAGCCATCTGACTGAACAGCATTAAGAGGTCAGTCAGCTGTGATCCTTGTCATGGAAACCAGCCGTTACGGATGGTGAGCAGGTTTCTCCTTCACAGAATTTTGGTATCATTAGAAAGTTCTCATGTGGCTTTCTCTAGCATATACCGTGACCTACAGATCATAACATCTCTGTGAAATGCTGGCGGGGAAAATCTGAACTAATCACTCATAATAACTCTGCACAGACCCACGGGGTAAGTCTGAGGTTAGGGCTGGATTGATCTTTGATGTTAGAATGGCAGTAGCTGTAATTCATTTGCTGGTCATGGGAATGGGACTGAGCCAAAACCAGTTTTCCCTGAGCTAGATAAGGGAGAGAAGGGGTGAGAATGTGACTTAGGAGTGTTTCAGTGTTACATGCAAAGGACCCTATTTCTGCATGATCATTCAGGCTGGTGCATAGCAAATGCTGAGTAGGAACACTCAGAGCTTGTGGTGTTTTATACCGGTTTTGTACTTTCTTTGTGCAGGCTTTTTTGTGTCAAAATAAAATCTTAAGGGTTCAGAATGATCTTGCTTTAACAGTCACTAAAGCCAGGTGCTATCTGGCAGCCCATGTTATGTGGGAAATTAAAGGAGATGCTTAGTTGGTCCCTTTTGGCCATTGGCCATATGGTTTGTGAATTTGGATAGCTGGAGTGACAGCGTAGCCATTGAAACCCAGCTCCGGGCCCAGCTCCCTGTGCCTTCCATCCATTTGCATTCTAGTCATGAGAATGATTTCTCTTTTCTTTACTTTTTTGTTTTTGTGGTGCTGCAGATGGTGGGGGGATGAAGGGGGGAGAGAGGAAGAGAAAATCTGGGGAAGGGGCTTCTGTGTCCTGTCACTAATTCATTGCGATCTGACCTTCTGGATTTTCAGCCCGGCTCAGCCATCCACCACTCTTCATGTGACTGTCACCTCACATTATTGTAATTAGCAACTGCCAGCCCCACAGTGGAAGTTAAAAAGTCTGAGAAGCTCTCTGCCAATTTAAAATTAACCCTGTCATTGCAGGAGAGATTGCCCTGCTCCAGAAGTAGCTCCTTGGCATTCGCACTGAGACAATCCCATGCTCCTGTTGTTGTAATCCAGCTCCCTTGTCTCACCCTGCTTTGTCCTCCTTGTGTCCTCCCAGCTCCCAGGGCTGCTTCACCCTCCTTCCTCCCCACATGCCACCCCTCTTTGCTAGCTATGAGAAGTGAAGCTGCTAATGAGAGCACTCAAGCCGATTGTCCCAGAGTCTGTGGGGGTGGATGATAAATGTGGCTTTCCGTGGCTGTGCCAAATGAGGTCCATCTGCCCAGCCTCAGAAAAGGCCCTGCTGCTCTGCACGTGTCTCTGTCCTCCTTCCCCTCTGCTGGGGACTCCTCCTCCCCCTGCGTGAGCACCGCAGAGTACAAAACCACCTAGGTCCCTGCACATTTACGTGGCCACTGGTTCATGCTGCTGTCTAAGACTCATCATCTTTGCTGCTGTGGATACCTTGGCCAGGCGGATGAAAGCTAGGTCAGATCTGCCTCCTCATGCTACAAGTTCCTCACCTTTGTCAAGGGATTATAGACTTTTCCAAGTGTCACTGGCAACTGCTGTTGTCAAGGCCCTCGTTACATGGCATTTACAAATCTTGCTTCATTATCTTGTAAGCAGGGGGTGGCTGGAGGTCATCCTTGCTGCTACTCTATTTGGCTAATTAGGAGCAGCTCCTGCTCACCTGCTGTGCAGAGGTGACAGCACAGTGACAGCTCAAAGGAAAGTTGCTTTCCCCTAGGAAATATCCGTGGTTTCAAACAAAAAATTGGAATATGGAGAGTGCAACAATATCTGACACCCAGTCTCTGTAGTCATTGTATCTGTTCAATTGAATAGAGCACAGCCAGGTAACAAAGATCCTGATAGTCCTCCAGTTCAACTGGGTGATGAACTATTTCAGTGCATGTGACAGGCAGGTTTGATACTGCCCTGGCTCAGATACCATTCTGATAGAGTTCACACAAAACCAAAAATATATTTGCTTGACCTATTCTGCACCCTCCTACTTCAGTACAGGTTTTTTACTCCCAAGTTCATAAAAGCTACTACCTCTAGTCCTTTAGGATAAGGTCATACCCTTTTTTGCAGTAGTTCTAGCTGCCATAATTATTTCTGATCCATGATGTGCTTCCTCCCCACCCACCTTGTTGTTACATGCAGTTACAGCGATCACTATTGCTACAAATTGTCTATTTCTTAGTTCAGCTTCTCTGTAGGGCTGGGGCAGATCAGCTCCTCCTCATCACCACAACAAGCGCAACTGAGAGCCCCTGAAACTTGATTTAAGTATCTGGTCTTCACATGATCAAACCCTGTAGTTCCTGAGCCTGCTCTCAGCTTTCAAACATGCAGATTTGGCTTTGCACCACACAGCTTATCATGCCTTATGCCCATCCACATGGCAGGCCATATTTGTAAGAGCACTCTTGTATTTTGTTGGTGTGCCTGACGCTGTGCTCGATCCCAGTAGTAACTGTTCACCAAGAAGCAGGAGAATGCCTACATAGCTATTACTGCCTTTACCTTTTCTAATCACATCGAATTCTGATGGCTTGTCAACTACATCCACAGAATAATGCATCCTTTCCTTTTCTGTGTGCTATGCTCTGTTATGTTATTGCATTGAGAGCTCCCAACAGCTTTATTAGGGCAGCAGACTCCCGTTTCTCTTCTCACCTTTAGCATATTTACAGCCACTGCTCATCAGCAGCAGAGCAGAGAAGGTCAGGTTAGTGATCACCTGAGGAACCTGAGCATACATAAGTCTATGGGACCTGATGAGATGCATCCCAGAGTCCTGAGGAAATTGACTGATGTAGTTGCCAAGCCACTCTCCATGATATTTGAAAAGTCATGGCAGTCAGGTGAAGTCCCTGGCGACTGCAAAAAGGGAAACATTGCACCCAATTTTAAAAACGGTAGAAAGGAGGACCCTCGGAACTACCGACCTATCAGCCTCACCTCTGTGCCTGGGAATATCATGGAACAGATCCTCCTTACTTCTGTAAGGCCTTTGACACGGTCCCCCCCAACATCCTTCTCTCTAAATTGGAGAGAGATGGATTTGACGGATGGACTGTTCAGTGGATGAGGAATTGGTTGGATGGTCGTATCCAGAGAGTAGTGGTCAATGGCTCAATGTCCAGATGGAGACTGGTGAGAAGTGGTGTCCCGCAGGGGTCCGTATTGGGACCGGTACTGTTTAATATCTTCATCAATGACATAGACAGTGGGATCGAGTGCACCCTCAGCAAGTTTGCAGATGACACCAAGCTGAGTGGTGCGGTTGATGTTCCTGAGGGATGGGATGCCATCCAGAGGGACCTGGACAAGCTTGAGAAGTGGGCCCATGTGAACCTCATGAGGTTCAACAAGGCCAAGTGCAGGGTCCTGCACCTGGGTCGGGGCAACCCCCGGTATCAATACAGGCTGGGGGACGAAGGGATTGAGAGCAGCCCTGCCGAGAAGGACTTGGGGGTACTGGTGGATGAAAAGCTGGACACGAGCCAGCAATGTGCGCTCGCAGCCCAGAAGGCCAACAGTATCCTGGGCTGCATCAAAAGCAGGGTGGCCAGCAGGTCGAGGGAGGTGATTCTGCCCCTCTACTCTGCTCTGGTGAGACCCCACCTGGAGTACTGCGTCCAGCTCTGGAGCCCTCAGCATAAGAAAGACACGGACCTGTTGGAGTGTGTCCAGAGGTGGGCCACAAAAATGGATGGAACAGCTCTCCTATGAAGAAAGGCTGAGAGAGTTGGGGTCGTTCAACCTGGAGAAGAGAAGGTTCCAGGGAGACCTTATTGCAGCCTTTCAATATTTAAAGGGGGCTTATAAGAAAGACGGGGACAGACTTTTTAGCAAGGCCTGTTGCAACAGGACAAGGGGGAATGGCTTTAAACTAAAGGGGGGTAGATTTAGACTAGGTATAAGGAAGAAATTTTTTATGCTGAGGGTGGTGAAACACTGGCAGAGGTTGTCCAGAGAGGTGGTGGATGCCCCATCCCTGGAAACATTCCAGGTCAGGCTGGACGGGGCTCTGAGCAAGCTGATCTAGTTGAAGATGTCCCTGCTCATTGCAGGGGGGGCTGGACTAGATGACCTTTAAACGTCCTTTCCAACCCAAACTATTCTATGAATCTATGATCGGAGAACACTGTGGGTCTGTCTGTGGAAGAGTAGCCTCGAGAGTGCATAACTTTGGTGTTATTATTTGCTTTATACAGCTAAATGATGAGAAAATAGTTGCCAGTAAATGTAAAGATAGACATGGAAAGAATGAAAAAGAATCAGCAGAACTCTAAAAAATTTCTGGAAACAAAGTTATGTGTTTGGATTGTTCATAAGGTGAGACATTAGAAGACCAGGCATGACAGACAGTAGTGGAATAGTTTGTGCTTGTATTTTGTGACTGCCTTCAAGGGAGTATGACATGATTAAGAGAAATTTCTGCTCATTGCTTGAATGCCTGGCTAAATTTTATGTCCATGCAGCACAATGCAAAGTGTCAGCACTCATTGCTTCTGGAGCTGATGATTTAAGCTAACTAGAGATGTGTGTGGATAAGTCTTGCACTACTAGGTTACGCTGTCTCTGTAGCTGTACCTAGTGACACTTTCTGGTGAAGTATGGGAAATGGAAGGGTTTGTCTTCAGTAGCCATCATATTTTCAGCACCAGCTGAAGGCAATAAGGGCCAGAAGTTGCCATTCTACTAACCGTGGACAGCAGCACCTTGCCTTCCTCATGCCGTGATGAGCACAGTATCGTTCAGGTTGGAAGGCACCTCTGGAAGTTTCTGGTTCAAATCAGGGTTTGCTGAAGATCAGAGCAGGCTGCTCACAGCTTTATCCAGTCTTGAAAACCTTCAAGGATGGAGAATGCACAACCTCTCATTTTTCCACCTGCAAACAGAAAGTATAAGTTACAGTGCATGGCAATGTAAAATTTTTGTGACCAAAGGAACTTGATAACAGAATTGAAGCTCCTGTTACTCTGCTACTTCTGCACTCCTCTGCTCTGTAGTTGCCTTTATCACTATCGCCTTCAAAGTGATATATTGAAAAAGGTCTATTTTTCAGTTTAGGAGGAGTGTCCTGCCTCTGTGCCCTTAGAATACTTAGCAGTGCAGATGCAGATGCACGCCACACATGCAGTGAAAGTCAAAGACTGTTTCTCAGCCTGTATTAGGCACATTTGCCAGCTCTCACCTGGTTATTTCTATGAAGGATGCAAAACCCAGCAGCTAAAAAGAGTGCATCAATGCTCTTTTATGTCAGCAATGAGTTAGACCAGTTGCCTGGGGAACTGTCATTGTCCCTTACTCAGTAGCGCTGCAACTCTCCAGATGCCCTGGCAACCTTGCACCCAATAAAAGAACTGCGCTAGTTGCTTGAAACCCTTTTAATATCTTCCTCAATAATATTTTTGTGTATTTAAACCTAAGCTTCAGCATAATAGCAGTTCAGGGGGAGGTGCTGGTTTAGTAAATGCTGGAGTCCTGGGTTAATAAATCCTGACACACTGGGCTGAGTCACAGCTCAAGCTGGCTCTGCCACTAGACTGTTCTGTGTCCTTTAGCAAATTACTTTGCCTCTTCATGTTCCTGTTTGGCCTTCCGCTCATTTTTGGCCTTTCTGGCCTGATGCTGTAAGCTCAGTCATTAAGTTACTACCTCTTACTATGGATTTGACAATCAGTGTCCTGCAACCCCAAGCAAATGCCCATATTCCCCAGCTATTAACTATTTGTTTCTTGCTTCTTGCTCTCTGTCTTTTCACAGAAAAACTCACAAGAGTCTCTGTCTTGTCCTATTGTGGAAGAAGATGGAGAAAAAAGCTTCCAGCTATTCAGCAGAAAATGAAAAATTGTTTCTTACCCAGCAGTTATAATAACTGCTATGAGCCTGTCTCTCTAGACATATGATTTCCTGACATTAAATGAATTTGACATTTACAGCTGCTTTTATTTCTTCCAAGAGCCTTGTCTCTTTTTTCCCCACTTAAAATGCTGTTTTACTCTGAAAATTGTTGTTAATATTGGCACCATGGGGGACTCCATATTTCTTATGTCAAATTTACTCAGGGCACAAACATGTGGATTGACAGCAGAAAACTCCTTGGCTTTTGTGGCCTTTGGGTCACAGTGGAAAAGGCCTTTGCTAACTCATAACCCTGCAAACCTAGATCTCAAAGTCTGCCTGAACTGTGCAGAAGTGATGGAGGGCGATGAAGGAGAGCATGATGCACAGCGCCGAGAATAGGCTGAGCAAGAAAAGCAGAGAGAGCAGGCTTCCCTTCCTTGTCCCACTCTTGCTGCTATGGAGGATTTATGACATTGTAACAGGCTTTGCCGTGAGTTGAATATGAATAGCACTTCTCCCGGACTGTAGTACAATCAGCATTTTTGCTGCGTTGGCTTCATTGCTTTGCTTCAGTACTCCAGTGAGCTGACTGACAAAGTCCAAAGCTACATGCTAAGATCCTGGCAGCGCTGCAGGCAAAATAATGACCAAGCTGTAGGAATAAGGAAATAATGTGCCTTGTAAGTGCCCTTCACTTAGGCAGAGATTCCCTGGGGAACAGCGAAAAACCCGGAAAGGGTGTTGCCAAAAATTCCTTCTTCACTGCCATCCACTGCAGAGAAAATAATTTGCATATAGTTACTGCTCTACGAATTGCCTGATACAGTCTCTGCCCTCCGCAACAGGGAATTGCTGGCTGCCTTCATACACAATGGACAGATCCAGATTCCCATAAACATGAGGCTGGGATAATGGGATCACTTATCATTTCACCAAGATGAAACCCTATTAGAAAAAGCAATTTCATTGCAGTATCTACATCTCTTACCAGCTTAATCTATTCATTGTTGTCTCTTGCTTACAGTCTAAATATGAGACTCTTGAGTAAAGATCATTAGGTGTTCACAGTGCTTAACACAATGGGATCCTGATCTTCCTTCATCAATCACTATCACCATCACATCAGCATTTATTTGTTTACACTGTCTGTTCTTTCAGTAGGAAGCTCTGCTGGGAACCATAGTGGTAATAAGGATAGAGCACTGCTTTTCTCAGCCATGCCTCCTTTTAAGAATATAAATGGCTTAGGTGTTTATGGCACCCAAAATGACATTTTTCCACAGATACCAGTAATTATTTTCTGAGTTGGCTTTTCTCTTTTATGCCTATCTGGTGCTTTTTAACACTGTAATATTTTATAGCTTTCTAGCACTTTCCATTTAAGGATCTTGAGGCATTTATATCTATGAGGTACAGAAACGTTATATCTATTTTACAAACATGGGAAACTGAGGAAAAACATGGTAAGGTTTACTTGTCATCAAGGTCATGCACTGAGTTTATAGCAAAACTGGCAATTAAAAAAACCCAGGTAACCACCATTTCTTACCCTGTTTTTAGCCATTCCCTTCCTTTCTGCCTAATCTCCCTCCTGTCTTCTTTTCCTTCTACCATTTTGCCACTGTCTTATCCTCTCTTTCAGCAGGTCTTATTCCTAAAAGTGGGGTTTGTTTTCCAGATTTGTGAATCTGGATCTGATCCCCAACCACTCCTTTCATGTATGCATATGCCATACAGCACTCGCACACTGCCAGTCCTGCTTCTCTTTTACATGCTAACAGCTAGGAATTTCCATAGCAAACTTCCAGCTATTTCAGGGACCTTGGACACTGGCAGTAATTCTCACCTCTCCTGCTTTTTTCCTGTGGTCCATTATAGTGCTGGCATTTAACTTTGTGTTATTGGCCATTAGTATTTTGCTTTATAAATAGGTCATTCTGAAATGTTGTGAAGCCTGCAGTGTGTATAGACTTGGAGAACAGTGTTCCCTGGGCCCTTCTGGACTTGCTATCTGTTGTATGAGTATCTGCAGTAGTATGTGGGGAGGAGGGCCATCTTTTCCCAGCCTGTATTTCAACAGAGATTCCTAATACAAATTTTATTTCTGTTATTCCCACATTGAAAAAAAAACAACAAATGCTTCCTGGATGAAATCTTCAGTGTTTGCCCTGCAGTACACCCCAAAAAGACAATCATCTATGTATGATGCAGCTGGATAAAGGGAAGTATTTAGAGTTTGAGTGGGTTTTTTGGTTTGGGGTTTTTTTTTACCCTTCCCAAAAATAACATAACTTCTGCACGTGGCTATTTCAGAAAGCTCTGGGCAATGTACTCTGTGAGGTAAGAATAGCCAATGCAAAATTCTGATTTCTGTTGATGTGGGCACTCTGTATTTTAGGCACTGTGTAAATGCCTTTTCTGGATAGATTTGTTATCTTGTTTTTAATACATTGAAACAAGGGGCAGCTGCTAAGGAGGAGGGCAGGCTCTTTGCCAATGTAAGGACACCAGGGAAGCTGTCTGCCAATTTCAATAAGAGAAGAACATTTTTTTTTTGCTTTCCACTCCTCTACTCATTTCCAGTGCTTCCACTCCTTCACATTCTCTCCTGGATAGAGGTAGGAGTTCAGTCTCCAAACTGAATCAATTCTTGCTCCCTTCACTAAGGCTGTCAGCAGAGCAGTTATGTGTCATGACAGTGTTTCTGTGTTGTGGGTAGCTGCTGGGTTGATATAAGCAGGCTTATAACTCTTTTCCCCTTTAGCCTGCTTGATGCAACATGCACGCTGCAGATCACTAAGGCTGAGATTAACTGGCTGCACATATCTTCCCTAAAATGAATTCTACCCTTGTCTCTCTCCTAAAAGCACTGGAAGATCTCTGAAATCATGTCTTTTGTCTGAGTGTGCTCAGACGAAAAATTCTTCATTTTAAAGATCTATTTTTCTTCTCACTTGTTTTACATCACCAGTTATCTGTATGAACAAGGCAAGGCAAAACAGCCATAAGAAGGAATAGTCCCATGCTGATAAGCTGGCCACCAGCTGATCTGACTTTGCAGCATGTTCCAATTAGCTCTACCCACAAAAAGCATCAGTGACTGGAGTAACAGTGATGGGAGATTTGGCAAGGTATTCAGCCAATACCAAGAGCATTGCACCACAAGTACAAGTGGATCAGCAGCCTCATGTTAGATGCTCTGGTGCTGGTGGAAATGGTAGATTTCAGGTGGGACAAAAAATGACCTCCCTGCTATGCTGTTTTCCACAAGAGTAGAGGCTGTCACAGCGTTATTCTAAACATGCACTAACTCATTCATACATATCTGTGACACTTCTTACTGGATGCTAGTTACATTCTGCCTTACTCAGAATTTCCCAAGCACTCTTCATATGTAAAATCGATCCTCCCTACTTTCTGCCCCGGACTGCTGCTAAATAAGTAGATGTGTTACTGTGTTAGCAGGAAATTTGCCCTGTACATGGAGCAGAGAGTATACTGGAAATGGCTAGTGTCAGCTTGCTAATTAATGGAATGATGAAACTCATCCCAGTTGCTTAAATGGGGTCATTCATATTTATTAAATTATAGTCTAATGATGGAGTATTAATCTGGACAGAGGAACTTCTCATCAGGTTGGAAACCCATGTACGGTTGGTGAAACAGCATCTAAAGTTGGCCTCTTGTTCCCCCTTAAAGTTTTAAGTGCACTTCAGCTTTTGAAGCTAAACCAGTCTGCTGGAGGACTGCCCGGTCTTGCTTTGGCTTGCTTCTTTCTCTGGATTCCCGCCACATAAGAGATGTTAGCTACTTCGGTTGTGTTTTAGAAACATGGAAAATGTGGCTCATGTAGGCTTATGTTAATGGACTGCTGGACTCTTCAGGCTGATGTTGTCTCTTGCATTCTGCATTTCGTGCTCAAGAAGGCAATTTGTTTTTCCCCTTGTCTAAACCTCGCCCCTGTTTGTTTGCAAAAAGAACTCTTTTGCAGAGGTGGCAAGATTTGCCAAGAGCAGGAAGGGAAAGGGCCTCACCATGTAGATGTAACATTTTCTCTACCTTGCTGGAGTTTTGCAGCAGGATCTTGTTTCGCTGCTCTCTGAGGTCCTCTTTTGCTGTACTTTTCACTGATGTGTGTTAATGCTTAATCACCGGTCAGCAATGCTTGAGCTGTCTCATGGCTTGTTGAGGTCCACTGACTGTCATCATGCAGCCCACAGCAGCCTTGTTTTGGTAACATCAGAGTGAGAAGAAAGCTGTCTAACAGAAGCATTTCTTACTGGAGCATTCAAACAGACAGCCACCACAACTCTTATCCCATTGTAGGTAAAGATATGCTCATGAGGTAACAGGAGTGCAAAAAGTTATTTATTTAGTAAAATACCATATATATTTTTATATATTTTTATATATTTTTATATATCCCTCCCTATTTATATATCTCTCTCCCTACATATATATATATTTATATATCCCTTTCAAATTAGGGACTGTCAGTGATTATCTGCAGTGCAGATACTAAAGTGGACCATTTTGATGTGAGGGCCTTGGGCATATGGCAAGTTTCTCTCCATACCACAAAGCATGGGCTCCCCACATCCCTAAGGCTTGCCTGCATAAGTATGGTTATGCTAAGGTAATGTGTGGCTTCACTGTTTCACTTCTCCCCTCCTTTCTTCGGGTGTGACTTCCTGTCAAAGGTATGGCAATATCATCTGGGCATCAGACTGGCTCCAGGGAGAGAGGGTTGGCTTAAGAGCTACAGAGCTGGCTTGTGAGACAGTTCGTTTTTCTTTTGGCCTTTGCATACTTCAAGTATGCAAAGCCATTTCTTGTTTGTAGGGCAGTGACAAACTTCTCAAGTGAATGTTCAGGTGTGAACACATGGAAGAGTGGTGAAGTGCGCAGCCTATCCCATGCTGTGGCCCTGATTGTTCTGAGGAATTACACACTGTCAAGTCCCATTTGTGATTCCTCTCTTGATTCAGCCTATTTTCTACCAGAGGGAAGGGAAGGTGAACTGCTTAATTTGCATAGCTCTTGGAGGCAAAGATTTTCAGAAAAATTAGGGCCTTGACATGGTGATTTTATATGCATGTGGATGTCTTGTCAGCCCATGATCATCCCACAGAAATAGCATTTCCCTGAATGAGAAGGTAAGGCCTATGCGCACAGAATACATGATTTCTGATGAGACGAAATGCCCTTAAAATAAACCCCGGCCCCACAGAAATCAAGAGCAAAGTTCCCAGTGACATCTGTGGGGCCAAAGTATTACAAAACCTAACCTTCCAGAAATGGTGAATGGTTGAAGTCTGGATGGGCCAGATTTTTCTAAGCTGCTAATAGGCTGCTATACAGGAGGATCTTTTTTCTTAGCTTAGCTTGCTGTGAAAATACATTTTGCTTTAGAAACGGTCTTCCTGTGGTGACCAGGTGAAGAGAGGATCATAACCACACACTTGATAAGAGACTGTAAAGCAATATGGGATGAGGCCATGATGCTCTTTGAGCCGTGTGGGGTCTCATGGAAAAATCCTGAAGCACCCCTCTGAGAAGACTAGGAAGAAACCTACCTCCAGATCTTGGATTCAGCTACCCTGCTGGTTTTTCAGGGTTCAAATTTCAAGCCTGATCTGGGATACAAATAGAGGCATATGGTCACTCTCTCCTTATAGAAGACCTGAAATTGCAAGCTGGCATTTCCTTGATCTCTGAGTTGCTCCCCATACTGTGTTTTGTGGCATCAGCCCATCTCACCAGCAGCATTAGGTCAAAGGAGACCCAGAGGCCTCCCTGTCAATGGCAAAGGAGTTTTGCTTTCTTTGCTGACGCATCATTCCTGCCCACAGCCAAGCTCTGAGATAAAGTTGGCCTAGGAGGATTGCTCAGATGTGCAGGTCATGGAGAGGCCACAGCATGTAACCTTGGAGTGAGTCAGCCTCAGTACCTCTGTGAGACTGACATTTGAAGATGAAGAGAGAGAAGGAAAGACAGGCCATGAGCACAGGTGTTGATACACTTGTGTGGGTACATGTGTGAGTGAATCTGTGGGTAAGAAGCTGAAAGCAGAACTGCTGCTGTGCTTGACAGGCAACAGGGCTAGCTGGGCTGGCCCTGAGCATGGAGGAAAGAGTAAAGGCAACTTCAGACCTGAACAGTGCCGTCACAGGGACTGGACTGGAGTGGATTGACACCGTGCTGTTCCATTGTGTTCTGTGCCGTGCAGCCATGGTGACCAAAGCCACGTTTAACCCAAGGTTTTCCTCTTCCTCCAGGGGAGGGGAGGAGAGGGGCCAAAAAACCCCCACATACATTAGCTAGCTTCGGAGCTGTGCTGTAGCTCTTGTTCAGTCGGGGGCCTCTGAACTGAGTTTCTCACTGCAGTATGACCAGCGGTTGTTCAATACCCCCTGCACAGGGCTGCACGGGATTTGCTTGTGTGAGTGAGGGGAAATGGTTCACTCCATGACAGGCAGGGTAGCACCAACAGGAATTAGAGGAAAACTTGTGCATAAGAAGGGGGTGGAACTAAAACTGGCAGCCTAAAGCCAAAAAAGTTTATTTCTTAGGAATTACATTAGTAGTGGATAACAACAGGATCAGGATGAGTCATATGGACAAAGGGCACTAATGGGACAATTTCTACTACAAATTTCCCTGTAGCTGTTGCACAGATCAAAAGAGACCTTCAGCATTCATTCCTGGGAGCAATAACAATCCTCTTGATTATAGCAGTGTGAATCAGGAGTGAATCTGTTGAAATTAGTGCAGTTGTTTTGACATAGTGAAATGGAGGATGAAGATGCATAAATCCATCAGCCAGGAAAGGGACAGCCCTGAAGACTTAAAGATATGCTGAAATGACTGGCACTAGAGGCAGTAAGAGTGCAAGTTCTTCCCGCAGAACTATTCAGCCAACCGTGACCTTTAGGGAGAATTACTGTGTGAGGACTGCTCTGCCTCCATATCCATTTTGGCTCCTGGCTGCTCTGCAACATAAGCCAGCAGGAGGGCTGGTGTGAGGTGCCTGGCATCAGGGTACCCAGCAAGGCACCCTGCTCTTGTAACCACCATGGGCCAAAGGGTACCTGTGGCAGTGTGAATAGCCCTGAAAGAGCAGTCAGCAGCAGGGACTGGTGAAGCCCTTTCCTTCCTAACCCTGAGAACGGGCAAGGACTTGCAGAGATTTGTACTGTTTAGTCTCATTGTTTGCTCCCATTTCTCTCACTGCTGGATAACTGGCTGCTGAAGCTGAGGTTATTTCTAACCTCCTAGGCAAAATTTTGCTTCCGCTTTCTAGCTGGTCACATTGGTGCTTTCTTTTCCCACTGTTGCGCATGGCAAGGCTGTTGGGACAGTGCAGCCCAGAGCAGAGCTACGTGTCCACAGAGCACCCAGGAGCAAGCCCAGGACAGCAAAAACAGCTGGTTCTGCTTCCATGTGCAATATGTTATGCCCACTGCAAGGAGAGGGTTTGGGATGCTTGTAGGATTTTTTTAATACAGATGACAAAGGTGATATCTTCTCCTCCCCCAAAAATACCCTGTCCTAAGATGTAGCTTTGCCTCATTTCCTGGAAGCCCAGACCTTAGTGGGAACCCATTGACACTGTGCTATTGTGCCTCTCCACAACACTGATTAGTCTTCATTGGCCTAGTTCTCCACTGACTCCGGCTTCCTATCAACAGCTTCAGGGAGACTTAGATGTAAGGTGTGCCCTTTTATTCCACTGCCTGCAGGAGGAGTTGGTGATCAGGCTTGGAAGACAGGCAAAGATACAAAATTTCTACTTGCTCTCCATTTCCAGTCTCCACTTTCTCCTCTTACCAGATTAGAAGATGTCTATATTTCAGGTATATTTTTCCAGTTTTAATGGAGAATGTCTGCTAGTATTTTCTGGTTGACTGCATTCATTTTAGAGAGCAATCTTATAATTTTGTCATTCATTGTGGCCTTCTGTTCCCTCTAGTGGTGGCTGGGCTCTCTGTAAGCCATAGCTACATAGGGAGTTTGTTTTAGGTCTGAGCCTACTTTCAAGATCTAATTTACCCTCAATCTGTATTGTTCACCACAGATACTCACTAAAAGGGCTAGGAGACATTTAATCCAACCTCTGGAGTTTGGGTATAGTCCTTCTGCAGGCCTGAACTTCACACGACCTGGTGTGTCAAGCACCAGTCCACCAGCAGGTGTCCCAGAAGCCCACTGGTTTCTCACCACAATAGGCACAGGATCTCTCATACCTGGACTTGGATCTTCTGAAGGGCAGTGTGGATGCCCTGCTGTGCCACAAGCAGGATACAGCCAAACTAAAAGCACAATGTACAAAAGGAAAGTGTGTGGGATCGTGGGACTGGGTGTGCTTGAGCCATGATCTTCACCTCACTACGTGGTGAGCGTGGATACGCTCCTTTCAGGGGCTGAGAAGTCTGCTGTTGCCTTGGTGACTGGAGCCGGCTCTACTAGCACAACCAGGAGAGCCTAATCCAGTATAGTCCAGAGGATAAGAACGAGTCCCTGCAGTGCAGTGCGAGAAGGGGTGATTTCAAGGATGATGTGAGGCAGATACCGTATTTTGTGTCACATTTAGCCAACGCAGTAGTACTGGATTGAGAAACTCGGCTACTTATAATTCCCCCGTGCTGCAAAGCGAGCATTATCTTTCTTATATTCCAGAAGTCCTTTGTCTTTGAAAGGGACAAGAACTTCACTGGGGACTACCAGTTCTCTATTAGCAGTACTGTCAACACACAGTAGTTTCTCCGGCTCTTGCAATGGAAATGAAACCTCTGTCTAAAGGAAAAGCAGTAATAATGTTGTATTAGTCCCTGACAAAAGCACAGGAGTATGTGCTAGCACCATCTAGCCAGCATCCCCATCATTGCATCATCAGCTACCTCTTTCTCCCTTTTTTTCCATCTTCCAGCTTGATGCAAGTAGTTGTCCCCTGTTTTCAGCTACAACTCTTATTTACTGCCTTGTATCCTTTGTCCTCTGGCATTACTGCACATCCTCCCCCACTCCCCACCATCTTTCACGGAGAGGCTGCAACCTTGCAGGCAAAGCCATTGACCATGTCCCGGTGCTTGGGAATGAGGAGGAAGGGAGATGTTCTGGTGATATCCCAAGCCTCAGACCCTCTGACTATGGTGAAGCTGTAGTATTCCTTTGCTCTGCTTACAGTAAGTGCCCGAAACATTGTGAAAATGGCTATAGGGCATGCATTGAAGCAGCCCCTGGGGAAGCTCTAGCTTGACACAAGGCACAATCCATCAGCCCTAAAAGCAGGGAGCTGTGAAGTCACCTTTGCTACCTGCTGTCTCCAGGTGGGGTAGCCCCAGGCATGGGTCAGCTGGACCCAACTGTCTCATTTCAAGACCATGTGTCCGAAGCAGCAGGGGAAGGGCCAGATGAGCAGCAAGTAATCACCTGAGGCAGGTAATCACCATAGACTAGGCAGTGCTATGGGGCCTGCCATCCTTGCATGCCGTGTAAGCAGTACCCTGTTTTGTGCCGCAGAGGCTGTCCTGGCAGCCCACTCTGTCTTGAAGCTTGCGCAGCTCCTGAGCTCATCTCCTGGTCTCCTTTTTCGGGGTGCGCTCTGCCTGGGTGGTGACATGGAGGTAGTACAGCAGCGTGTGAGTGAGGGCAGGATATCCTTGCAAGCCCTTGGTCCTCGTCGCCAGTGTGTGAAGGTCGTTGGCTCCTGGGTAAATTTCCATCGGATGCGGCACTCTCCCGTTGCGACTCAGCATTTCTGACACCCGACTGCAGCTTCTCTTTCTCATTTGATCATTTTCTTGGTAAGAGGAACTAACAGCCGTTACTAGAGTGATTTGGCCACTGTCCAACAGTGTGTATATTACTCACACATTTCCCTGCTAGCAAAAGGCTTTTCTTTTTTCACTGTCTGGTTGCAGCCTCTTCCTATCTTCATCATTAGATAGCTCAGAAGGTCAGTGCTAAAACAGAAATCTCGGAGGCTTTTTTTACAACCCAGAGTAAGGGAGGGCTGGGGGGAGGGGAAGGGTGAGAGGGAAGGGAGGGTGAGCCCAACTGAATTGATTCTTCACTAGGGTTGTCTCTGATACAGCTGAAAACACGATCCTGGAAAATGGGATATTTATAGAAACTGTACTGCCCCAGCTGGGTAAATCTCAAGGTCATCTGATGATCACTGCAAAAGGAATGGCCAGATACTGCTGCTGTTGCCCCAGCATCCTGAGATTGTAAGACCTTCAATTCAGCACTGAAATCTGCATACAAAATGGGATCCTACTCCTTCTCCCTAACAACCATCTCCCCTGAAACTGCGTTAAGGAAATACACAGCCCAGCAGTGAGGCTGCTCAAAATGCCTGCATGGGTTGTTTTTTTTTGCTGTGAGAACATTAAGCTATTAACTCTAATTCCCTTGGAGGTAGAGGTCTGCAATTCATTTCACATATAGGGCGTCTCAGGAGTTTGCCTGAACAAGCAAAGGAGCAAGTGCTGGCCTGAAGCCAGTTCTTTCATTTTTGAGCCCTTCCCATCCCTTGAGGAAATTCTGCATGGAGGTGCTGGATGCCAGAGTCCCCAGAGAGGAAAGAGGAGCAGAGGACTTGTGTTGTCACTGCATCTGTTATATTCCTGCACAAAAACAAGTCCTGACCTCATCGTCAGGTGAACACAATCCTTCCACTGCCCTTACGCCCCCAAAAGTACTAGCTGTAAAAGAAATCTGTGGTAACAGGGAAAGGTGAGAGCAAGGTCATGACTGCAGCTATTTCACTCTGGCCCAGACAACTGGCCAGGTCTAAAGAGTGAAGGATCTCCACTGGAGAGAGTGGAGTCAAGGAGGCACTGTCCTGAGGCAGCTACCCACTTCTGAAAGTTTAAAATGCTCTCCCCTTCCAAAACATTAAAGAAAAACTAAATGTGACCTCTAGACAACCTTCCTGAATTGCCTTTCCTGAGCACAGAGCAACATCTTCCCTATTATTTTCTGTTTCTGACATATCTTTTTTCCAGTGGGGGTGCTTGCAAGAGCCTTTAAGTTTTGTGTACAGGGTTAATAGGGTAAATTAGGGTAATTATTCATATCTTCAAACATTGATTCTGCTGTGAACCAAAATACTTGATTGCAGTGACAGTATTGTAGCCAATACAATGCAATGCAAAGCAGTAATAAAAGCCAAATGAACGTACACAAAAAAAACTCAGACTGTGCCACAGTGGTCTGCAATGAATGTGAGAATAATCATGTGGCAACTGCAAGAAAGAGCATGCAAAGTATACAGCAAAGGTGAATGCTCACAAGAGCACACCGCGTGAAGGGTACATTTTTGCTGTTGCATGACCTTGGGTCAGATTAAGCTAGGCCAAGCAAAAACAAGTGTGCCAAGCCGTACTGGAGCGTGTCCTTTGAAAAGGTGTGCTCACTCAGGTGAGGCTGTAGGACTTCTGCAGTCACCTCCCAGGTCCTCAGCCCTGCAGTACCCCAGGGATACATTTTCTTCTGGGTAGCTGGAAGCTGGTCTGGGTGTCACCATGGAAATACTAGAAATATTGCCTGCCCATCAGACTGCATTGCAGGTGGGTTTAAACCTGGTATATACTGTCTTAGTGAGGGGTCATTTCTGATGTAGAAGTAGTGAGTAGGTAGCTGACCAAGAATACGCAGCCCAAGGAAAGTTATGGAAAAGCACTGGAAGACTAGTACTTTTGAACACAGTGGCTAACCACCTGAGCCTGAGCCAAGTTGAATGGCTCATTAAACTCAGGCGATAGGTTTTTGTGGGTCAAGGGGAAATGGATAAGGAAAAATCCTGTGGAAAAGCTTGACAATGCTGCAGGTGAAGGTGAACACTGAGTGTGAACATGCAGTGCTGCACAAAAAAAGTGTACAAATACAAAAGAGAGATATAGGGCAAGACAGTCCAAAGCATTTGACCTCCAAATTCCCATAATGAACCTCCCTGCTCTGGGAAGGAAAAATTATATATAGGTTTAAAGGTGGATCCTATGGGAAAAGCAGTGGTTGCTTGCCTCTCTGAAGAGTAGAGACTGTAGGGGGTATGAATTCCTAGCCTAGGATGGTCCATCTTGCTAGGACTTGTGTGAAATTGAATCCACTCTAGAGGATTCATACCAGAAAGGCTGCAGCTAATACACATGACATTCTCAAGGATTAGAAAGATGATTTTTCATGGGCCAGATTACTTCAGAGACATTGGTGCTATCATATCAAGGTGAATCCTATTGTCCATCCAGGAGTACACATGACAAATATGAGAGCACCACTGGGGTATGAAATGTAGAGGCAGCTTACTTAGATGGGAGGAGATGGTGTTGTGGTTTAACCCCAGTCGGCAACTAAGCACCACACAGCTGCTCGCTTACCCTCCCCACTGGTGGGATGGGGGAGAGAATTGGTTGAGCAAAAGTAAGAAAACTTGTGGGTTGAGATAAGAACAGTTTAATACTTTAGTAATAGTAATAGTAATAGTAATAGTAATAGTAATAGTAATAGTAATAGTAATAGTAATAGTAATAGTAATGGAAAGTAAAACAATGAGAGAGAGAGAAAAACAAAAACCCGGGCCGGGGGGCAACGAAAAATCCAAAGTGATGCAACCACTCACCACCCACTGACCGATGCCCAGTCAGTCCCCAAGCAGCGATTGCTGCCCCCTGGCCAACTCCCCCCAGCTTATATACTGAGTATGACGTCACATGGTATGGAATATCCCTTTGGCCAGTTTGGGTCAGCTGTCCTGGCTGTGCCCCCTCCCAGCTTCTTGTGCACCTCCTCACTGGCAGAGTATGGGAAGCTGGAAAGTCCTTGACTTAGTATAAACACTGCTTAGCAACAACTAAAACATCGGTGTGTTATCACATTATTCACATGCTAAATCCAAAAAACGGCACTATATCAGCTACTAAGAGGAAAATTAACTCTATCCCAGCCGAAACCAGGACAGATGGTTAAATGCAGCAGTGGGAGAGAAGCCTGTAAGTACACTGTTTGTCTTGTTAAACTTTAAAAGTTTAAGGCAGAGATTGTTTCTGTCTGGTGTTCAGTGTTGTCTTAGCCATATTTTGGAGAATGTAGGGTTGGCTTTTGCTTAGTAAGGCCCAGCTCAAAGAGGCAAATGGTGCATGAAGCACCCAAAATACAGCTCCTGGTAGGAACTCCACACTGTTTCTTGAGAGATGTTTTAACTTTTCATTTGAATGCTCTCAAAAGGGAAATATGTTGCCCTGATCTGCCAGCTGCCTTGATGATTAATGCACTGCTGAGGCACTAGGTGTCTTCAGGTGGCCTCACAGAGGTGTCTGGTAAAAAAGAAAGACAAAACTGTAGCTCAGTTGTGGAAGCCTTTGTCTGCTCTTTTTTCTCTTATTTATTAACACTTCTTGTTGAAGAAGAACTGTAATGTAATTATTATTATTCTTACGCCCCAACTCATGTAATGGAAGCATGAGCAAAATTCTCTTCTTAGGTCTTGTTCTTTGGGTGTAGCACCAACACCATATTTGGGTGTAGCACCAACTCCATATTCGCGCTCTCCTGCTGGTTGTGGGAGAATTTGAATTTCATCCCCAACAGTGCAGGTAAGAGGGACATAATCCATTCATTCACTCCTTCCAACTCTGTTTTGTGCCTCTTAAATTCTACAAAGTCACAAGAGGCTCCTCCTGCTATGCATATTTTTGAAAGACCTCCAAGCAGAATGACCTCCTTCTCTCCTCCCTTGGTGAGAGGACACCCTTCTGCCTACAGTGAAATGAAGCAAATAATAGCATCTGCTAGTCCAGGGGGCATCTTTCAGCAGTGGAAGCTTACAGGTTTTGCCTGGTATTTTCTCTCTTCCTAAAGCGCATGTTAATGATTTTGACCTTTCTAGTAATTTGATTCCAAAAACGGTGTTGCAGCAGCTGAGCCCTAAGCTGTCATTTTGATGAGAGGATTATTATTGCTCTGAAGTCAAAGCAAAGGGCTGCTTGTTCAAGCCTGTGTGGAGATCCCCTCACGTATGGAGATCCTCCTCTCTCATCTCTCTGTGTCCTCAGCCCTGCGCCTGCTGTCAAGAAGTTCCAGTCTGGTTGACCAATGTAAGGATAACTCTGCTGCCAATTCTTTGCATCAGTGTAGTATAAAAAAGCTCTAGGAGAGCCAGAGTAGTTGAATATTTTGGGGTGATACCAAAGGAATCTTTGTACACAAGTACCTAGGATAGAGCGGGGGGTGTGTGTGTGTGAAAACATTTGTTCATGGTGTGCAATAGTTGAAAGGACATTTAGGCTATTTGCAGATAGACCAGAAAGTGCTCCCTGCTTGCCTTGAGCAGAAGCTGGCTTGTACGAAGGGTCTCCTTCCAGATCTGTGTTCCCTTGGCTCCTCCCACAGTGTGAATAATCCCTAACATTTCTGTGACTCAGTGGATTTGCGATGGAAATCACGGCAATATTTTCAGAGTCCCAGTCTAACACCTGAGTCCCGACAGGATTCTTGCCCCCACATCTCTGGCATTTTGCATAGTTATGTAACGCCTCTTACTCATGGCACCGAAATCAGGAGTATGTCCATGTAGTAAGGAACTAGTGAAATTTGGAGTAAAATCCAAACCTCCCTTTTGTTCAATCTTGAAAATCTTTTCATTCATGTTTGGGTGTGCAGCTTTTTTTTAAATGTGATTTTTTGGTGGCTTACATTTGCAGATAGCTTGCTCTATTGGAGGGAACAATAAGGTCACAGCTTTATTTTTAACTTCTTGCTTTTGCATTGCAAAAGTCAAGTTACTGTATAGAAAGAAAGTCTGATTAGCTGCTTCACGAGATTAACATGAGCATCAGCCTTCAGCTTGGCTGTTTCATCCCCTCTTCTCCTGGTCCCCTTCCTCCTGTTCCCTAAATGCTTATTAAGAACAGCAATTGGAAGAGCAGGTGTGTAAAAAACAGAGAAAGAAGTAATATCTCATCCATACAAACCCCTAAGCCCATGGCTATGTTTCTTGTATCAACTGAATACAAAGCTGCTGTCCTCAGAAAACTGATAATAAAAATCATTTGGGAGGCTCACTGCTCAGTGCAGAGCAATGTCTGTTCTCAATGCGGTTTCTGGTTGCTCCTTTATGGAAAGTGTCCTTTCTGCTGTGCATGGCAAAGGTGGTTCTCCCAGGTTAGATGGAGCATTCACAGCCACATGTAGAGGCCACAGAGCCTCGTCATGGGGAAGGTACACTGGGGAATGGTCACAAGAGGACTGTTCAGATATTTTTGTGTCATATTCAGAGAGGGGGTTTTACCTGGCTAACTGAAAGTTAGGGGTAAACCACTTTGCAGTGAGTTCACATGTATGAATGCAAATAGGATTTGAAAGTGATAGGCGTGCATGTCTTGCATGTCTGCACCATCTGCCTTCTTTGGGCCATAATCACCTTTTCTGAGAGGTTGTATCAGTCACTACTGCTGCCTGTAATAATCAGAGTAGCACTGGCTGCACTGTTCATATATTCACACAACCGTGGTCTCCCATAGTGAAAGCTGCCTCCCTCAAGGCTACAGACTTGAAAGCAGACCCACCCACAGACTGCCATGCCGGCAGCTGTAGAGCAGGTGGAGAAGCCAGGGCCAGAAAAGCAGTCATGCATTGCAAAACCACTATCAGGCTCTGTTTCACAGGTGAAGAAACTGAGACAGATGGAGGGCAAGTGAATTGCTCAAAGTGGTATGAGTAATATCACTGGCAATGCCCAGTCTTGAAACTAAGCCTGGATTAGGCCAGGTTCTGTTCAGTGTGTAGTAAATTGGACTGCAATTTACTGGGCTCCCCACTCTTGCCCCAGAGAGACTCACTGCAGACGGCTGGCACAGCTGACACTGTGGTTGCACCACTGTGTTGGCTCTGATCTGACAGTACTGCTAGGGGACCTTCCCCTTTCTTTCTTCTAAGGATGTCTATGGTGAGAAAGTAGCTGATTCTTTACACAATAGGTGCTCTTTCTTAAATTAAAATAATCCCTTCTGGGTTTTGGTCCTGTTCTGCTCAGTCTTCCCTTTCTGGGCACATGACATAGTCGGGTGACTGAATAATTTACAGGTACCACCTGGCAGGAGCAGAGACAATGACATTTAAAGAGTCAGTAAGGATGAAACAAAGGCTTTGTTGTTTGCTGATGCTCCAAGACTAGGCTGCACTGAGAGCAAGCGCACCTTGTATTTCCCCTCTGCACCTTGCCCCTTTGGTACCCCCTCCCAATCCACTCCAGTCTGCATTTTCCACTTCTTTCTTCCCTCTTTCACTCCCTACAATTGGCTGCCTCATGGGAGCGTGAAGCTCCGGTGCTCCATGCCCTGGTTGCATAGAGGTTTCAGTAGACCATGGGCAAAAGTTGAAACTATCACCTTTTTTGCAGTCAGATGTATTGCAGTGTGATGAATTGGGACTCTCCCCAACCTCTTCTAACTGGGAGCCTGGGGTGGACCAATCTGCCTCATTCCTAGACCTCTGAGTAACTCTTTTCTGCCCGATTTCTTCTTTCCATTTGCCTAGGTCTAAGCATCTGCTGGACTCCTGTCTCTGACTAAAGAGCATTCTCACCCATGAGCCCTGTTTTGGACTTTGACCTTCCTCCAGCTTGTCCAGACCCTGGGCTTGGGGAGACTGGTCAGGTGGGCAGGCCAGCCTGCAGGGACAGTGAGGGCTGAAAAGGAGAGACGTGATGGAAATCATCCTAAACGATATTTGCCATTTTGGGCAGCAGTTTAATTACCCATGATGTGATGTGTACCCACCCTGGGCTCCATCTAATCTGCCAGTTCTTGTCTTTCAGGAAAGATGATGGGGTGGAAAAGAGCCAAACAGATTAGCTTGTTTTGGGGCTAGGACTTTTACGGCTTGTATGGGTCTTTTATGGCTCACACGGCTATGTCAGCTAACCCATGATTCATTGAGCTTTCTAGTTATTCAGACTTTGCGTAGCTGTCCATCATCCTAGGAACCAGCTAGTTTCCAGAAAACTAATTCTCCCTGCCAACACTGCCATTTCAACCCAGTATCTTTGGCAATCCTAGGACACTTCTCTTACTGTTCGGTATGCTTGGCTCTGGCCTCAATGAACGAGGAGACCTTGCTATTGCTCTTTGAACAGCACAACCCTCTTTGCACTGATTAGCTGTTAGGCTAAAGTATTTGAATGCTCTAGGTGATGTGCTTCACTTTTAAAAAGACAAAGACAGAGAAGAGCAAAAATATACACACAGAAACTACCAAATAATAAAAAGCAAGGAGGTTTCTAAAGTTCTCTTTTCAGATTGATAACTTGCCATCCAGTGTTAATGGTGTATTGCTCATGTCTCCAGAAAAGGTATTTAGAAGGAAGAAGGAGTTGCACATTTCTGGAGCTGGATGTATTGCAAAGGATAAATAGCTCCATCCCATAGTAACACTAGCCAGTCAGGTGTGTGCTGTGTGTCACTCAGTGGAGGAGTGCCTGCTCCACTGCGCAGCATCTCTGCTGTCACTGACAGTAGCTTCAGTCCTGTATTCCTCACTTACCTTCCCATCGTGACTCTCCTCTGCACCTTCCATCCTTTAGTATCAGGCTGCTCCCTGCTTCTGGGTTACGGATCAGCTCTGGGAGTACCTCCCCTTTCTCGTCTGTGCCATGCATTTTGTGCCTCTATGGCTTTTGCAGTCTCACATGCTGACCACTTTCACACTTTTAATCTCCTTTGTTTCTTCCTCCCCTCTTCCCCCCTGCTCTTTTCAGCATTATAATAGTATTCGACAATTCTTCGAAAAACATTTTTAAGCCATAATCATATTTTCTTCAGGTTTTTATAGATTTAGCCATCTCACAATGCCAGTGGGGAAAGTGAAGCTAAGCACACTTAGTGATCATCCCAGAAAATGTTCATGGCAAAATCAGAAACAGACTTCAAGGTATCTCAGTCTCAGTGCATGGTTCTGGCTCTCTTGCAGGGCCTGGACACTGCACTCTGCTCCAAGCTACTCACGAGGTGATGGGTCCTGCCATCACAGATCAGCCAGTGGGATGGGCTGTGCCAGCCAGCTAGTGGGCTTTGTACACGTAGGTGAGAGTCATTCGCAGGATCCCATCACGAGCCCAGTTTTGGGGGGGCCAGCAAACAGCTGGCTCTGCAGAACTATGCAAAATCTTTTCCAGATGCTTGAAACATATGCCTGAAAGCCACAGACTGAGCAAGAGGCAAGGATGTGATAAATCAGATAGATAGTTCATTTATTTGCCCCTTCTGACCTGTATGATAATGTTGTATGTAATAGGTATGATTATGATGTATCATTATCCGATGGTGTGCTTTCAGAGCACGAACAGGCCTTGTGTGAGCCTCAACACAGGGGTGAGCATAGCTCAGCTACCTGGAAATACATATGTACTTTGGTTTATTGTGGGGAGTGTAACAGAACGGTATAAAACTAAACATTTCTCCCATTTATGGAAGGTAGTCTATGTATCTGCTATATATTGTTCCTCCTTGGACAGAGCTGTTGAATGGCTGTCAGCACACTGAAGGCTTTTAAATATAATAGAAAGCCAACCTAAACTTCCCTCATCTGGTCTGGATAATATGACTGATCTCACCATTCCTGCTGAACAATGGAAAATTGCCTGAATATTTAAACATGTATTGTTCTTAGGGAAAAAAAGTGTTCAGCTAGTTTGGTTGCCTTAGCAACATCCACTTCTAAAAATACAAAGGAGACAATCTACAAAATAAGTGAACGTGTAGAACAGGCAAGGAGAGAAAATGCTTCTTTCTTCCTGACCCAGAGCAACGGGGTCGTGGGCATGAAATGCTTTCATTTAAATCTCAGTGAAGGATTTAGGGCGTATCTTCACACACTTGTTGCACAGGTTTAATTTTTAATAGTTTAGAACGTGACTAAAGTTAAACCCATGCAAGCCCCTGTGACATCTCTTTCATATTGGCTCCAAACCAATTCTGTCGGTGGTACGTTTAGAGTGATGTGAGCACAGAAAGCACAGATCGCACCAGAAGTAAGCAGCAGGTCACAGTGATGGTTGCTGTGTTAGGGGGCAAGAGGGCTAAAACTGTAAAGGATTAATTAAGAACGATCAAAGGCCAACCTGAGATAGACCTTGCATAGGCAAGTAATAGAAACAACAAACGATTCCTTTGTGACATGGCATGGAAAGCACCTGTGCATGCTGGGGGAAAGTAATGAGGGGATCATAGGTGTGACCCAAGGACAGCATGAATTAAATGAGTAATACTTCAGTTTTCAGTAATTCTGACAGTGGAGAACACAGGGCGGGTGCTGTGTGTATAGAAAAGGAAATGACTGCATTCGAGATGAAACAAGAACGTAAGCATCTTGATCAGCTCCAGTCACAGAGACCAGAATATCTCAGAATATTGAGATAGCTGGCATATGAAATGGCAAGTCTTCCAGGGCGGATTTTTAATTAATCTATCAAGTTGGTGGTGGCACTGTCTGACTGCAGAATAACAGATGCAGTACTTCTGTTATCTCTAAGAAAAGGAAAAGGGTGTAATCTAGGAAAATGCAGACCCATTCTTCTGACCGTCACAGTGCATGCAGCTTTAGAGCCAATCTGTACGAGGGAAGAATAAAAAAACACGGAGACAAATGAACAATGAGGTACAATGCAATATTAGTTTGTCGAAGGCAGAGCATGCCAGAATAACTCGATATTTCTCTTTGATAAGACAACTATTTTGGATAGGGGAAATTACAGTGATCTTATCTGTCCAGACTACAGTAAAGTACTTGACACAGTGCCATATGTGAAATTAATAGCTAAAGTAGAAGTTATGAAAAAGTTAGAAGGTGGATAAAGAGCTGGCTGATGGGGAGACAAAGGTAGGTTGTAGAGAAAGGGAAGGTATCAGATTAGAAGAATGGAATTCAGTAACTGGCTTTGCTAGTGCATTAGCTTTAATATGCAGAAATGTATCAGCATCCATAACAGCAACACTCTGGTGGCTCAACAGCTGGAAATGCCAGAGAAGGACAAAAGCTTGCACTTAGTGATATATGACACTGTCATCACACGGTGACTGTGAGCCCCACCATGTTGCAATTGTGAAAAGGCAAATAATACCCTACAACCTATCCAGAGAGAGAAGGAAGAGTGAAGTATGCAGGACTTGGGAGAGATCTCATCTGAAAAATGGAGTGCAATTCTTGTCGCCTACTTGCTAGAAATATGTATTCCAATGGGAACAGGTGAAGAGATGAGCAAGCAGATTATATCAGGAGCAGGGAGACTCCTAACCTATGTGGAGAGATTAAGAGAGACTGGCTTTTACAGCCAGCAAAGTGAAGGATGAAAGAGGCTATATTTCCTCTCTATAAATGTATCGGGGTGTAAAAATCAGAAGACGAGGGAGTTATTAAAGCTGAAGGACAATTGTGTCCCAAGAAAAAGTGGGTATAAACTGACCATAAATGAATTTAGCCTGGAAATTAGAAGAAAGCTTCTAGCCATCAGAGCAATTAGGTTCGGGAACAGTCTCTAATGGGAGAGGCGAGGAAAGGAGGCCAGCACACTTTAAGAGGATTTCACTCAAATGAAAGACATTCCGTGCTGTGGCTTCCTGTGATAGCACTTAGTGACCGAGAGCTTTCTAGGGCTATATTTGCCTAATCACAAATCAATCATATCCAAGAGGTCTCCACTTTACCTAAACTTAAGTTTATGCTTTCAGCCACACCAGTACAACTCAGGGTGCAAAGCAATGATTCGCTGGAAAATACTTGGCGCGGAGAGAATGACAGCAGGGAAAGGAAAGGAAAATACTATTTCAGCAGAAGGCCCTTATCTTTCCCTGGTACTGAGGGGCAGGAGATAACACCACATTTGCAAACTGGGGATACAGCCCTGTGATGCTGATGCCAACAGATGAGCCAAAAGAGCTTTCTAAAAGTATAGTAACTGCATACACTGTTTATAGACCCATCGTGGAGACAGACAGAAACAGCCCCAACTCTCTCCCACTCTGTTTCTGTTTGCTTTCCCCCATGAACTGTGACTTTGTTGGGGCTGTTCAGATGAAAACCTTCTTTTTTCTGGATGTTGTTCAGCCTGTTTTTTATCACTTACAAGGTGGTTGCCATGCTGTATTTATGTTCCTCATGACATTTTGTGACAGTTCTTCTCACAGAAACTTTTTACAGAAGAGAAACTGATGTTCAAGCTGATGGGATGACTTGCCTAAAGTCACTCAGGAAGTCTGTGGTAGAACAGATTGTCTACCAAATCCCTACTCCCTGCCGAACCACAAAGCCAGTGTCTCTGCTACTCTTTCTTCCGTGTTTCTTCTTCTCCTTCCATTTTAGTCTGCTTCTGTCAAGCTCACTTTCGTCCCCTTCACTCACTTCTCCTTGCCAGCTGAAGCACATGGCTCGGGTGCCCCGCTGCAAGCCTCTGCCCTCTGATTTCTCATGGTTCTCCATTTGCTCCATCCATCGCTCTCACGGCTCTCATGGTTGTAGGTCACCACAGCAACAGCACAGGGGTGGTTAGGAGGAACGTAATGCAAATGAGTTATTGTGACTCCAGCTGAGGCAATATGCGTGTACAAATGGGAAGCAGGGCTTTGGGAGAGCCCTGGGCAGGTTTCTTTGTTTATACAGTGGATAGAATCTAATATGACAGGCTTGCCAGATCTTGCTCATCAGGGGTAAAACTCATACAATTAATTCCCACCTTGTGCTCCTCTCATCAGGCAGCTTTTGCTCTGTGTTTTCTCTGCAGCATTGCAGCCTCCATCTCCCCTGTGCCCCCCCTCCCATGCCAGGCACAGCTGGTAATTTGTGATCCACTGAAGACCATCTGGGGGGACAGGGGTGCCACAGAGCAGGACACAAACCTCTCGTGCTGCCATGTGAGCCAGTGGGCCACATGCAACTCCCATCAGTATAATGCATGGAAGAGAAAAAGAGTTGGCAGAGAAGAAAGCAAAGGCAGTGGATACTGCAGTTGCTATGCAAGACTGTTGAAATGATCTGAAATGACTATTCTGGGGGGGATCTATAATGCAAGGAAACTCACATGTGCGTATCCTTCAACAGGCAGAGTAAGCTGCAGCTCCTCTCTACATGTGCTTTGATTTGGAAAAACAGCTAATTATATATCATTCACACTCTACTGTAATTATTTGGTTGCCAGAAACAAAATTTATGGGCAGTGTGGAAAGAGTCTGTCAATGCCACTGCAGCCCTTTGGGTGAACAGGCTTGTGTGAGCCTGGTGTTTTGAGTAGGGAGATTTTCTCCGAAGTATAGAACTTTTATGTGTTTAAGTTGTGATCGGAATGGAGACCTTTCTCATCATATGTGTGGCTTTGCAAGCAGGGAGTCTCAAAAGCAACTGTGATATGGTGAACATGATATCTGACTATACAGCCAGTTACAGAGATTCTTGCCTTTCACAATCTTCCTGTCAGTCCCATTTATATGGATGTAACTTCTGGTGCAATCGCAGCAATTGCTTACAAGGACAATGACTTAGTTGTGTATAAATGTGGTCAGTGCTGTAAGCGTCTCAGAAATCATTAATCATAATGGACGAGATCTTCAGATGAATCAAGTTAATATTTGTCTCAGAGAAAAGTGTGCAGGGCAAGGTGACATAAGCTAACATTTTACCCAGCTAACCCTCACCCTGTAGAGATATTAAAATGGATACAAAGAGAATGTTATTAAAAGGAGTTTAGGGTTTGCTCTACCTATGCCACAGGTATATGTCCCTTGGAGACTGCTATAGTGGCCAGAGATTTATATGTGCTCTCCCCTGTCTGCTCCTAAATAACAAGGGAAGCAAGAGACATAAAGCTGGGTTTTTCATGGCAGTGCTTATGAACTTGTTGTCCAAAGACCACAGGTGTTTGGTAAGACATTAAAGGTTTTCTACAAAATGCTGTAAAAATACACACTGAAAGAAAATACACACCTATAGTCCTGCTTGCAAACAACAACAAAAAGGAGAGGGAGAAAGTAAATGCTATTTAATTTATATAAACAGAAGGAGGAAAAAATAAAGGCATATACAAAATTTTAGTCTAATTTTTAGTTTATTATAAAGGAAAAGCAGTGAGCTGTGTCTTTTTTTTTTTTTCATAAAGACTGGATTGCTAAAAAACACTGCTACATTCTGCCTCAGCGCAATCCTTTTGATCAGCTTGCTGCCTGCTTTGTACCACAGACTCTCTGACAAAGCTGGAGCCACAGATCTGTCCCCCTCTCCCTCTTTTCTCTCCATCCCGTCTCTCAGCTAAGGAGCTCACACACTATGGCGAAGACTTGAGGGCTCAGATCTCACTATGTTCACTACTGTGCCTCAGTCTTACCCCCTGGAGAGTTATCACTTTCTTTATTGGCAAGATAATTAAAGGGAAGCCCACTTCATATATCAGCTGCTCCTTTGCAAAGCTTCATGCAAAGCTTTCTGCTTCGTTCAGAAGGATTCTTCTTCTTCCCCGTTAGCTGAATTACTGATGTGAGCTCATCCCCTTTTATCTGAAGCATCATAACAGCAAGAGATTCTAACCCTGTAGTCCAGTGGTCGAAAGCGGTGATCCTGTGACGTGATCTTCTCTCCTCTGCATGTGTATTCCTGCTTGGCCTCTTTCATCAGGCTGCCTAGCTGTCACATCCCCTTCTCCACCAGTGATTTCCAGCTGCTGGTTTCCTGCTACCCCTTCTGTGACCTGTGATTAAAGTAGCTGTGGGAGTTCACTGGCTGTGGGGACTGTCATCACAGGCTTTAATGAGTATGTGGTGATGTGGCAATGCATCACCTTACAGTATGGGGACACAGCATAAGAAAGAGGAAGGGAACAAGTAGTGAACTAAACTCCAGCAAAGGTTGTGTCTGCTCAAGGACACAGTGGCAGGCAGCCGCAACATCTGTATGTGTTTGTCTGTAGTTACATACGGCTCCTCTGTCGTGCTCTCCTACAATACTTTCCACCAGGTGGGAGAATCTGCAAGGATAAAAGCTAATGTCAGTGGGGAGACCCCAGGACTTCTCTCTGTCAATTACAAAACCTACCCAGCTCATCTGTCACCAGCTTTTTGCTTGTAGCTTTGATCGCAATTACTGATCTGTTCCTAAAACCAGGGGCAGATATGAGTAAGACAGTAATAATGCCTTTACTCCTCTCCCCCCTGTAGGAAGGAAAAATGGTCATAAACTTGGAGATCCAACTGGGCAAGGCCAGGAGCTGAGTGGGGCTCCCTGTTGAAGAAAGACTGTCTTGCCCCATGGCTGCTTCTGCTCTCCCACTGTCAGAAAATGTCCTGAGCCCAGGAACATCCCTGCAGACAGACACTAGTTCCTGCTAGTGCTTCTGCTGCACAGCCTCTGCCTGGGACCTGGTAGGAGTGTGAAGCAAAACTTCCATTACAGTAGAAGTGTGGATCATGAAACTTGGGTATTGAATGGGCTGATGCCTGTCCTCATGCAGAAAAAAGCTCTGTTTCAAGATATTTAAGAAACGGTTCACAGGACCACATGGAGGAACAGCTTTTCTGTCTGAAGCAAAGAACTCCCCCAAGGTTTCAAAGATCTTGGAGGTGGGGTGCATAATGTAACTGGAAGTTTGTACTTTCTAGCTAGCTGAGGTTTTCCTCATAAACAGGCTAGATGGCATTGAAGTACGTGGCAGTACTGTATATCCACCATGCTGAGAATATGAGCAAAAACAGTTCCTGCAGCCTTACTAGCACAGCAGATCTCCACAGCCAAACCCAGACTCCAGTGAAGACTTTCTGTCTTGGGTTTCAGTAGAGCCAGGATTTTGCCCCCACATCTACTTTCATCAAAATAACTTTTTTTAATCCTCCACACTGCTCCTTAGCCAGCATGCACCCCAAACCATCTATCTGACCAGTGCCTTTTTCCCATTTAAATCCCTGGCTGTCTTCTGCAAAGAATCGCTTAATATGAATTACTGCTTTTTCATTTATGCAGTCATTTTAGACATCTGTAAGGCTTTCCATAATCTGTCTGGCTATGCTATACCAACCTAAACTGGGTTGCTGTGTTTGTTGCAATTCTTCTCCCATATTGTGCCCCAATGATTTCCTTACCTTTCCATTCCCCCTGCAGTGAGATTCTAGGTTCCTGACGGGAACCCATCTAGAGGCACTAAATACAGCAGGATTCTGCCTACCAGAAAGCTCCGACTCACATCTGCCTCTCAAGGGTGAGTGTCCCCAATTTGTTGATGCCCCAGCTGATGTCCCCACCACTGTGCATGCCCACGGTGCCATCCCACCCAACCCTTTGCATTCTTTCCAGAAAATCTGGCTGGGTCACAACGCTGCAGTGGGCACAAGAAAAGCTGCCCTGAAGTTTGCCTTTAAAGCCGTCAACTGATGATGTTGTCAGCACATAGTGTTCATTCCCAAGTCATGAAGTTTATTCTGGGACCACTCGAGAGCTTCAAAGGTCCGTCCCCTTGCCAGGAAAATATCTATGCTGTTGAGCTCTCCTTCAGATTCTCTCCACATGCCATAAAGGAAGTGTTCAGAAACGTAATCTGAGGGGGATGGGGCTGCAAATTTTCCTTGTCTCCGTTGACTTCATGAGGCATGAAATCTGAGGGTGCTGTAGGAATCAAGTGGCCTTTCTAATGCACACCAGCTGTGTCATGCGCCTCCAGCAGGGAGGCAAGATCTCATGTGTCCCTATTACTTCAGACGCTGCTCTTGCTGGTACCCTGCTTGCTTAGAAGCACCCTATCGCCTGTAGACAGGACTGCTGCTAGGTAAGCAAATAGGAATGACATGTTCTTCCCTTGGGGTAAGAGTGAGAGATGAAGGATGGTCTTGTGACTGAGGCACTGAGCTGTGACTCAGAAAAATAAAAATTTCTGTTCTCATCTCTGTTGCTCAATTATTGAGTGACCTTGACAAATCACAGTTACTGTTTCAGTTCCCATCTTTGATCTGGGGAAGATAATGTTTTTTTTTTTCTTTGTCTAACCTGTGTCAGTCCTCAACTTTTTGTGCCACAGACTGTCCTCAGCAGTATGTTTGTGTGTCATCTAGCACAGTTAGCCCTTCACTCTGCATGAGCCTTTAGGTGCTATTATGATATCCCTAAGTAGGAATAGGAGTGGAGCCTAGGGCATGAGTGGGCAAGGCACTGATCCTGACAGCTTCTTGCTGGTCCTGTTCTCTTGGTGCATTTTGACTCAGCTAAGGCTGTCACAGTCTCTTGAGCATGAACCCCTTAGCCTGAGTTACAAATAACTACCACAGCCTCAAATGGATAAACACTAAACATTTACTGTCAGATGCTGCATTGTAAGTGAAGGCAGATAGTTAACCTACTTGGGGTACCTCAGCCAGGATGTCAAGATGTGCTCTCAGTTTTGCTGACAGAGACTTGAGGAGTTAAGTTAAATCAAGCTACTTAACCCTCATGATCTGTCATGTGGGTCATGTGGGCTTATGTGCCATCATTTGGAAGGCCACAGAAGTGCCAAATGCCTGGCAATATTTGGAAAGGATACGACTGCAGCAAAGCAATGTCTGTTTTGGAAATTATATGTAAAATGCCTATAATTGTATACGGGGATGTCTAAAAAATGGAAGCCACTTCTGCAAGACAGAGAGCACACAGAAATCAGGTGGGAGACGAAGGGAGAATCTGTGCCCATGCAGAAGAGACATTTTCTCAGCAGAACATACCTGTTGGTAGGCTCTTTTCTTGGGCCATATGATCCCAAGTTAAATCAGCTATTGAGAATGACTTGATGTCGCCAGAAATCAACAGGAGGGTAAAGCCTTGTATAAATGGGCACCAGAAAAAACTAGTTTAAGGACGTGATCCTGTAAGAACCTGCTTCAGAATCCAAACCTGGGTCAACTCTTCTACACCCTGAGCAGAACAAGAGCTGTGGGATGGGACAAAGTGAATTGTGAGGGAAAAATTGAAGGGAGGACAACAGAGAAGGATCTTGTGAAGAAAATGGACAGAAAAAAGGAATAGGGACAAGGAGGTTTGAGAGAATGGGGTGAAGGAATGAAATGGGGGAGTTAGGGAGTGGTTGGGAAAGAAAAAGAAAAGATGAAAGAAAATTGAGAGGAGGTGAAAGGACAGAAGATTTTTAGTGGGCGTGTGGTGATGCATTTGTTGAGCTGGGTGTACCTTGGAGCAAACCTTGAATGATGTATCTGTGGCCCTCCTGGTAGGCCTTGGAGAGGAATGTCTTACACTTTCCTCTTACCTTTTGATCTGGATGGGGAGAAGGCTATTACTAAGGCTCAGACCTCTTCTTTAGGATCCCTGAGTATCAGAGCAAGCTAAAACCAAACTGTTTTCCAAACACAAGAGTGTGTCACATAAAGAGTGACATTTTTTCAGTGCCTGGAATTCCTTAAACTCCTGTCTCTGATTTGAATAATCCCTACAAAGCTATGTGATTTCAGGTATATCTTGCTGCCAGCAAAGGCAGATTTAGGGAATAAGACAGTTTCACAGAGATATCCTAGGCCCTGAATGACAAGGCCTTCTTTCTTCAGGAAATAGTTTTACAGGCTCTTCCTGTTATTTTTACAGGCCAGTTTGAGACTCAGTGCTGGCTTAGATTTAGTATGAAGCTATCATTGCTTCAGCCTTTCTCCCAGACCAGCCAGTCACTGATTCCTCAAGAGCTCACTATGGCAGTTACCGCCAGCTTTCCCTATTTTATTGGGAGTTTCTCAGCAGTCAGAGGTTTTGTGTCAGAGTTATGGGCTTAACCAAGGGTCAGCTTTCTTTTTATTTAGTTAGAGTATGTTTCCCTGATGGTTGCTGAGAAGACCTTTAAAACATGAAATTTAGAGGCTTAAAAACTGGAAAAGAAATTAAAAGAATTCCCAATTTTGAAAAATATTTTTTACATGAATGTCATCATTACTAGTTGACTCATTTGTGATTTTTTAGCAGATTGAGTTTTTCAGAGATTCTGGAAAGGGAAAATGAGACGGTAGCCAGTGTATTTGTGTAATAAATTTTCTGCAGGATTTTAAGATAGCTCAGGCAAGAAATGTGCGATACAAACTGTCAGGTTAATTTCTTTCAGTGTATTTTCTTCCCAAAAGTTGTTCCCTTTGAAACAGAGTGGCCAAAACAAGTGCGAAACTTCACAAAAGTAACTCACTAATGGAAGTGAAGCTGAGGGCTTCTTAGCATTAGGCAATCTGCATAGATAAAAACTACATTATAAAGTTGTCAGAATGGATCACATCGGGATTGCACGTGTGTTCTGGCATTTCCATCGGCGCACCTCCAGCATTTAAACAAGCCCTAAAATGTTGTGGTATGCTGCAACAGCGTGTCAGAAATTCTGCTGCCCAGCCCTAGGAGTCACCTTTGCCTCTGATTCCTGCAGAGTCCCCTGGTAATGCACAACAACATTGCTCTACACATCCAGGCATTTCGCTTGACCTTCCAGGCAAGCAACAATGCCCAACCCCAGTTCCTTAATTTAATCTTTGACTGTGGTAGCAAAACCAATCAGACCCTAAAACTACTTCCTTGATTAAATTAGCAACTTCTATTTACTGTTGCTCTTAGAATCATAGAATCATAGAATCATAGAATCATTGAGGTTGGAAAAGACCTCTAAGATCATCGAGTCCAACCGTCGACCCAACACCACCATGCCCACTAAACCATGTCCCTAAGTGCCTCATCTACTCGTCTTTTAAATACCTCCAGGGATGGGGACTCCACCACTTCCCTGGGCAGCCTGTTCCAATGTTTAACCACTCTTTCAGTAAAGAAATTTTTCCTTACATCCAATCTAAACCTCCCCTGGCGCAACTTGAGGCCATTTCCTCTCGTCCTCTCTTACCACAACATAATTCGTTAATAACCCTTAAGAGCCTTCTCTATCAAAGCACCCCACTGGCTAGTACAGGCTACACCACAGACAGATTACGGAAATACACTTGCAGAACAACAAAGAATCTTTCACATAGCTTGAGTCCCAGCTCTATCTGCCATGCCTAATGTATCCAGCCTGCAAATCTAGACAGCATCTAGGAACTCTCATGGTCTCACCACACAGACACACCGGGCCCCCAGGAGCGGCCAGCCTGTGGCTTCTCACCTGCCTGCAACCTGCCAGCAGCCCAGGGGCAGTTCTCCTGTTGATGCTACAGTGCTCGGCCATGAGCCCCGGGGCAGGAATGAAGTGCTGTCAGCCGGGGGGTTGCTCGGTAGCAGAGGCATGGAGCTGGGGCGTTGCGGTGTCTGGGCACTCGGCCCAGCAGACTCTTTTTTATTTTGCTCACGCAGTCAGGAAAGTCTGGCTGCCCTTGATGCAAGGGCAAGTTGACCACTGTGTTACTATTTCCCCTGCACGTCGGTTCTCAAAGGCTCCTCTTCCACTTCATGTGGTTCCTGATAAAAACATACCAGCCTCTGAACTCAAGGCTGATGAAAACTGGTGCTTTCTCCTTCCCTGTAACATGAAGTGTATGGTAATACAAGCAATAGAAGGGACTGCCCAAAACAGCAGGGGTGTGAAAATAACCTGTCCTGTGTGTCTCTTTTCCCTGTGATCCTCTCCTGTTCCACAATATAGTCAAGCCAGCGGTCTGTCTTGTTTCACTGCTTGTGGAGAAGTCACTGTAGATGGTCAGGCACCACATCAAATACTCCACATCTACCAAGAACCCATAGACAGTGGCTACTGTGCAGTCTGCAGAACTAGAAAGTAAACCCCACTGGGCAGCAAAAATAGACATCGTTGCTCAGCTAGAAGACTAGACACACTAGCAAGGAAGAACTGAAAGATTATTGAACTTAAGAGCGTCATGCCCATATATCAAAACCTTATATATGTATGCAAGTGTATGTCCTCCAGCACACAATCACATGTTCACTTGCGTGTAGACATACACATAAACATAGTTTTTGTGAAGTGGCATGCTGTTGTGGGCAAAAACAGTCTTGGGTTGGGGAATGTCACTTAATTTATTGCCAATTAACATAAAATTTTAATTACTGATTCTGGAATTGAGAAATAAAGAAGGCAAATAAACAAGTGCTTAAGGAACACATCCCAGCTTCCCTCTGGATACCCCTCCTCCTCCTTGCAGGTCTCCAGTTCCCTAGCCACATGCTACGCTTAGTCCCCTCAGTGAGGTGAGGGGTGGCACAGGAGGTTGGGGTTGGTGTCTTGTGGTTCCTTTGCTTTTGCGGCTCTTTGTTTCTTACTCAACTGCTCCAGCATGGGTTTCTCCATGGCCTGCAGTCCCTTCAGATGCATGTTTCCTCTTGTGGCTCCTTTTGCTCTGGCACGTCTCTTGCTCTGCCCCTGCTCGGGTGTCTCGTGCTCCTGCATGGGTGTCTCATGATACGCCTTCACTTGTGCCTCCTCCTCTCTCTCTGCTATCTCCTGCTCCAGCAGCAGCTACTGCCCTTTCTTAAATGAGGCTCTGTATGATCTTCTGACTGGCCATGATGTTGAGGCATGGTGGGTTGGTGTTCCCTGTTGCTCAGTTGGCTGGACCTGGCTGGGACCAGCACTGGGCAGTCCCTGATCTTCTCCGACACAGGGCACTCTGCAGCCCCACACCCCCGCCCCCACCAACCCTGCCCAATACATATGCACTCAAACAACTATTTATAACATGCTAAATTTTATGCAGGTCAACAAAGAAGTTTCATGGGAGTCTTTCTGCTTCAGCCCATGGGGTAACATGCTCTTCCAAAGAAACTTAATTCCCCCAGTTTCCTATTGCCCTGTGAGCTGTCTTCATAATTCAGTGAACTGTTTAATGTATGCCTTGGAGCTGGCTGCAGGAGCTATATGAAGGACCTGGCTGACTGATGACGTCTTAGACAGAGTGGTCCCTTGTGACAAAGCGCATGGAAACTCCACTTTGCCAGCCTGAAGTTTGAGGGGTTTGCCTGTTGGACACTATTCCCCAGGCTAGCTGGCACCGTGTGCAGTCTCCATCACAACAGCATCCACACAAGCTGTAGTCAGGACCAAGCAGTCATACTGGTGGCTTCTTTCCACACCTCGCAGGCTGCAGTGCAGTAATAACAGCATCTCTTTCATTTCACATTGTCTCCAGCCTTAGTAAAAGGATCACCAGCAGAGAACAAAATGGTAAAAAAAGGCTCTACCAGTGAGACAAAGCTGATTTATGGCCTAAAGGGGATATGAGGACAGATCTAAATGGTCATCTTGGTATGTGCTTGACCCAAGCCCTACAGCCATCCACACTACTTCCCTGCTGATGCTTATCTGGACCCATTCTGGTGTTTTTCTGGCTCCCCTTGGTGCACCTTCTCTGCCACCACAGAGAGCACAGGGGTGGCCTGAAAGAAGAGGGAGAAATGCAGCCATCCAAGCCTGGAGAGAGACAGCAACAGCACCTGGTGGGAATACAGAACCCTCAGTAAAGAGAGAGAAGGCATAAAGAAATTGGCAGTCCTATAGTGCAGGGCTGAGGCTCTTGGAACCCAGGATTTATGATGTCCCACCGGTTATGAGAAAGGTGGACTCTTTTCCTCATTTCGTTCTTCCTACATAGACTGTATATTATGACAAGACTCTCTTGGCAGTGGATTTGCATGAGTAATGTGGCTGTACTGTACCCAAGTAAATCATATTTTGTTCTCAAGCATTCCCAAGTGTTGTTTGTATTGTCCTGGAGTCTTAAAGTGCTACCTGCCCAGCAAAGTTTGACTTTCATAATTAAAAGGAAGTGATTCATCCTGTAGGACAGGAAACCCTCTTCAGGACTGCAAGAATGTGGAGATTCCAGGGCTGCACAAAACAAACTTCACTCACTGCAAAGCTGTAGATACCTCTGGGTTGAACAGCAGCTGTTGGGTACCGTGTGACACCATGACGTACCAAATCAGTTCAGGAAATGGAAAACTGTCAAACAGATGCTGCTAGGACATTCATGGTGGGAGAAGTACTAGTAATTTTGATTGAGGTACACCATTTCCAATAGTGACCCTCTAGAAAAGACATCTTTAAAGAGTTGGTCTGTTGTTGCTTTTACAGTGCATCAGAGAGCATCTTCAGAAGTGTAAGACTGCATGATACCATGTGAGGGTATTGGATCAACCCTTGAGCAGGGTTTTCTTTAAGGTCTCCCATCCAACTACTGACAGGTATAACTCAATAAGAATGAACAAGCAAGACCACAAAAAAGCGGAATAAATAAGTATTATTTCAAGTCAGTGAGAGAATAACTAAACAAAACATGCTGAGCTCTTTATTTCCAAAAACTTAGTCAGAGAAACCAGTTACCAGGCAGCAAACACCTCATAAGCTGAGGATCTCTAGAAAGGGAAACGTGGTATAAAAGTGGTTCGTAGCTAATTAAACTGGGATTTTTTATTTTTTTTTTTTTTAATTTAAGGTTCTCTCATTACTAACAGGAAAAAACAGAGAGGATGCTGTGGTAACTTGAAGCTGCTGGTGTGACTAAGGTAATTAAAGCGGCCCATATGGTTTTCAGACCACCCACCTATCCACCCCAGCCCTTAGTCAAGTCAAAACAAAGCATTACATTTTTGAAGAGTTGCAGCTATGGAAAAATATAGGCCTCTAAAAAGCTTTTTATTAGACACTGCCAAGATAGTTTTTTGATGAGCATTTCTGTTAATTTGGCAACATAAATAAAACACCAGTTTTTTATTATGGTATGTAATGCGAGGTGGAGGCTCTTTGGCAGGTATTCCCCTTCAGGGCTTGTCTCTCAGGCGTAGGAGATGCAGGTGGCAGGGCATGGTGGCATCTTCTCAGGGTTGCTAGTTTTCACACATTCATCTCAGTGAGCCAGATTCTCCTCTCTACAATGTGGTACACCAGGAATAATTCCATAGAAATCACTGGTATAGAGCCAGCACGAGGTCATTACTGGAACGTGAGATCACAAGCAGCTTCTCCCTATAGAGTAGCAAGGGACACCCTGCTCCCAGACAGTTGAGGTTCTACAGGTGAGCAAAAAAAATCTGTGGCTTAGGACTACCACTCCTGCACGTTACAGATGGTCCACTGTGAAATTTTCCAACCTGAGTGACCTAAGAGCCTAACTGCCATTTGCATGCAAAATTAAGCTCCTAAGCAATTTGTGCCATGCCTACAGTCAGTTCTGCAGCTGTTAGATTTTTTGGTTTGCGAGCGGTGCCTTTATCATATCACCAAAGATGGTACTTGTCTCCCCAAATGTGGCTTGCTGGCTGAAGTCGAAGTACCCAGCGGAGGATCAGCCAGTGCTGTCCTCAGAGCCTGATACAGTGCCCTGCGGGACATCTTTGCAGGGCATTTCTGGAGGCTGTTGCGACACTCAATAAACTGTGGGACTGTTGTATCAAATTCCCATGGCTCTATCTTCCACTATGTGTTTTCCACCTCTTCTAATATTTTAGCCTCTTTGTAAACCTCCACTGTTTCTTGTGTCCTTCCTCAGGATAATAATGTTCTTGGTTCTGGTGTACAAATGGATCATCCAGGCTGAGGAGACCAGACATGGGTCTCAGGAAAACGCCACTGCCCAGTGGTTGCCTCTCAAGAGGAGGATGAGGAGAAGGCCTTTGAGGGATTGCATCATTATAGCAGGCAGCACCTGTGTTTTTCTGCTTCTGAAGGTCTTGAGGTCCCAGTGCATCTCTGCCCTCACTCTCCTGCTGGGGCAGGTCATCCTTTTACCTTCTGCCCTTATGGGATTCCTCTTTCCTTAGCCAGAAACTTTTGAATAGGGTAAGCTCTGAGACACAGTCTACATCACGCTGCTTTTTTTTTTTTTCAGGTCCAGGTCTGGCAAAACTAGGTGGGGAGGTTGTGCATTTCAAGGACACGCTGATAGGAGAAACTAGTTTAAAAAAAAAAAGAAAAAGAGGCAATAGAAACGTCGTTAGATTTATACCAGTAGTCAAGAGAAGTTACTTTTTTGATTCCTAAATCTTTTCTGTAACCTTCTGGGGAGATGCACAGAGGTGTTTTCCTGTCTTTGGAGTTGCTTAGCTTCAAGTTACCCTTGTGGCCCTAGCTGCCAGCTTGTAGCAATAAAGCAGGGAAGATTGATAAGGTGAGTCCCAGCGGAAAAGTGAAGGGATGTGGCAGTAACTGTTGCTCTGGCTGCTGTGGAGAGAGGTGGCTGTGGCTCACGCATTTCCCCCATGGCTAACGAAGAGCTGGTGGGAACAGATGCTTCTGAACTCATCCCAACCCATTTACTGCCCACCTGTTTTCAGCATTTGTCCCAGCCGAGCTCCTCCTTGGCTGTGGAAAGGACTCCTCAGCAGATGGAGGCAGCAGAAGTGCCATTGCTAAGGCCAGGGTTAAAGGATCAGAGCACGTGGGAGCAGTTTTGAGCCATTGGGACTGGATTCACTGACCGTCTGTTCCAAAATAATTGATAGCACTGCAAATTAGTGTAATTCTCTCTCTGGTGAGAGGAGATTAGCATCCTCCACAGGCAGTCAGGTCTTTGAAACCTGATGTTCCAGCTTCTCACGACAGAGAAAACACAAGTACGTAAGAGGGTCAAGGCAGGGCACAGTTTTGGATCTTTTTTGCTAAGAAATGTTATTAAGAGTGGAGCTTTTTATTTCTGTCATTTAACTTGCACGAGACACTCAGACATGGATATTAAGACACAGATAATGACTCAGGAACGTCAGGCAGGCAGAGCAGAGCAGAGCTCTTCAGTGCAAGAGCAGAGGGAGAAAGAGAGAATAGCTGCAGCAAGTACATTTCAAGGTCAGCTTTGTGGAAGAGAAACAAAAGGCTGTAGACTTTGAAGGCTGGTGGCTCCTGGGTGTAACTTCTGCCTGCTTTTATGAAGTGGGACTGCAGGGAAGAATCCTACATATTGTGACAATATTTCAGGATGGCGAGTTTTGGGAAGCTCTCCAATACTGTGACAAGCCAAATCTCAAGAACTGATAGATGAATCTCCAAGTGTTGGAAATTATGAGGTTTGTCTACACAGAGAAATTGCAGTGGCTTTAATATCCTGATGGAGTTAAAGATCTGTGATCTCTCCTTTACTGTGAATGAACATTATATTTGTATAAAGGTGTATGATGCCAATACAACCATTTCGGGGGGGGGGGGGGGAGAAAACACACTCCCAACTGAAATAGTTATGCCTGTAGAAAAAAATGGCTTGGAACTACTTAAGTAGAATATGTGGATCATACCAGACAGCTCCAAAAGGCTGCATTATAGTCATTAGGAGATGAAGTTTACATCCTTGACTAAGACTAGATTTGAGACTGGAGTAAACTGATTCTGTCCCTTCTCCTGGCTTCTGCTACAGCTGCTGGCTCTAAGGGGCTGGAGGAAACGGGCCTGAAAGAGGGATCATTTCCTAATTTTTCCAGCCCCTCAGCAGCCATGGCAGTGGAATTTGTTATTGGCAACTAGATATATAGTAGTTTTGATAATTCATGTGGGAGTGGATTTCAGGTTGAAAGATACCCAGATAAACTTAGCATTTTTGCTCAAGTTCCCTGGCTTCTCATACAAACATGAGCTGATTCTGGATTTTCTCAGATCTTCTGAACTGAAGCAACTTTTATGGGGATAGATGGGGTGACTTTCTAGAGGTATATACCTTTCCGTATATACATAGCTGTTAGCCACTTACACGGGGACTTGGGCTTGGGCTCCACTTCAATGGAGTATCAGCAGATTCCTAGTTTAGCCTGAATTGATTTCATTTGCCTCATTCCAAATATAATTCAGAAAACATTATTCTAGGCAGCAGTGACAGCAAGGGACTTCCTCATGCCATCATCTAGGGGTGCAGGGGAGGATATCTCCTACAAATAGATGTCACAGAGTTAGCTGCCCTGGAAAAGAATAGTGTCCCCCAAGGACCTAGCAGAGGAGGGGGAAAAAATCAGATGAGTGACTGGCTGCATGACTGAATCCTGCTTTATGAGTAGATGGGGTAGAGGTCTCTGAGTAGGTAATTCAGCTGGTGCAGTTGCTGGTATTCTGAAAGGGAAGCTTTGACTGCCTGACTGCCAGTTTCCTTGTCTGGTTAACAGATGAACAAAGAGTTTCAGTGTTGCTTCTCCACAATGTTTCTTCACCTTTCATAAAACCCACAATTACATGAACTCACTAAATAGTCACTAAATTTTATCTCCCTGAAACCTATATTACTTTAGCGAAGTTGCAACCAGTTTACAGTAATGCTACTAAATTTATCCAAATCTCTCCTCTAGCCTGTGTAACTTAAAAGGATGTTATGTGTTAGTCTGAATGCAGAAGCCGATAACTGTACGTTATTCTAGCTTTATATTGAATAACAAAGATCTGTGTAGCTCAGTAACCTACATGCAGGAAAAGGAAAAGGAATATAGCTTAACTCTCCCACAGAGAATTGCTGTGTTTTACTGTAGCATCTGTGCCTCAGTTTCTTCCCTGCAATGAGACCAGACCTGTTCCTGTCAAGGGCTTACAGCTTTCTGAATGACAGACAGACAGCTGCTATAATTGTTAAGGTTAAGAGCAGCTCTCTTGCTTGCACTAGCAAAATTGAATTCCACAAAAAAAGCAGCTCGTCATCTGAAATGTTTACTTATTCATCCCTATAAAAGCACTTATCCTCTCTGCAAAACTACAGTGAAGCAAAATACACTTGCTACACCTTAGAATGGCTGTCAAGGGCTTCCTAATTGATTAATGTGAATTTCAACTTATTTTCTTCTTTAGTTCTTTTTACTGCATCTTCTGTCTTTAGAAAGCAGGTCAGCCATCTTGGAGCATTAAATACAAAACCTCATTGTGTGCAATGCATAAAAACAGGGTCCACTGCAGCAAATGAGTTCCAGTGTCAAAGATCTTGCATTAAATTGCCTATCCAGTGGCCCCTTCTTACTCAAGCTTATTCTGATATTTGATGAATTTAGGAGAGTAGAACAGCAGAAGTACACAGATCTAAATCTTAATGCATTTCTTGGGCTACTCTGTGTCACAGTGGATGCTTAACAACCGGAATTATGGATGAAAAGGGAAGGAAGATATGATAATTTAAGCATTAGTCCAGGATTCAAAGACCTGCATTCAGTTCTTAGCTGTCATGCGATCTCAGTCTCTCCATTCCCCATCTGTAAAACACTTTTAACAGCTGTAGCCTTTCTCTTTGGGAAGTCTTATGAAAGTGGATGCAACAGCATCAAGAAAATGTCTAGGTACCATACAGCTGTGTAAGCCAGTAATGTAAGCAATGTATTGAACGGTGTATTGAACAAACCATTTTTTCCATATGCAATATTAAAAACTATGAGTCTTAGAAATGATGAAGTAGTGTGATTTTCCCCTTCCATTGATTCCGAGCATTTTAGCAATTTATGTAGCCTTCTGTAGTCCTTTCAGGTTCCTTCCCAAGCCAGAAGGTGACTCAGGTGTGCCTTCTGTGCCTTGCACACGGGATACATGGCATCAGGACATGGTGAAGAAGTGGTGAGAAAGTGTTGCGCAGACCCATGAGGGGACAGGAAATTTCCCCTGATGTCTCTGCTCGCCCGGTCTGCTGTAGGAAGCCCGAAGCATTGGAGTTATGGATATGTTTCTCACTTTGAGCTTTTAGGTACTTGATGAAATTGCAGATACTCTTGTCTCCTCTTCCCTGAAGCCTCTCTCTAGCCTTAGCTGAGATAGCAAAGAATGCTTTCTTTGTTGGGAGGGAAGATAAAAAGGGAAGGCAAAAAGTGGGAAAATAATCTTATCTTTAAAATGTAGTTGGAGCCAGTGATGCAGTAAATTCAGCTACTCGGTTGCTGCTTTGCAGTTGTTTGTTTCTGCCATCACCCACTAATGTAGTTGAAAGGCTAACTACTGAAGTGATTGAATGCCTTCTGATTTATTCTTTCCTCTGTTCTATATCCAGTATATATTTTCATAAGTTGGGCTGTCATTACCATGAAGGTAAAATTTCTGTCCTTTCTCTAGAGACTAAATGTATAAGAAAATAAAACCACAAAATGTTTATAGTATCACTTGCAGTGTATCTGAGTATACCTAGAGTCTAAAAATAACTATTTTAATTAGCGACCTCTTGGGGGTGAGCCGAGAGCTCCATTTTTAGTTACAAGATATTGGAGGAGGTGGAACTCCAGGACAGTTTCAGGGCAATAATGTAGCACGGATTTCGGAAGCATAGTTCCTAGCCCAGCAGAGGAGTGGGGAAAGTTTGTGACTATGCTGTTCAACATCACAGCGTGCTTGCACTGTAACTACAATGTGACTGAGACATCTTTAAAGTCACAGTGTTCTATATTAAAAATCCTGGTGATGGCTAAGGGATTAAAACATGGGGGAGTAAGAACTGCTAGAGCTTACTGTTATGGGAAAGCAATTATGTACCAAATACCTAAATGCAGATACATTTGATGGAAGGTATTGGTTGATGGGCTACTACCTGCATGGAACTGGGCTCGTAAAGAATAATTATAAGTTAATCAGTGGTATAAGTCAATTTTTTTAAACAGTTACATAGAATTCTCCTTTGAGTTCTGCTTTTGTGTTCCCATTGGCATAAATGTGAGTCTACTCCTAAAGCAAAAGGCAAAATAACAGTACTGTGTTAAATTATTTGCCAGATTTATGGTCTGTCACATCCTGCTGTCTGACTAGCTCTGTTGGGCAGGGTTAATACTGCTGTGGAAAACTGAATTTAAGATTGTCTGATTTGCTAAATCTCAATCTTTATCTTAACAAATATTATCTTAGGTAAGTGGGAGGAGGGAGGGGGAGCATTTATCTTGCACAACGCTATAAAACAGTAATTGCAATTGAAAAGCAGTTGTGTCTTGTTATATTGACTTTTATTGTTCTGAAATAGTAATGATGGTAGACAGTTTCCTTGCTTGTCTCTAGACACATGCAGGTGTTATTGCAGGGTAGCTAGGGAAGGAGCTCATTTGCTACCAGGAGTACCAGCCTGTGTGCATGCTCTGACCCTACAGTACATTTCAGCCAGCTTGCTCCCTTTTCACTAAGCATAAGCTACTTCAAGCTTACATTTACTGCTGCATAAGAGCATGTAAGTGAGAAAATAGACAATATTAACTTATTCCTGTGCTTGGCAGTAATAGCACTGCACTGGCTTCAGAAGAGCAATGCTTGGTCATGAGAGTAAAGGAGATCAGACTGGGATCCACAGACTGGAGTTTTCAACAGGGCATGGAGAAGTGGAGATGGTACCCACTAGCTTGTGAAGCTCCCTTAGACCCTTGTGAAAGTACCATGTGCTGTGCTTATCTCTGCGTTCCTAGTTATTAGCTCTGGGTGGTTTAAGAACAGTCAAGTTATAGCTCCATACTATGGTCAGTATGATATACTGTTCATGTGCTATCAGTGTGGGACATCTGGGCCATTTAGGGGCACACATACCTATCAGCAGTAGGTTAGGTTAGATGGAGGACTTGAGCTAACTCTGCTGAAGCCAATGTGAGTCTTTCCCATGACTCTGATTTGAAGCTAGATAGATAGAGCCATATTTTTGCACGAAATTTATGCATACTTCTTAGTGTCCCTGCAGGACAGAGTTGAAACGCAACATTGGAGGAGGGCTTAAGAGAAACTTGTACAGCTGTGGTCAGTGTTACACTTAAGACTGTACAAGCTCCCCTGTTCCAACTCTGTTTACAGTGAGACGTCTCTGTTTTTTCTAAGGGAGGTGGCATTTTTGGTGGTTTGTCCTTTCAGATGCTCTTCCTCCTCCAGCTGTTGTCAAATACACTGAATTGTTACACAACTGCTGCATTTGTTATGCTGTTATATGACTGCATTTATAGGGACAAAAAGCCCAATAGGTCTCAAATGATCTCTCTTTCTCAATGGCAGGAGCAGTGGCAGCAGCAGGAGGTATATACTAAGAATACCTCTGGAAGAGAGAGGAAGAGCAAGTATGCATGTACGTATCACTTTGCACACTGACACTCCTCACAAGGGAATTGAGGAAATAAGCCAATTAAGCTTGAAAAAGGCGGTGTTAGTTGAAGATCCTTCTCTCTGATTCTGCAAAGGTTTAACCAGACCTCTGAGTTGGCAAGAGATTCATTTTAAGAAACAACTGCTTAAAGAGTTCCCCTTATTTGTCTGCTATCAGTCAGAGTCTCAGTTTGCTGCCCCAGTGGTAAACATTCACCTCCACGCTGGGAGCATCTGTCTCTGTGTCCCCAGCTCTTTTCAGCCAGCAGGAACTAACGCCGAGGAGTCAGCACGTCTTTATTACTGGGAAGTTACACTGTCTGTGTGCAAATGTTGTTGCTGTTAACTTGAAAATCTGGCTGTGTAGTGCTGATAGCAAGAAACATTTATAAAACTGGGATTCTCTTCCTGGGTCTCCTGCTGAAGCCTGATCGTTTGACTGTAGTTGGTGGAGGCATCAACAAAGATACACCAGCAAGGCTGGTACAAATAGTACTCGCAAAAGAAGTAGTTAGGTGACCAGAAGGAGCTGCTCAGGTGCATTTATTGCGGGTTAGAAAGTGCCCTTGAAGGTAAAATCTTCTAACTAGTCACAGAATAGGTGCAGCAGTGGTAACAATTTCTACCAATGTGTTCAAGCTCTGACCATAATTAGACTCTGTGTCATGGTATCTGTCCTTGAATTCATACCTACAGGTTGTAGCGATGTGGCTTTACATGCATAACTCTCTGCCAGGAACCGGATGAGGATGTTAATTTGCTTTGCACAGACTTCTAATTGCCTGTTGAAATTAAAATAGGTTTTGGCCACAGTACCTTGGGCTGATTTTTAGTTAGGTGAAAGCATGGTAGGTCCCATTTATATATATTAGAAGAGCTGGGAAGAGGGATGGGTATGAGATGGTAATCTTTGCAGATAATTAGTTTGTTTAGGCTAGATGAATCTTCAAAGAGTGAGAAGCTTCACAGGGATATAGCCAAAGGTATGTGGATGGGCAGCAGGCTGGCTGATCTGTGCAAGTGTGCGTGTGTGTTAGTAACTACTGGGGAGCTAAAGGCAGGTAGGGACTATTAATATATCTCATGTGAGTTAAATGCAGCCACAGAGCCAAGGCGCTTACTACCACTGACTGTCTAATGGTGCTTCATTAGCACCATGCTTTTGAAATAAGTTCTACCTATTATGGATTACAGGATAAATTTATACCATTTCTTGTATTTTGCCCAGAGGCTGGCCTCTCATAGAGAAAGGACCATGGGCCGGATGATCTTGCGTGAACTGATGTGCTACAAAAGACTTTAAAAGATAAAGGGCTCTGTAGTCCATTACCATTCTTCTGAATCTTTCATATTATTAAATTTATCTCATTATAATGCCTCTTTTCAACAGGAAGCTATCAAATGGATCCCAAGAATGTGGTCATTCTGACCTAGCTCATTCAGATTCACTTATCTCACGATACAAAGCATAGCCGGAATACACCAGCTGTACAGAAGAAGATAAATAGTTCAGATGTCTATTTGGAACCACTGTAAGTACAGCTTTTCTCTCCAGTAATGTAATTTTATCTGCTGTATCTAATTGCGGGTAGTTGCTGAATCTGATGATGAGGTTGCTCTGTTTTCTGTCTTAACAAAGTCCCTAAAGCCTGAAGGAATGAGAAAAATCAAGATTATTTAAAACTCTCCTGAGTGATTCCACTGTTGCACAGAAGGATGTTTTTCTTGGGCTTTCATGGATTTCAGTAGTTCAAAACTATATTGTCATCTTCTATGGAAAAGAAGTTCTAAAACCTCCTGTGAGATGAGAAGGTTCATGAATTGGTTCAGTAGTCAACCACCAACATGTGAGACAGAGACTGAACTAACCAAGTGTTCTCTTAAAAACATCACCCCCAGAAGCCATTTCTGACACTTCTAAAATGTAGAATTATGATGTGATGCTTGTCTTCTGGTGATACTTTATTGATTTCCCTGTGGTTTGCAGGAGAATTCCTGTCTGCGGCAGCAGAGGGGCTAACCGGTTGCTCTGCACTGTTAAAGCAAATCGGTGGTCTCATATTCATGGCCACAGTGCCACCTGGAATACAACTTGGGAGTCTCCTTGCCAGCCATAGACCTCCCATGCTTGAGCAACAGCTGCCTCACTGTTCAGCTGTAGGTGTTTGTTCCATTTGTACATATCCCCGTCCTTTAAATTATTCAGCAAGTTTGATCCCTGCACTAGAGGGCAGTGAGAGTCAGCTGCACCAGCTGGTAGGTATGTCACACCAGCCCCAGGAAAAGTGGGAAAATCTGTGAGCAGAAGGGGCTGCCAAGTCTCAGGACTTCCCTTTTAGTCCTTCAGCCCCTTAGTATTAGCCCTTTGCCAGGGCCAGGAGTGAGCAGCACACACACTGCCATTTCTCGTCGTGAATGAGAAACTGAAGTGCAGTGGCTGCTGGATCCTTTTCCAGAAGGTATTTATGCAAGCTGATCCCTCTTCCTTGGCTATTCATAACCCCAACTTTGCATGTATTGGGTATTTTCTGGGCCCACCTCATAAATTTTTAATGTAGATAAATCAAAAGGAAAATAACTGGATAGGAATGAAATGATGAAAAAATTGCTGAATTATATGATTTCAGTAGGACAGGACTTGGACAGCTGTCATTGATTTAAATAGACATTTAACTGCCTGGGTTTATCTGGAAAATCAAGTGTGACATTTTTGCGTAGTCCCGTATAGCCCTGTAGACTCCATCAAAGCATTTCTGTCTCCTGCAAAGCTTTGTGCTATTCACAAATCCAATTGGCTTGCTACACATCACCTTCATGAAAGGCTACATTCACTTATTTGGAAGGTCCTGCAACATTTCAAATCCCGTTTGAATTGTAAGACAGACACTGGGAGTATCCATTCCCTTGCCTGCTTTCTCCCCAAGGTGGCTGAACATGCCTGGCTTCTAGCTGCAGTTTGGTATGGGCTGTTGGGCTGTGCGCTGTGGCGTGTAGCATGCCAGGGGCAAGGGATTTGGTAGATCCTTTTAGAAAGAGTGTGGGCTCCCATGAGACACAGTTCGCCCAAGATTTGGAAAGGAAAGCCATCATGTGATTGGGGAAGTGTATGTGAAGCACAAAGCAGAAGAGAAAATGGAGTTCGATGGCAATAGGTCTGGGACACAGGGCAGTTGATTTATTTAGGAGAAAGGAATTTTTCTCCCTCATAGCCAGCACTGCACCATCCATGGCATTCTGAATTTGCCTCTTGAGAAGTAAGCATTGCCTGATGCCTCAGACAAGATGCTAGACTTGGTGGTTGCTAATGTGACCTGGCCTAGCAGATCCTGTGGTGTGTTGAAGGGAGAACCCTGGCAACCATCTGCTTGGAAATTCCTGCCCTAGTGTGCAGCCAGATTTACAGCACCACAAGCATGAGGAAAGCATATCAAAACAGGAACCTCACATAAATACCATGCTGTTGAGTGAACGGCAGCTTGTAGTAAAGAGCAGTTGACTTTGCAGACTGGCCCCAAATAGATTTTGGTTAAGAGCTGGGTTTTTTTCATCAAAAAGCTGACGAAAGGCAGAGAAGCAGACAGATCTGTCATCAGCTCTGGTTGAGGGCCCATGCCACCAAGCCATCTTGGTGAATCCTCCTCCTCCCTTTGCACCTCACATGCACTGCTCAGGGCTGTCCGTAGCCCACTAGCTGCCAAGCCTGGTTTTCCACCATCTGCACTAGACAACCTTTTCTTTTGGCTTGCTGCTGCTGTTCACGGCTCTATCAGTTTGAATGGCAAACATGGATACAAGCATTACGAAAAGCAAAGCCCCATGTGGAGGTGACGGTGTGCACCTGGAACTGGTCCAAATTGATTAAGTCTTCCTTCTTCCTTCACATGCTTAAGCAGGAACCAGGAAATATCTTCAAGGGATTTTTTTTTTTTCTAATTCCTGCTTATTCTTTTCATAAAGGGCTGGCAATTTGTAAACATCCCCAAAGCATAAGGTGTGCTCTGAGCTTTAGCTTTCTCAGGTTTCATGTCTGTTTACACTACAATAAAGCTAAATAAATGAAGGGCAATAGTAGCATCACTTTGCTTTGTTTTCTGGCTGGCATTTCCAGTCTGGTCTGGAACAGCTGAACCCAGGAAGGGATTCCCACTGTTGTCAAAGGGCTCTACATGAATGTGTCCAGGGCCAGTCCTACATTTCTTTTATTTTGCATGCCCTAAACTCCCACCAGTTTCACTGGGTGCTGACACTTTTTGCCAACGGCAGCATCAGATCCCCCAGCAGGGATCTCCTGTATTGAGGCTAGAGGAGATTTATGTCTCATTTCCCTGTGCTGTGTGTAATCCTTGTGCTGCAGCATAAGGGCATAGGGAGTACAAGGTCCTGCAATTCTGATTTCATAGTATTTTGCAACACCTTTGTACTCTCTTCATTTCTGTAGGGGACTGCATGTGATGCAGGGCAGTGAGGAGGAGGATTGCTAGTGCCTTGGGAAGTGCTTGTCCTGATCACTGAGACTTATTAGCTTTTAGGCATGAACAAATTAATCCAAAGAAAATAAACCAAATCCTTCTTTAAAACATCAAGCTCTTTTCCTTTTCCTTCTTTTCCTTTTCCTTTCCCTTTCCCTTTCCTTTCCCCTTTCCCTTTCCTTTTCTTCCTTTCTTCCTTTTTTCACTTTTCTCCTCCTTCTCCTCTTTTTTTTAATTTCCTCTCCTATGAGCACCAAAATTTCTTTTAACCTTCTCTTCCAAATTTTCAGACAGCTCTGGCCTCAAACAGGAGCTGATGTATCAAAACCCCATGAGAGAGGTCTATTCTTACTGTATTTCTGGCCTATTTTTACTATGAAGAGAGATGGATGCCCTCTGAAGCTCAGAATGGTGTCTAGAGTTTCGGATGCTTCCCCTAACCACTATGGCATTTGGCCATCACTTGTCCAGAATACATACTCTGTTGTTTGTAAATTACTTGTCTGCTTACAAGGGAAAAAAAAGTCACTACAGAGGTGAACTGTTGTCAGTTTGGAGAGTCAAGGGTGGGAAATGTTACTCTGTCTTTCTCTTTTGTGGGGAAAAAAGTGGGAGAGTATATCATAAAATGACCACTCGAAAGGCAGTAAGAGTAAAGGACAAAAGGACAGAACTCGCTCACATTTCAGGTCAGCTAGGTGCCAGGTTTTCCCCCATGCAAGGTACATTACCTGTTTCAAGCATTTTTCTTCACAGTGGTGTTAGTAGACAAGACACTTGATTTATGAATAAGAAACTGAAAGACAGAGAGAGATAAAGGGGACATTTGCTCCACATCACAAAGGTGGGGATATTCTCAAGGAGAAAATGCTGGCTCACAGAGATGGACCTAGGCCACTTCTAGATGAGGCAGCAGGGTACTCGGTAGTACAATTCCCTCAGCCCGGTGCTTACTCTGGCACTGACAATAAGTCCTCGGGTAGCTATGCCTTTTTCTGTAGCTTTGTTGGCCAGTTTAAAACTAGCTTGTTTGTGTCTGCGCAGGCTGAGGTTGAAGACGTGGCTTGGGTTGTGAAAGAAATGGCGGACCAGAGACTGAACAACGCTCCCGGGTGTTCCACACCATCTCCCTTTCCTGTGTTACCCAGCGCTGCATCCTGCGGGGCAGGAAGGAAGGAGGAGCCCCTTCGCACTGCACTGTGTCTGGCCCCACGGGCAAGCAGAGATTTCCTCTTTGCCAGAGCTCTCAGTCTGTCACCTTGCACCAAAAGTAACATCATATCAGATTGATTTCTGGGATATCATTTTGGGAGCACAGCCGCATTGACTTCTGTTGCTGAAGTTTATATAAAAATGAAAAGTATCTTTAAAAAAAAAAAAGACAGTTCTACAGTCCTCTGAAACCCTTAGTGGATTTAGAGGGTATTCAGAAAATCAGGTCTTCCACATAAACCTTCTTAAAGGCTCTGCAAGTCAAATCCTGCCTCCTCGATGCTTTTTCCCATAGGTTTTGGTGGGCCTCAGACAGTATGGCTAATTTGGAAGGCAAACACCATAGTGATGATGCCCAAGGAGGGAAGTCCATTATATTGCCTTCATGGTGCAGAATAAATGCAGGCAAGGGCAGAAGGGATGGGGGAGCAACAAACTCTACTGCATTTCACTGAAGTGAGAAGAGTTGCTGGAGAACCATTTCCATGGCAGCAGTTCTGTTGAGTTAGTAGTATTTTTGCATAACAGTTTATTAGACTAGAACTGCAATTCAAAAAAAAACCCAACCCTTAATAATCATCTCTGGGTTTAAAGTAAGATGTATTTCACCTTTGTTGTCTCTTTTCTTTTCCTTTTCCTTTGGAAAAATGCCTAATGGAAACCAGATGTGTCACTTGTACGCAGCAGTACATAAAATGAGAAAACTTTTCAGAAATTTTTCTCCTCTTGTTTTAGAAGTCGATTCAGGCCTGTAAACAGATGCATTCTTCACTGCATTAGCAGTTTATTCCATTTTTAATCAGCCACATGATGCTATCCAAATATCATTTAACCTATAATCGTCTTTTGTCCAGAAGCCCAAATATTTGTATCGCTGGTAAGAACTCATTGAGGTGGCACTCAGATTTTTTTTTTGTCCGCTGAATGCTGCCAAGTAGTTAAGTTATAATATATTCAGAGATTTGAAAGGCTGCAGTCTGAGTACTCTCCCTAGTTATAAAATCTCTATTCTGGGAACTAACTATCCAGTTAGTACAATTGCTTATTTCCCGTAAGAGCAGGTCAAACCTGGTTCACAGGTAATATACCTGGTGATGTGTAACATCATAGTCTATATGGAAGTTCCTCTCTGAGGACAGCTACGATCACCTTGAAGCAAGTACATTAAAAATCCTTGAAGATCTGTACTGTACATGGTGTTGCTAGAAATGCTGCTTTTCTTAAATTCTAATCTTTTATTTAAGCAAAAAGTTAGTAGGCTTTTATCTTCACTAATAGATTGTGGCAATGTGTAGGGCAAAGCCAGGTGACACTGAATTCTAAAATGTCTGACTTAGCAGAACTGAAGGGAAAGCCAGGAAGAACATGTGCTGTGCATGGTAATCTGGAATTGTGCACATAAGGAAATATTCTGGTACCATGGACATTTCAGATGTGAAATACATGCGCAGCCTTTAGATCAAAGGATCCCTACGTGTTTTATTATGCTGATCTATCTAATAATATTGTGCAAACTCCAAAGTACCAGGATTTGGTAAACATTCACTTACCCACCTCTGATATGGAGCAATTGCAGGAATCAATCGTAGTTACTGTCTAACAGCATGCAACAAACTAAGCTCAGATTTGTGGCAAGAGGAAAGGAAGCTCTTACTCGTATGAAATGACAGGACAAAGTCTTGTAGCTGATGCCTTTGCCATAGTTTTGTGTGTACATACCTTGGTCTTGCCAAAGGAGCAGAAGAGACTGAATGCCAGGGTAGGGGCAAGGTCTTGAGTCCTGCTTGGTTGTGGGGATTGCCCCGGGGGTTCTCACAGGGGGGTGCACAAGCACTGACCCAGCACAGGGAGACCAGAAGCAACTGAGATCTCCGTGAAGGTATACCGAGCTGATGAAGAGTGACTGGGGGAGTGATTGTGGGGAAACGGACCTTCAGTGGTGGGTGGGTGGGTTTGGGAAAGGGCCGAAGGGGAGGGTGAAGGAGTCCGAGTGTTTGCAAGATGATGCCTCTTCGCCCCAATTCTGTCTGGTGTTGCACAGGTGGCTGTGCAGGTAGCAGTGGGAACTTCAGCACTTCTATCAGGTTTCTGTGAGTTTTGGCTACAGAGGGTACACTCAAATGGCTGGCACTGAGTGTGTACACAGTGCCAATTGTTGTTCAGGCTGGGAAGCAGTATCAGCAGTATCAAATGGAGCTGGTCCAGAAATGTCACCGCTGGGTTAACCACTATTGACTATAATAACACACAAGGTGGTGCAGCGAGTGGCTATATGCTTGTCACAGCAGGTGATTGCAGAAGACTAGGAAGGGCAGCAGTCTCACTAATGGACAAGGCAGCTTGATCTTAAGAAGGCAGAGAAATGGCATGAAACTGGTAGAGGAAGAGAAGGAAACACCCATCCCATACTCCTTGAAATCTCACTGGCTCCTCATTCATAAGGCTTAATGGTATTGCCATGCTTTTCTGGCATTTGAATTGTGAAAGGTTCAAATTATGTTCTCCTGTGGACGGCCAGAATACTGCAAATTGGTCAGAATCACCTTCTTTTTTCTCTGCCAGTGGGACAGAGAAGAATCACAATTTTTCCTATGGAAAAAAAGGATTTAAGCTGTTAGAGCTAGGGTGATCTTTTTTCTAGGTGTGGTTGGGTTTTGGCTGGTTGTTTTTTCCTCCATACCAAGCTTTTTCAGGTCTGCATTATTTTACTTAGAACATGTTACTATTTTAATCTCTCATCAGCCCAAACCATTGACCTAATACGTTGTCTGAGATAAAATGCATTATTTGATACAGGAAAATTTGTGTCAGTTTAAAAAAATAAATTGTGTGCTCACCAGCAAAAGGGAGCCCTTAAGGATCAGGTCTCAGCTTCTGAATTTGCAAATGAGTGCTGATTCAGGTAATCCAGTTTTTGACAAGCTAGTCAGCACCCCACAATGTCACATTTAGGCCCAAAATATATTTAAAGCAGCTGTTTGCTAAGGTCATGCATCTGTCCACCCATTTGTTTACAGAACTACCCTAAATACAAGGTCAAAACTTCACTGTAGTTTAGCTAAGATTCTGAAAAGAAAGAAAATCCCATATGCTTTCCTTCTCGATTTCAGTATGTTATGTGTTAATTTAAAACTTCTCCACTGCTGTGGAGAGCAAAAAGTGAACCTGGCTAGAGGCAAGTGGTGAAGATAAGGACTCTGAATTGTTCTGACCCTGCAAAGAGAAAATCCCAAGCACACAAATCAACTCTACTTAACAGAAAAAATAAATCATTCTCACAGCTATATCTGAGTCATGGCATTTTAATAACACCACTAAGAATGCTATTGCAGATTATCTAATTATTCAAGGAAGAAATTCCCCAGCCCAGGCTTTCTACCAAATCTCTTCTCACCATTCCTGGAGGATTGCTCTGAAAAAGGATGGCCTTACGCTGGCAGAACCCTTGTGGAAGTCTGTGGGAGTTTGCTTTCACTGTGAGCTGCAGGAAACAGTTGGTGAAAAACTAAGTCTGATGGTAAGCGCTGTCAGGCAAATGGCCAAGTCCAAGAAGGAATACAGGCACCTAAGCTCTTACTGATCTCTGTGACAGGCTGTGGCTTACATTTCTTCAGGTGGCTGGTCCTGTATATTCTTTTGTCTTTTAGGATTAACATACCAAACTTCAAAAGTTTGCTTATTTTCACAAAGAATAAAGAAGTGGCGTGTTTTCAAGAGCCATGGGCAAACTGGGCAGCAGTGCAGAAAGGAGAGTCCTGGAGAGGATGGTTAAAAAGCTGGGGGCAATCTTAGATTACCTGACATGCAGATGGGTTGTGCTGAATGCTGGACAGAGGACGACAATGAATGCTGGAGCATATGCAGTGATGCCTTGCAGCTTGCTGATGGCAGCTGTGCCAGTGATGCAGCAGGTACGCCCAAGGGATGAACTAGTCCCAGGGCAAATGGAGCCAGTGCACTGGTGGCTCCAAGTGTCTTTTACAAGCATCCTAGGTGCCCCAGGTTTCCTAAAGAAAACCAGGGCATGGAAGGAATGAAATACCAGGGAGAGTTGTACCCTCCAGTTACTTTGCATCGTTGCAGAAGTCCTCAGAGGCCACTAAAACAAGTGCACATCCCTCACAATCCTTGAGGCAAGAAAATACAATCTGGCTGAAAAAGTTTTCCCTTTACAGAGTTCTAGGACGGCATCAGATCTAAGCATGGGTGAAGTGGCCTACTGAATTGCAGCTAATATAGCTTTGATTTAGGAGTTCACAAGCCAAGCTTCCATCAGTATCCACCACACATGCAGAGTTCCCCAAGAGTTCCTTCACAGTCCATGCCTCTTCAAGGTGGCACCACTGTCCTGTTATAGTCACTGCAGCTTATTGCTGGGGACACACATACCATGCAAGCAAAACCCTCGTACAGCACCTTCTTTCCTGTGCTGTTGCTTCTCTACTCTATGTGGAAGGTCTTTCAGACCAACACTCAGGTACAGAAAAACATTGCACAAGAAATGAATCCTTCCCTGGGCAGGCACAGAGCAAAGAGGATTTGTTCCACCCTTCTTCAGATATCTAGAAGGTTAGTCTTGATGGCAATGCAACCTGAGACCTGCTCTTTCCTGAATCCCACCTTTTGTGATCCACAGTGGACTTTGTATTGTTTTGATACACAGTCTCCACGGCCAGCAACCAGCCCTCCCAGCTCACAGGAGAACAGCCCACAATAAAGTCAGCAATTTTGCCTCCTGACTTGACACAGACCTTCACTTCATTTGTGGCTCCTGTGAAACAACTTGGCTGTAAATCTAGCTAGGCAGGTTGAACAGAAGTTTTGCTGAAGTAAGATTAGCAAGTTCAAGCCTTGATTAGCATCTAACTTCCAGAAGTGGATGTGCTCTAAGGAGACACATAAATGTTTGTTTTCTTTGTGAGAAGATACAATATTATTTAGTTCATTGTAACATGTCAGGATTTCTATTAGCACAAGAAGCTTGAAGAGGAGTCCGTGCCTTTTTGAGAGAGGGAGACAAAAAACAGAAATACAAAGAACCATCACATATGTATAGCTACTGGAAAAAATAAAGAAAAATCCAAACCCTACTGCACACAAACAACAGAGATAATTATATAATTTTAAATGTTTTAAGGGCAGCACTCATGTCTGGGGTGACCAATTATCCATCTTTTCTATGTCCTAGGGAAAAGAAAAGTATTATAATAATTGCAGGCCTTGTTCAATGGTAGATGAGTCATTTAATGACAAAACTGTAGCAAAGAGTCCAAACCACTTAATTCAAGTACATTTTAATCTCCAGTCCTGTTTAATTATCCAGTTATAGCAACTTGGATGGAGAGTGATAGACTGTGCATATCAAGTGACTTAAACTCCAGATTTTATTTGTAAACTATCAGTGAAGAGGATGGTAAAACTAGATCCTGACCTCTTCTGAGTGGTATTGCACTTACTTAACACAGATGAAGAGCATGCCCAGAGAGTTAAAAGGAGTTCAGTAAATCTTCAGTGAAACTGGAGACACTTTGAAAGGCAGAAAGAGGAATATATAACAGCTTGTGTTATGACCTAGAAACTCAGTCACTCCATTTTTATTACCATTCTGCACTAAAACCAGAAACATAGCCCTGCCCTGCTCCAGAAATTTTAACGTCCAGTCATACAGTTTGTATGGAAAATACAAGTGTTCTCTGAACTTACTGTAGGCCTTTGTTTTGTTTTGCTTTTTATCATCTACCTTGTTTTACCTAGTCTTTGGTCTTCTGTGTTTGCTAAAGCTATTCAAGAATGCAGTGCCAAACAACGCCCTATTACTGCTCTGCAGCTTTTATATGAGAAGGTAGCCTCTCAAATGTACTCATCCTAGGCAGCAATAGCTACCTTCACCCACAGTTAAGGTTGCACAATCATTTCCCTTACGAGACTCTTTACTTTTTTTTTTTTAGGTTTTTTTTTCCGAAGTTGTTTGCAACTTCGCTAAACCCTATCATTCAGGCTGAAATTTTCCATGCCGGATGTCTATCTCAGGCCTCTTTTGCTTAATTTAAAACAAAACAACTTAAATATCACACATTTCTGAGAACAAGATGATGCAAAATGTGTACATCTGCCCACATTAGAAATCTTACTGTCAATTGAAAAGCTCCGGTGCATTCACTCCTTCACCTTGTTTGGAGGTCAATACAAAGCTGCCCTGCTTTTTAGAAGTGCCTTCGTCATTACTGTGGTATTTCTTGAAATCTGAAAAAAGTGTAGGACTGAAGCACTCGGGCTGTGCTTGGTTAGAAGGGACCTAGAGTTTGGAAACTAAATTCTGTAAAAACATGCCAGCCTTTCACATGGAAACCAGCGTAGTCTGAAGTGTCACAGCAGTGGCAGCACCTGCCTGGCCCCAGGCAAAGAGCACAGGCACCAGGGAGAACAGGGTCGGCCACAGGCAAAGGATTTTCCTCTCCAGATCCAGAACTTAGGTCTGGGTCTGTTGTTCATGTTCAGCACATAATTTTGAAATTCCCTGGCAAACTAGGTACTTGGGGGTTCTTCTTAGGGTAAGCCTATGGATAGGAGTTTTCCACCATGAGTAGTTTCTCTGTTATCTCAGGTGGGGAAAGGCTGATGAGGAGCTGATGTTCCAGCTGATAAACCTTGTGAGGACTAAGGTGAAATTCTGATGTCGCCGTTGTTTAGTTTTCTTTTAATACTTTGGAAGCACTGTGGAATGTAATTCACACACCACCATTAACATTGCAGCCATTCAGAAGCCAGGACTGTCCTTGCAACTGTATTCAGCCCCCCTTTATGTCATGAGAATGGTGCGGAGAGTATAGAGAAACAGTTGAGAAATTTTGATGTCAAGGTGACCGACTGGAGAGCTACATCCACCTCCGGACTCTGCTCATTAAACTGTCTCCTCTGGGACTTATGACTCTTCCTTAAGAAGCTTCAAAGTATTGCCATTTTCTTTATGTCAGGCTTCTTCCTCTCATTCCCTCTCCCTCTGGCTTATGTTAATGAAAGTATTACTACACTGTGAATAAAGAGCACATATGTGGCTAAAAGCAAGGGTTACGGCAAGATATTAGACCTTTCGTCACAATAACTAGGTGTCAGAAAGAAAGGGAACAGTGTTCTTTTTGAGGTGCATATACCATTTTATTTACATTTTTCCTCTTCTGACAGAAGCTGTAGGAGCAGGTCTGTGATACTGTCAGAAGTCCGGAGCAGCTGGAGACAGGTCTACTGCAAGCACAGACAATGCAGGTCTGCCTGGGGCAGCAGACTGCTACGCGCTGCAAAGTGATGATTGCCATAGTGCCTGCTTAGCCAGTACAAAAACTTTGGCTACTGTTGGAGCTGTTGCTGTTGTAGAAGGGGCCACGGTCCTTCCCTGGCAGCTGCTGTAGGCCCCAGTGCATGAGGACAGGGTCTCAGCAGACTTGGCCCCTGTTCTCCTGTTTCTTCCTTCCTTCCTTCCTTCTTGCCCTGACACCTGCCTCTCCTCTCCAAGCAGCAACAGTGACTTTGCCTGTGCTGCTCGGTTAATTTGTTCTGTAAGGGAAGATGGGGTTACTGCTGAAGAAATACTAGAGTAAGATTCTTGAAAAATACTTCACTTCTTATTTAAAAATATTTAAGAGTTTTTCCTCTAAAATGTAGAACACTGAGTCCTAGGAATGAACTACATACCTGACTGAGGCTTTGCCACTCATGAGTAATGCAGTCATATCAACCTCAAGTCATCTCACAAGTCTCACACCATCGTACATGCTCTTTAATTCTCTCTGCAACACACATGTAAAAAATTATGAAACATGCAGAGACAAGTGATGTCAAGAAATAATATACATCTAACTTTTTTTAAGTACATGAAGAAACCCAGCAAGACAGTTTTCCATATTTTCTGGTCAAGTTTGCTCTTGGGATAAATATTAAAAGATGGATAACCCTAGCAGCTTCAAATTTGACTTGTGTTGCGGACTACATCGGGATTGTTCATTGAGGCAAGATCACAGGGCAGATCTTCAGCTGCACTCAACTTACAAAAACTTGCAGTGGATTCATGAAGCTGGAAATGTGCGTGTTTGAGAAAATTGCAGTGCTAGAATGGCTGTAATACAGGATCTCTGATACCCTGTTGATGTTGCTTAACTCTTAGTACTAATGAGTTTTAAGTAGCTTAGTTATCTTAAACTGCTCTAAAGGCTTAGACTGATTTAAGCAGTTTAGCTAATAGTTGTGCCAGTCATGGTTCATAGGGTTGAGGGGTCCTGATTAAAGCAGTGTATGGTCAGGAAGTGTCAAAACATATAGTTCAGCTCTGATGAATGTTCAACATTTTTAAAAGGTCACAATTTTTAGGCTTTTTTCCTGATTTTTCTTTTAAATAGAGGACTATCACACATAAAAATAGAGGCTTTGCAGCATCAAGGTTCAGGGCAGATATGAATTTCCTAACAGTAAGGATGTTCCCAAATATTAACTCTGGCACTAAGATTTGATCTGAAAATCTGAAATGATATTTCAGTGCTCTTTGGCATCAGTAATTTGTCATGTTACTTATTTTTGATTTTTCACTGGTGTCTTAGGATTTTTCCCTAGGAGTAGATCGTTGAAATAATGCCTAGCTCTTAAGTAGTGCTTCTCATCTGCTCATTGAAGTAGCTGTTTGCATTGCCCACTCCAATTTGAAGAAAGGCAGTTGACAAAAGTTTTAGAGGTTTGCAATAGCTACTTTGTTTTCACCCTGACATAGTAAGAAGTAAGAAGACACCAGTGCCTCTCCTTTCCCCTTGGGGAGGGAATTCACTGTTCCCGTAAAACAAGGCTGAACCAAGGCCTGAATCTAGAAGACCCAGCAGACTAGCAGTCTGCCTGGAAGGGTTTGGGTAAGAGGCAAAGGTAGGTGACCATCCTTCGCATCAGGAAGAGACTCAGGGCACATAGAAGAGAAAGGGCAGCAAAGGCCTGGGTTGGGCAGGGAACACAGAGGGCCCCGGAGTTGGTGACACTGAGCACAAGCCCTGTGGCTGTGTGTTGGAGCATGTTAGCTTTGCTAATCATCATCTGTATAGCCTAGCTTTTGCCAGCACCGATTGATTATAATTATATTCTGCATTAGCACTGTTTTGCTGAAAGGCTTTCTGGGGCTAAAGCTATAAAGGAGGGTTGCAGCCCTGTGTTTCTTGTCTGGTGTTGAAGGGGCCCACGGCCGAGTCATTGGCCTCATCTTCCTATCACAACTCCTCACTCCTGCCAAGAGTTTATTTGCTTACTGGCAGCGAGCTCCTCCAAGGAGGGATTGCTCTGCCATTGATTCAATTGGAACTGTAAGAATGGACCTTGCTGAGTGAATATTTATGTCTGGAAGATGTTTAACATGCTTGGCACACTGCTAGGAATACTTCATTAATAATAACAGTAATAGTGTCTCTCTAGTAAAGATCTTCACAGACATGGAAGAGAAAAAAAGCAAGAGGAGTAAACCACTATAGCTGTCCATTCATCCTGGGGCAGTTTCAGGAAAATTCTTCACCAGGGACAACTTTGGGTTAAAAAATCCCTTTTGCTAGTGCCACAAGCTCTAACTGGTGAAAAGAAAGGGTCTGTTTGCATTTGTGGTGAAGAGATAATGTTTATGTGTTCCTAATTTTTAGATAATACCACAGAAACACTTAAGAGGATAAGAAATACAGCTGAATAACAAAAATAAGACACTGCCATTTGTGTTCCTGTGGCCTTTAATTTAGTTTTTAGAGCATATCTGGCACAGACACATTAGTCATAGGCACACATGATGTGTCCTTTGGGCTCTGCCTCACTTCTGTCATTTTAGGATGAGACAGGGAACATTCCCCTGCTCCCCTTTCACCAGTCATTCCAAGTCCTTCAGCACCATCATCACTTCACCACTTTACATTATAAATACCTTACCAACTGCCTTGTGAGGAAAAAGACTGTTATTGTACCCATGTGACTCGTGGGAAACTGAATGACAAGAGTATTAAGTGGTTTATCCAAGGATACATTGAAAATCTGGGCAAGTCAGGGAGTTGAACCTGCATCTCCCAAGTTCCAGCCTTTCTTTAAGGCCACTGGACTTTAGCAGAGGATGCCTGAGCTCTCCTAACAAGCTTGTCAACACACCTACTTAAAATCTCCAGAATAAAAGCACATACAGAAATCTGACCCTTTGTGTTATATCAGAATTCAGAAAAAAAAGACATTAACTCTTTAAATCCCAAATGTTAATTTTAGATAGCCACACTTTATTGCCAAAAGCTCTGGGTTGCATATCCAAGTTTACCTGACATAAAGGTACAATCAATTCTGGGACAGAATGCAGTAGCAATCTTACTGCATCCAGCAATTTTGTAAGAAATCACAGAACAGCTTATAAAAAGGACAGAGAGGAGATGATTTGTGTATTTGTAGCCTGGCTCAAGCTTTTCTAAAGAGCTAATGGGTGAGAGGGACCAGAAATTCAAACTACCTACCCTGTTCTGCTGGTTCCTAATTGTCCCAGCAAGATCCCTAATTATGGGAAGTTGTGTAGGAACCAAACAAAGGCACACAAAAAAACCATATCTGGAATTGCAGAACAAAAATGGAAAGCACACTGGGAATCCAGAGAAAAATATCCGTGCAATTAATGTGAAAGAAGAAAATGTAAAGTTCAGAAAAGGTTTTTCTGCTCTGTTTTTTGAGACAATAGGGATTTAGTAAAAAATTAGTCTCCATCGAAAGGTGAAGGAGTAAGACAGCTGTCAAAGAGGAAAAACATGTCAGAGCCAGAATCTTCACTTGGTCTGTGATGTCAGCCTGTCTATATAAAGCTGTGAAGTCAGTGATGAGGTCAGCACAGTGCCTGGGCAACAGATAAGACTTGGCTTTCTTTCATAGAAGAGCCTGGAAAAAGTGGGAGAATCAAAGGTAGTTGTGCAAAGGTGGTAGTCTCCTGGACTACCCCTCCTGCCACCAAGAGGAAAGATGGAGGAAAAGAGGCAGTCTAAGAGGCAGTGCTGGAAGGAAAAAGTAAGGGAAGTCAAAACTAGGTCCAGAGGACAGGGGAGCCCAGGAGGAGATGTGAGGATTTATCCCAGTGCTGGAACAAATTCTTGTGAACATGAATACATAGTGATCATTCTTGGGCTGAAAGCGTGAAATAATTCTCCAAGGCAAAGAAAGTGATCTCAGAATCAAAAGGGTTTTCTAATTGAAAGTTGGGCTAAGATGAGACAAAAGTGCAGACTTGTTCTTAGCTTGACCTCAGCTTAGGATTGAGGAGGAGATTCAAAAGATGGCTGAAGATATTTTTTTAAGGGTTATTCCAGTTCAAAGACTGAATGGAGCTTGAAATAACTTGCTAAATATACATACGGAAGACTTATAGGTCAGGAGGGTACTTTTTGTCCATGTCTGCATCCAAGACTAGATGATCTCTCTTGTTAAACCTCTGCTTCTCATTTGCAAAGATTGGATGATACCCGTCACCTCTTGAAGCTGAAGTAAAGGAGAGCATCTTCCAGAGTGGAGTGAGCTGTATTCTGCCCTCACAGCTATTTGCCTTGCAGTCATTTTAAGTCTGATATGAGATTTGGAAGAGAGAGACTGGCTGTGATTTTCATGAAGTAAATTTCCTTTCTAGCAAGGATACTTATTAATTCTCAAAGCGTCCCTTAGATTCCTTTACTTTTCTCCCTGAGGACATCAGGCAGGACTTCTCTCTGAGCCTCATGGCTGAATTTTGAAGGCAGATTTATCGTCTGTTATTTGCAGATACATGTCAGCAGGTTAATGGGGAGGTATGGAGAAGAAAGCACACACTATCTAACAGGGACATGAGTGCCAGGGACTAGTCCCACAGTGAGCTGTGAAAGATCTATGCCACAAATCATGTCAAAAGAAGCAAAAGCTAATGTTTACCTCCCCCTCAGTTTAATGCTCTCAGCTGCAGAGAAACAAAGCAGAAGAGAAATCAGGAATAAAATCCAATCAGCCACGTGCTGTCAAATGGCTTCACCTGCTCCTGGGAGCACAGGTTGGCACAGCTGTGAGACACAGCCCCCACCACTATCCTAGCCTGAAAAAAGAATTGCATCAGAGGGACAAGCATTGCTGATAGAAGTTTTGTGCCAGCTAAATAGCTAAGTGAAGCTATAATGGACTATGGATTTTTTTCTTAAGGATTTCCATTTTGTGGAAGATTACAAATTGCATTGATTCACCAGTTTTATTGAATGGAGAAGGACTCTGAAAAAAATAATTTCCTTTAGATCTTAGACTGGCCAGCCAGAAAGAGTTAGAGCTTGTTATTTCTAGGACTTAATCCTATGTGTGTAAAACAGGGTTAATATCCTTTACCCACCATCTCTCAGAGTTGATCTGAGGATATGTCTGTTAGGTGATAACAGAGAAAAAGTGTGTTTTCATGGCACAAAGTAAGGCTACTTAGCTGGGTATAGGACACATGGATTGTTCAGAGCTGGCCCTGGTAAGTTGGCCTAGCACTTCACTGTGCCGTGGAGACCTGCAGTATGATACTGTGCTAAGAGTACTGCGGAGAAATATGTACAGGGCATTCAGTGCAGGATTCAGCTTGTGGGCAGGATACAAAGTGTGGAGATTCATATGGAATGAGGACAGTAAGGATGAGCATGTTTGTTTATTTGATTCATGACTGTATGAGATGGTAAGTCCATTCCAGGACCAGAGCAAACGTACCATGGCTGCATGATGCACAGTGCTGAAACAGTACATACTTACTCTGCTGTGTCAAATGCTTTTTAAAGAAGTGAAGGGACACTCTGTTCTGGCAGATTGTACATCATGCACAGTCTGCCTGCACTTGACTGACTTCATGATGAGTCAAGTATGGTCTGTCCTTCCACAGCTGGTGTAAGTCCCCTATATGAATATAAAGCTTCCTAAATGCCATCTTGTGAGCTTTGGCTGAAAAGATTATTAAAATGTGATTGTATGCATGCATCTGGCCCAGATGAAATTTGTAGCACAGTGACCCAGTAGTGTGCAGGCCACGTAGGAATGATTGTGGAGTCACTGTTCAGATTCATCAGTTCCCTGTGCAGAGTGTGGTGCACGTTCCGCAGACAAAACAGCTTGTGATCCTGCGATTGGAGATTATATCACAGTGTCTTACCTCCAACAGGGAACAAAGGTTTCATAGGCAGTTCTAATCCTGGCATTTCTTACCTGTGAGTGCATGATTTTGTGCCCTTGGTGATGTTCTTTTTGTGTGTCATATGATCATAAGTCTACGCTTGTGAGCATTTTCCATGCAGTACTTGGATATTTTGTCTATAAGTCTTTAACAGTGTGCTTTTGTGTCTTCCTTTGCAGAACTTTTGCTACTACTCTGTTTGTAATCTTTAGTGATCAATTCTGCTACGAAACAAAGCAGCCTAAGACATGATTGCTTAAGCATCTACAATAATGAGACTAAATGTTTTGGCATTGAGGAGCTGCTGTAAACAGAGCTTCCTTTGTGATGGATTCCTACTGGAAGTTACTGAAATCTCATATCAGTATTTTTTGTTAAGTTTTGAAACATACTGCTTCCTTTATTACCTGCATCCCTAGCGATTCTCTTTGTCATTCAACAGGTTAATAACACAGCTGTGTTAGAAGCCAGTTTTGCATCTGAACTTGGGGGTGACTTTCACCAGAATGCAATTCAGTTACGTACGGTGTCAGATGCCAGCTGCTGGGGCCAACCTGGAACGAATACTGAGCTGGTTTGTTACAGGGCTCTTGGAAGTGGGGCTGCTTTCATGCCTCTGCCAGGAAGGGATGAGCAGCCTTCCTTGCTGTGAGGGTGCTCCCTACGTCCCTAACCAGAGGCTGTTGGTGGCTGTTGTCCCATTAGGAGCTACAGCAGCTAATCTGATTTTCAAATGGGAGCTTGCCCTTGGTAAGATCAAAAATCTTCATGCTGCAAATTGAGCGTGCTTTTAAATAAATGCAGCACCTCTCCAGAGCAGTGTCAGGTTTTCCAGCGACACAGCAAAAGTGAATTTAGCTGCTCTAAGTACGAGGAACAGATACTGAGATCTACTCCTACGACAGAAAAGGGAAGGAAGGGATGGAGTATGTATGGGAGGAGCAGTGGTGGTGACCCTGCGTAGAGGTCAGAGCAGTGAGAACAGCTCATGCTGCTAGCCCTGATGCTGGAAATAGCAGCTGTCCACACACTCTGAACCCAGTCAACCAGAGGTGGCGGCAGCAGAAGACAATCTGGCTCTCTAGCACCCTAGAATAGGCAAAATAAGCAGCTGGGTCATAGCTGGTTTGCGTGCTCTTGTTTCCTGCTCTGGGAAGTTAAATGCTTTATTGATTCCTAGCACCAGCCCTGCACCTGTCTACACATGGCCTCAATTATTTGTCTTTATGTTTGCATTGCACTACTTTTTCTCTCTCACTGCTAAATCCCTACCCATTCTTGTGTGTGGTCCATTGAGAGGGAAAGACCTTACCAGCACTGTTTTGTAACAAGGATGCTCTTTTAATTCAAAGGGTAGCAGTGTGTGAACGTCTTTGTTTCCATCTCCTGCTGCCTACCTCTGCAGGGTGGGCTACTGCACACATTTCAGGTCTAGCAGTAACATGATGGATTGTCTCACAGCAGGCGTGGCTGAAGCATATGAAAGGACAATAAGCATTCCCCCAAATTGCCAGTGAGGGTAAATATTAGCTTCATTATTGGGGACTTCTCTCTTTTTCATGCCAGCACATAATTTCAGTGTTGCGACAGCATCTTTAGTTCTTGTCTGCTAACTGCTGAGGCCATGCTGACTGGGAAACTACCCATGTGTCTGAATCCAGGAGAGCGAGGGAAGCGTTTTCCCCTGTGTTGCAGCCAAGCCCACTTTCTTCCAGCACAGCACAAGCCTGCTACACAAGCTTCATGCTAGAAGTGTTGAGAGAGGAGGGTGGCAGACTAGGAAAAGATGGAAGCGTGGCCAGAAGGCTGGTGACCCGGATACCCCTGGTGTGGAAGCTGCAGCTGTGTTTCAATGGTGGCAGCAAAGCACAAGAAAAGTGAGCAGCATCTCTTCTGTCCCTAGCGGTGGATCAGCACCGACTCTAATCCAGACAATGTGATAGAGGGGCAGCCACAGTTTTGTCTGGACCCTGGTGACCTGCCAGCTGTTCACAGCTGGGAGCTGAGGCAGTGCTTCCATGGGAGTGAGGGAATATGGGCACCATCCAGAATGAGATGATGAACAGAAAAGAATTGGCAGTTGGAAACAGAGAGGGTAACATATATTGGGAAAGTGGTTGATGTTCAGGAATACTTGTCCTGGGGACAGTGCTAGCTTATTGAGGGCATTGGCTTGGAGATTGCAGTGTGTTCTATGTTCCAAAGGTTAGAAAGAATATTAGGCTTAGCAAGTGCAGCAATAAAGTAGGGAAGCCAAGCCAGCTCACAGAGTAAAACCCAAGAGACAGTTTAACTCTATCATAGGCTTGCATAGAATTGCTTACTAAATTGCTAGGCCTTGCTGTTGAATATAAGTTGCAAAGCTTTAAAATGCAGCTTCCTATCCTCTTCCCATTTTCTGATACACAAAGTACGTACGGCAGGCTTGTTTGGATCTCATAAAAGGCTGGAGGGGTGTTTCTGTTCCTCTGGAAGAACAACAGGGAGAAGGTTCCCACAGTGAGCTGTGGGCAGGCTGGATTGGAGCAGTGGCCCTGTTGCTCCCATGCACCTTGCTGTCCAAGCAGCCTCCCACACAGAGGGTACCGTGTACTCGCATGCAGGGAGCGAGTGTGGAATAGCTTGGGTACTGCAAATGATTCCCTCTATCTTCACACGTATAGGCTTTCATCACAGAAAGCTGAGCATCCATGCAGACATTTCCACCAGTTCAACTGTACCAGTTTACTTCCACATCTGAGATTGTGCGCTACTGAGTTTCCCTAAACTGAAAGAGCCCTCTGAAAACTAAGAGGTGGTTACCCAGCCCTTTGCACTGGTTTAAAACTAATCTTTAAAAATTACTTGAAAATTTATTTTTAAAATCCATTTTAAACTTAACTAGTGCAATTTTCTTGTGGTAGCAGAGGCAAAAAGAAGAAAGGAAGGGAAGAGGGCAGAGGTGGACCACCTGTGTGTGTATGTGCATGCTGCCTTTAAAAACAAGGCCTGGCTCAGGCATTTGGATGTCGCTGTTTCTTTTCTCTTTAGGAACCAGTCTAGAAACTTTTATGAGCTGCCAACTCAACAATAATATACCTGGGTAGGACAGCTTCAGTTTGGATTTGTACTAGTCACTTTCTCATTGCAATTTCAAACAAGACCAGCAGGGCAGAAGCATGCCTGGAGTCGAGAGAGGGGATAAGCACGTGTCATCATCTCTTAAAATTATGCTCTCTGCCGATAACTTGCTCTTTGTCTGTGGACAAGTCATTTAGTGTCTCTGTGCCTGGGATGGTGGCTTGATGACACAGAGTCTTCTTTGGTAATACAGGCTTCAGGTATTGCTACTTCACTTCCCAGCATCATCATCCTCTCCTTTGCTTTCTCCTTCCTCCACAGCTCATTCCTGCTCCTGTGCCATTGCATGTTACTACTGTGTTCATCATCAGTCAGCATTTTCCCAGCAGTATTATCAGTCTGGTAACTGCTGAGACTATAAAATACAACAACAACAACAACAAAAGCTTTGTTAGGTTTGTTTTTCAGTTGGAATAGTTACACCATCTGGTTTATGGAGTAGTGCACAGTTGAGGGTCAGCCTGTTGGGAGGTGGTGATGGCACAAGGAAGGAGTGAGGAAGAGGCAGAAGCAGCAGGTGCTGAAGACCTTGCTGCCATCACATTCTTCATATTGACAAACTACGGCCTCCATTTCAGCATTAAACAGCAACAAGAGAAGGTGCTGTGAGTCATCACTAAAGGATGTTTGCAAAGTGTTTTGAGATCCTTACAGATACCTTGCAGAGAAATGTCCTCGAAGAACAGACATCTCTGTTCTTACCCTACAAGATTTTCTAGGCAGACAGTAATAAACAAGAATCGTTGCAGGTCATGGCTAGCCTTAAAGCATGAACTCCTGCTTGGGAAGAAGATGCCTGGATCGTATAAGAATCACATGTTTTGAGAAAAAGGAGGGAGAAGGGGTTGTTAGGTTGCAGATACTTTTCTGTTGTCTAATTGCAAGAAGGTGGAGAGAAGACTCACAGCTACGGGTCAGGCTTTTGACCCTGTTCAGTATGCAGTGGGCTGAGCAACTTCTGTCTAGCAGGCTGCAACTGTTGAGAGCAGTAAGGCTATAATTTGCAGTTACCAGCTTAAATGTTATAATTCTCCCATTCCACCATAGTTGTTTGTTGTCATTCTTCTCCCCCAACTCAGTTGTCCCGTCTGTAGTGCTGGCATGAGCATTTATGTTGTAGTGCTGTGAACCAGGTAGCCATTTTGAGGGAAAAGTTATTTTTCATCCTGAGCTAATTCAGCAGCCAGGTCCACAAACACTGGGGTCAGCTCAAGCAAGAGTGAGGTGCAGGAGCATGAATGAATGATTAAAGGTGAAGAACACCAAGGCTTTTTAAGCCAAGTTAAGCAGCAGTGGTGTCTCAGTCCAACCAGAGTGAAAAAGGGAAATGAGCTCTTGCCTACCTTCTGGAAGTCTTGGCTTTTGCCTTTTTAAAAGGCAAATGAACAGAAAATACGCACTAAGACTTGACAGCTAATTACAGCCAGGAGAGAAAAGGAGGAAGGGAAAACAAAAAAGTTGAGCAGAAAGATCTTCTAAAAGCATTTGCTGTTGCAGAAATCTGTTTATAAAGGAACACACAGAGGCAGCCCTTTTTCAGTGGGTCTTCTGATTTGGCTGCAAGTTCACTGCTCTCATAAGGTTCTTTATTCCCCACTGAAGTACTGGAGAGATTCACCATCGCACCTGTACACCAACCACTGCACAGCCCAGCTGCCACTTTGGGTCACCCAGCAAGCTGGATCGCCTTCCTGATCTGGCTGAAAACTTGCTCAGCAGAAATCACTAGATCTAGCATAAAAGAAAGGCTTGAATCGTGCAGCAGCCCAGGGGTTGAGGAGTTTAAGCCAACTGTGAAACGGCCAGGGGGCAGATCAGAAACCTACATTTCCCCATCCCATAGGATACCTAATGTGGGAGCAAGAAGGTGGCGTTTAGTGAACACAGTTGGCCATGTAGTGCACTATACATTATACTAGGCAGATGGTTACAACAAAGCAAGAGCTCTATTTTACAGAAACACTGAGATCAGGGTATCGTTGCATTAAATGTTTGGTACGTGAGACCAAAGTAGAGTGTCTCTGCTCTGAAAAGCCTCTAAAGCCTCCAAAGACAGCTCTCATGTGGTGGGAAAGGTTGTCATCTGCAAGGTACCATTCGGCATCCAGCAGGTAACAACTCCTCTGCAGTGACATTGGTGCTGGTTTGGTGGGGATTTGACATGGGAGCTCAGAGAGGAGGGAGTTGCTTTTATGACTAGAAGGAGTGGCGGAAGAATAAGGAGAAAAGAGGGAAGAGAAGTGAGAATCAGTTGTGGAGGGAGGCTGGTCTGAGGGGATCAGAAAGGAGGATGTGGGAGCAAACTGCTATTTGAGAAGAAATGCTTAATTTAAAATTGTAGAGAATGTGGATGACATTGTGAGTACAGCTTTGAGCTTGCTAATGTGATTCTATGTCTCTTCCTGCCAGCCTCCAATACAATGACCTGTGCACCTGGCTCTTTGCACTATGTATTTTATCTTTTCTTGTTTTCTTTTTTCCACGCAAGCCTGTATGGCTCTGGGGTAGAAGACTCCTCATGGCTCTCTAAAGGAAGTCAATCTTGTATAGTTACCGGTGGGTGTGAGGAATATTTCTGTTTAGGGGAGCTTTTGGAAGTGGAGGGACAAAAGAAGGGAGGACCTGTGCAACAGCAAAAAAATTTTTTTTTTTTCTTTACTTGTATGCTGCTGCTGTACACTGCTAACCTGTTACCCCAAATATGGCTGTGTTTCAGGAACGGGAAAAGTCCTTGTAACACCCTGTGGGGATCCCATGAGATGGGATGCACTAGGCCAATGTGAAAATTGTGCAGCAATTGTCCTTTAATTGCCAGCTCTGTCCTTGCTCGTGGAGTCAGCATGCTCTTCTGACTGGACTCCCCATAGGCTTTTTGCCAGCCCAGTTCTGTAGAAATTCTGCATCATTTTGTATGGTGGTGGTTTTGCATGGCACAGCTTTAAACATTGCAGGCTGGTTCTCTTTTTTTTTTTTTCCCTCTATTGCTTGCTTGCTTTTATTTTGCCCTTTGTTTCCTCCACCGTATTGTTCATTTATTTGCGCTCCCTTTGTGCCTTGTCTCAAGGCTGTAAGCAACATCTCAGTGCAGGGAATTCATTGCGCTACCACGTCATAATGGAAAGAGCTCCCATTCAGAGACAAGGAAGTATTTTTTTAAAGGGGAAACTGTGTTATGCACAGCTTCATGTTTGTACAGGACAAACTGTACAAAGACTGTCCCCTTTGGCATGACTTTATCTCCTACTGTTTATGACAAAGTATGAATTGAGGAAGAGAGAAATTATGACAAAGGAGCAAGTTGGAGCCTGTTGAAGGGGAGAGAGAGCAAGCAGGGCAAATGTCCAAAGCCACAGGCCACGGAGGGACCCCATGGAGCGCAGCTATGATTTGGTGCAAGACATCTACCAAGCAGCTGGGAGCAGAGAGCAGGGTCTACACCTCTGTGTGAGGTGTCACATTTCTGCTCCTGAGCTGCTGCAGCTTACAGACAAATGCATTCGGTTGGACTTGATGATCTTAAGGGTCTTTTCCAACCTAAATGATTCTATGATTACCTTGAGCTTGTCTCAGTTTAAACTTGCACTCAGATGTTCAGCTGTGAAATGCAGCAGCTGAAAAGCAGGTACATACCCCTGCTTCTGAATGGAGGGAGTGGATAGTGAAGTGGTGTAATTGCCAGACAGCCCTGCAAAATCTGTCCCTGAATATAAGTTAGTGCCTGGGGTTCCCATGTGAGGTTCAAGACAGTGGGGCCATTGGAGGAGTGAGCTGCCATGTCAGCAGTGAGAAGATTAACTCCAATGGATATGATAAAACAAGGGCTAAATGAAAGAAAAAGCTCACTGCTGTCAGAGTTAAAAATACAAACAGGGATTCTTGGGAGGGAAAAAACAAGGATGCTTTGTTAACTCCACTGCAATACGTTGCAAACATGGTACCTTCTTGAGCTTGGACTGCAAGGTCATTGGTGGTGCTCACTGTAGTAGCTTAGGCCTGCACTGAGTTTGGCCTACTAGGGCTCCATGGAGAAATAGGAGATGATGGTGGAAAAGGCAATGGGGACAGCTGATGCCTGTGGGCAAGAATGGGGAAGGAAACTGAAGGAAAGGTCCTGCAACTAGGCAGAGCCATAGCATAAAAAGCTTTATAAGCAAGGACCCAGATTCTGTGTTGCCTTCTGTAGGTACTTCTGCTGATACCAGTGTGCAGTCTCTGGCTCGGGTGGCACTCAGCAAGCAGCACATGCTGCGAGACAGGAAGGGAGGATGGTTTGAGCTGGTGCCCTGTAGTGAAAGAAGAGCTTGCAGAGTTGCTTAATACAAGTAGAGTTTCATGAAAATGCAGCTTCCTATCTGTGCTCCCCCTATACAAGTACTTAGCAGTAACTGGCTGGCACTGTGGCTTGGTATTGGCCTTGGCAAGACTGGGGCCCTAGAGCTGCTCTTGTATAAATTCACTTGCTGACATTCACACCTGAACACTTAGATTTGGCTTCCAAGCACTGGTGCTGAAATGTGTAACACACTGAAAGAAGTTGTGTGCAAATACCTATTCCTTGTACCTGAATGAGCTTTTCATGTTTATTCTTCAGATGGTGGCTATTTCTTTGCATATTATGAGATTCATAGCCTCCATTTCAGAGATCAGTGTGACTTCTAATAAGCAATTAAGTCCATGGCAAGTCAATCACTCTATAATTAGCTCCAATCCGTGTTCCCATTAGCTGCAACATCCTTTACCTGCCATTGAGGAGCCAGCAGTAAAAGGTGTGAAAATCCTTGTGACCTTGGAAATGCATCCAAAAAACTGAAGCAATCCCCTCCAGCCAGATACTTGCAGACTACTGAGAACACATAGCAGGAGTTGTCTGTTGGAGAAAACACTGCTGAGGAAATCCTAATCTGTGGTATTTAGTAATGCTTAGTTCTTTTTATTAGTCTTGAGAAACTATGACAGGTAATTTAACTGATGGGAAAGTAAGGATAAACGGTCCCCGTTAAGGCACTTTTTGTCTGGATGTGTATCAATTTTGAAATAGCTCTGGCTTTACAGGCAGGGCCAGATTTTTTTAAAGTCATATAGTGATGTAAAGACACAGGCACTTAATAGGAATTTAAGCTGCTACCAGGCACTGCAGGGAAGATAGATACCTTACTCCCACTAAATTCTTACTTAGATATTGCATAAACCAGCTTGCAGCTTGGGTTTGGTTCTCTTGCTGCTGTGCCTTTATGTACCAGTTGCTTTGAATGGATCCTATCTAACGTTTCTTTAATATGCCACAATGCAGGCATAAACTTGGAAGCTAGTTATTCATCCCAGTAGTATTCTCTTGCTTTTTTATCATCTGATGGCATTTTAGTATGGGCATTTTTCATCAGATGCAAAAGACTACTAAATGTGCATTGCCACAGAGAAAACAGCTCTCCTGTGTTCAGTTAACAGATACCTCCTAAAGACAGGCAGGATTTAGAAGGCAGTGTTCCTCATCAGCGCTTCTCCCCACACACTTTTAATGGCAAAAATTGCCACCGACAAAAAGATATTAACAGTGAATGGTCTGGACAGCCCATCAAAACCATTCAGGAAGTCTATACAGAGCATGGGTATCTATAATCAGCTCATTTTTAACTCTGTGACTCGAACAACTGTGTGCTGATAGCAGCATTAGCCTAATAAGAGAAAAGCTGTTCCTCTGCAGAGCTCCCTGGCTTGCTGATAGCAGCATTATCCTAATAAGAGAAAAGCTGTTCCTCTGCAGAGCTCCCTGGCTTCTGAAGTCCTCCTTTGCATCCAGCTATCTGCCCTGCTGGAAGCCGTGTACCTCACTGTGGTTTGCACGTTTCTGTCTCTGAGGCAACACAGACTAGTTGTGCCAGAGCAAAGGGCCATGATGAAAAGGGGCAGAGGTTATATGTGAATGGGGGAAACCTTTCAGGTGTCGTAGGAAGATTCATATGTAAAAGCTGCTGAGTGGGAATCCAGCACTGTACTGAAGAGCAGTATACTTGTGAAGGGAAATTAAAAAAGCCAAGTTAAGGGGCGGATCCCGCAAAGACTTTTGGGGTAGTAACCTGTTACTAAAGCTGGGGGAAGGAGAGTAAAAAAGAAATTTTATTCTGCAACATTTTTATTTTTGTGTGTGGTTTTTAAACAGAACCATAATGTTTTCCCTAAAGTATAATTTTTCAAATGTGTAATTTAGGTTCAGCTGGAGCATTCAGAGTGGCTCAGGGTGCTTTTCCTTCTCACTGTTGACTTTTTGCTTCATAGAAAGTTTAAAAATGGAAAGTTCTCTTTTTCCATTCTGCTAGACACAATGTCATTGCCGTCAGTGTGTGCTCTTGCTGTGAAAGTGCAACTTTACCTTGTATTTTCCCAAGGAAAACATTTTGCTGAAATATGTTTGGGAATTTGCTGTGAACGGCTTGTGCACACCCTGTGAACGGCTTGGTTGCATTATGGGGAGCTGGAAGGGTCAGAGGAGCCTGCAATAATTCCCCATGCAATGAGCAGTTTTCTGCACTGGGGAGATTTCATGTGATTTAATTTACTGCATTCTCCTAGAGAATTCTCTCCTTTAATTTACTACCTCCTCCTAGAGAAACTGATGCGTTATGGTCTAGACAAGTGGTCTGTGCGGTGGGTGGAGAACTGGCTGACAGGCTGCACCCAGAGGGTGGTGGTAAATAGCTCCTTTTCAAACTGGCAACCTGTCACAAGTGGGGTCCCCCAGGGATCGATATTGGGCCCAACGCTGTTTAATATCTTCTTAAGTGGTCTGGATGATGGGATCAAGTGTACCCTGATGAAGTTTGCCAATGATACCAAACTGAGTGGGGAAGTGGACACTTCGGAAGGGAGAGCCACCCTGCAGGAAGACCTGGATAGGCTGGAAGAGTGGGCTAACAAGAACCTTATGAAGTTCAACAAAGACAAATGTAAGGTCTTGCACCTGCGAAAACATAATCCAGGAGTGCAGCATAGGCTGGGATCTACCCGGCTGGGGAGCAGCTCTGTGGAAAGGGACCTGGGGGTCCTGGTGGACAACCAGCTCAGTATGAGTGAACAGTGTGCTGCTGCGGCAAAGAAAGCCAACAGGATGCTGGGTTGCATCAACAAGGGCATCACCAGCAGAGATAAAGAAGTCATTACCCCACTCTACTCAGGGCTTAGGGACATGGTTTAGTGGGCATGGTGGTGTTGGGTTGACGGTTGGACTCGATGATCTTAGAGGTCTTTTCCAACCTCAATGATTCTATGATTCTATGATTCTATGCTTGTCAGGCCACACCTGGAATACTGTGTTCAGTTTTGGTCCCCGCTATACAAAAAAGATGTGGACAGGCTGGAGAGGGTCCAGAGAAGGGCCACAAAGATGATCAAAGGACCGGGAAGCTTGCCGTATGAGGAAAGGCTGAGAGAACTGGGTTTGTTCAGCCTTGAGAAAAGAAGGCTTAGGGGAGACCCTGTCACCATGTTCCAGTATTTAAAGGGTGGCTACAAGGAAGATGGAGACTCCCTTTTTAGGAGGAGTCACATGGAAAAGACGAGGGGTAATGGGTACAAGTTACTCCTGGCAAGATTCCAATTGGACACAAGAGGAAAATTGTTCACAATGAGAACAGTCAGCCATTGGAATAATCTCCCCAGGGAAGTGGTCGATCCCCCCAACGTCGGACACTTTTAAGATTCGGCTGGACAGGGTGCTGGGCCATCTTGTCTAGACCGTCGTGCTTTTGCTAAGACAGGTTGGACCAGATGATCCTTGAGGTCCCTTCCAACCTGGTATTCTATGATTCTATGATTCTGGCACTGGCTTAAAATGACCCAAAGGAAAGCTTACCATTCATATGGGGTGTCTCATCCAGGCATGGAATAAGGAATAGCTGCTGCATACTCAGTGCACCCCTGGCTATTTCACAAATACTGCTCTTCATAGACAGGTGCTAACTAGGTACTGCAACTGTTACAAATTGGCAGAGTTCTTCAGCAGTTCCCCAAAATTTTATGCCTGAGGGAACATATCCTATCTCATGACACCAGACAAATGGTTTTCAACCTTCTTCCAATTTGCCAGCCACTAAAAATTCCAGCAGAGGTGGGGGCCTCTGTGGGGAAAGTAGGTTTGCTTTTCTTGGTCTTTACCCATGGACTCTCTGAAAATAATTCGCAGACCCCTGGGATCTCACACACTGTGGGTTGAAAACCACAGTACTAGATCAGTAAACAGATCCACTGGTGAAATGAGCAGATCTATTCCTGGCTACAAGTAGTGCAGAAGTAGGGTGAGAAGTTAGTCCTGTTTCATTTGTTTGTTGTTAGGCAATGTGTTCTTGAGGATAAAGCACTGGTCTGGCAGTCAGGAGATTGGGTAGCAAACAGGACCTATAGTTGTGCAATGTGCTCTGCAACACAGAAGGCATGATTGATGCTTGTGGAGAGATGAGACGGTTACTTAGCCCAATATTTTAGAGCCATAGAAACAATATTGGATAGAAAACTGACTTCTGAAAAGGGCAAGTAATGAAGCATGGTTGTTGGATGGGAGAAGTTCTGAAAAAGACCTTTCCTGAGATACTGTTGTTACTACAGAGAGACGTTATTCTGGGACATTAACAAAAGCGGGTTTCCTAGAGTGATGACAGTAGTAATAGTGCTGAAGATTTTGTGTTTCCATGTCCCATTTCCCCAGAACAAATTTCCTCTTCAGTGTGTAGAAGACCTGTTTCTCCTGTGTTACAGGAGGCAGTAGGAGTATAGTACTTCATTGGGAAGTTCAGTACGTCTCCAGTTAAAACTGCATGAGCTGGCTGCGGTTCAGCCTACTCTTTAAAAATGCCATCAACCTTTTAACCTTGCCAACAGGCTTCAGAAGAGCATCACATTCAGCTAATAAAATACAAGGGCTAAATTTTCCATTCCCCTTCCAAATTGTCTGAATGCAACCTGCTGGTAGGACTTCGTTACCATGTCTTATACCTCCTCAGTAAGCTACTGAGCTGATGAAGCTATCTGTAAGAGGTCATGAAAGTTTTTGCAAGAGTTTTGTGGAGAAGTGAATATCCGGGAGTAGGAGAAAGTCTCATCTTCCTACTAAACATGCCTTCAGCCTGATGGATAGAAATATAGGAACTACCTGGATATTGCTTTTCTAAGCTGGGATAGGTAAATGAGGGCTGCTCTCTTGCTGTTTGGATATGCCTCAAAATGCTGAACAGGTTCCTGTAAACCTGCCGCTAATTCTTCATATCTCACAATGCCAGAATGTTTTAAGTGATTCTTGCTGCTGTCCTGAACAGCCAGTTCTTGCAGCTGGGTGTTTGGAAAGCAGAGAGTTTGGTTTTAGTGATCAGTTTTAACTGTGGACTAAACAAGGGTTTCTCCCAGAAGAGGAGACAGTACAGGAAGATCTTAAACCATTTCCATGGTTGGAAATAAAAGCTTCCAAACCTCTTCAGAAAGGACTTTCTGAAAGAGAAGATACAAGGAAGAGAGGACTATGTTCTATCATCTCTCCAAGGAATCAGTCCTAATCTGGTGGATGAAGAGAACACCATGCTTGAGATTTAGTCTGTGTGAGGTCCAGAAGTAAGGGATGCAGGAGCATCACTTCTTTTGTAGGTACACTGAGTATTTCGAGCATAATGTCTGCATTCTGGCTGTCCTGCACCAGAATGAATCTGGATTCTTTCCACTGCAGACAGAGAGACAGAACATCCTGCGGTTTACAGCTGAATCTTCATGTTTGGAGGCAATCAGGGATGATCCCAGACAATCACCTGTGACCCACTGCACTTTTATGCAGTTTTTATTCTACATCTGACCTCACGTCCCCTCCATATATATCTGCTAAGCACTGCAGATGTCACATTGAGTCCTAGGACTTGCAAGTGGAGAGTATTTGTCTAATCATCTTGTAACTCCTGGAAGGCTTGTCAGGACCAGGATGTGCTCTTCATGTCTGATATTGCCTTTAGTGTGTCTGGCCTCCACCTCTCTTTTATCACACATACTCATATGGCATTAGAGAGCTGCTTCACAGCCACTCCTCTGCTGTCATTTTGGTGTAGGTCCCTGCTTTTTGGTTCGGAGACCAAATACAGTGGCACTTGGCATTTACAAAACCATGTAGCCTATGCAGAGAATTGTCCCGATATGAAGCTGCTGATCCACATGCCGTCTGTACGAATTAGGTCATCCCGGCTGTGTTTTGTCTTCATAGTACAGATAAGGGAAATTACTTATCCTTCTGGAAAGCGGGCTGGAAGTCAGTACAAGGATTTTAGTCCCAGCAGGACTTGTGCTGCTTTATTTATCAGCCCTAAGAGGGGATAATAAAAATGAAGGGGGGGGGGGGGAGGAAGTCATAAAGTGCAAGGTGCATATTGTGCCCCAGCGAGAGGATGTCATGTGTATGAGCCAGGGCACCGCCTCTAAACAGAAGTCTGTATTATCGTGGTGATACTGGGAGATCCCAGCAAGAGGCAAGCCTTATTTTACTGATCTGCAAGTAAATGCATAGGAATAGACCATTCTTGCCCTACAGGCATTGCAGTACATTTGCTGGGAGGGAAGCAGGAAAATGGCTTTAAGCTAAAGGGGGGTAGATTTAGACTAGATGGATAGGAAGAAATTTTTTACGCTGAGGGTGGTGAAACACTGGCACAGGTTGCCCAGAGAGGTGGTGGATGCCCCATCCCTGGAAACATTCAAGGTCAGGTTGGACGGGGCTCTGAGCAAGCTGATCTAGTTGAAGATGTCCCTGCCCACGGCAGGGGGGTTGGACTAGATGACCTTTAGATGTCCCTTCCAACCCAAACTATTCTATGATTCTATGATTCTATGATTCTATGAAAAGGATTCAGCCCATGAAGAACTAAGAGGAGGTATGACTTTTCCCAAGTTGTATTAAAAACTCGTGGCAGAACCAAGACACAAAGCCCTTCCCCCTTTCAGTGTTTAACCATCCCCTCTCCAAATGTCCCTCCGTGGCTGTGCCTGCAAAGCTGTTGTTCTGAAGAGCATTAGGATCTGTCTCTGAAGTGACTTCAGTGCGGTTTCTCTCTTCCTCACCCCCGCACCCCCTCTCATTAGCTTGAAAACTCCTATTTATAAACCTGCTCAAGCTTGCTTGCTCAGGGAGGAGGAGCCGAAACACTCAGCACACAGACTAGGAGACTCAGCAGAGATGCAGGCAGAGCTACTTCTCACTCAAAGGGTAATAACCAGATGGAACAAGTCAGCAGGAAGAGTGCCTGAAATGTCACAGAAATGAGATCAAGCAACAGCTAGAGCTTTGTGTCTGCAGGCAGAAGGGGGAGAATCACAGGATCTCAGGAAAGAGTAAGAAAGAAGGGCTGAGTGGAAGCAAAATATTTAAGTGGATAAGCACATTGGACTAAATGGCTTAATCGTCTCCCCAGACCATCACACTTCCATTACGCATTTGTGACGCTCTTTCCCAACCTCTCTGACAGTGATGAACAAGAGGCCCATAAAGCTGGCTTGCTGCAAAGAAGTGTGCCAGGCTACTAGCTGTGGAGTGACTTGTCACCTCTGTTGTTAAACAGATCGCTCACCTCCCTGAATCTCACTGAGATGCTGTTTGGAAGCACAACACTTGTTAAAGTCAGGCTTGCCTGCAATTTCTGTAGCACCCGGTGATTTTGTGCTGGCAAGCTAGAGAACAGGCTGATGACAACTTGAACCCCTGTGAGGGGAGAAGTGAGTACCTAAATAGCTGTCCTACATTGTATGGCACTATATACAACAGCCTGACTTCCCTTAGCTTTCCTCCTGACTATATTTTATGGTAATGATCCAGACATGACCCAGCTATCTCTGCTTTTCTGGAGAACCACAGGACAATTACGAAAGACCAGACAAGCTCATCTGCTATGAAGAAAGAAAAAAAGCCAGTTCCTAAGTTTTATGTAAAGAATAAACAAAACTGCAGTAACCCATAAGGAGTTACATTCATGGGGAGAAACAGAATCACATTGTTCAAAAAATCATAGGAGAACAAAGGGGTTCAATGAGAATCCAAGACCAAAGCCATTTCTGCTAAGGGGCCTGCATCCGCATGCTGAACATAACTTCACCTCTTCCCCTTCCGGCTTACCAAATGATTTCATGGAGCTCTTCGTGCTGGCGTGCAGGCACCTCCCTGAGCTGCTTCTCTTCCCTGGGCTTCTGAGCCAGTGGAGGGCGAAGGACCTGCTGCCCTGAGTGCTCTGCTCTGCTCTGCTCTTCTCCAGTCTGAATTCCTCCTGTTAGTCTCACTAATACCAGATAAACTCTCCTTGACATTTATGCTCTTATGTGCTTTGTCATCTGATACATCATTACATTATTTCAGAAACACATTTTAATGCCCACAATCTTACCAGGCTGAAGTCCCAATGTATTAAGCGATAGTTTACAGATCTAGTAAAGGACAGTCATTCCCACAAAATGCTCACACGGTGTCAAAGATGAGACACAACCAGTGAATGAAACAGGTAGACTGAGGGGATGAGACCAAGAGTTAGGGTAACAAAAGTAATGTGATGTGCACAGTTGTGGCATTTTCATTCTGATTATTTTAATGATGGTGTGCTGGACATACTGGAGTACTGGGAAACTCTCATGGTAATACCAAAAAATTTCTAAAAAGTAAGTTGCTGAGTTTGCCTATATGTAATTGCTGTCTTTGCTGGAGAAAACCTGATCCAGTTTGTGGTGTCATCTGACATATCTTAGGTATTTAAGAAGCTCTCTGCTAACATCAGAGAAAAAACATCAGCCTATCTAGAGCATGTCTCTGTGTCAGACACAGACTGAAGCAGGTTTAGAAGTGAGCGATGAAAACTGTCACCGGTCTAGAAAACCTGTCCAAAGCAGAATGATTGAAGGAATTGGGTCTGCTGGGCTTAGGAGAAAGAAAATTGAGGGGGAACATGGAAAACCGTCTTCTAAAGGAGCTATAAAAGGAACAGGGATTAATTGTTCTCTGCTTCCGTGGCAGGAGGGGTATGCAACAAATAGTGGCCAGCTTTGTTTGCATAAACAAAGATTCTGGTTAAGTATCAGAAGTAGATTTATTCTGAAAATAGGAAGAGAGAAGCAGTGACGCAGCCTTGAAGGCTGTGAAGTCCCTGTTTATGGAGTCCTTTAAGAACAAAGCTTGGTTAGTCAATGATGGTCTAGGCATGTTTACTTCGTTGTAAGGAAGGGACCTTTGAGGTCCTTCCAGCCCAGTATTTCTATGATTTCTACTAAGTCTAAAGTTCTAACAGCAAAGCTGCAAGCTATAATCTCATTATATAAATAAAGATAAATAGAAATCTCCATTGGGTTCCCAATGACCAACCCTGGAAAGGGAAACAGGAGGTTTGGGGAAAACAAATGCCACAAGAACCTTTGAAGATTTATAGGTGTAATTTGACCCTGTAGTTTCAGGAGCATCTGTGAAGAGGGGCCTAGGTTGAGTGGGCTAAAGAGGGGAAAAAACCCTGCTCCTTGTCCTTAGTTTTGTGAAGGGACGAACTGGAGGAGATGGGCTTGTCCTGTGTTTAAACAGGCGGCTTCAGGGCTGGCAGTGGGATCCAGCCTGCATTTCAGTGACTACACTCACAAATGTACAAATAACAAAACTCACAATAACAAAATGTTATTGATGGAAATACCCTGACGTAGCTAAAGTGGTTCACTATTTCAGAGCTGGAATAGGAGAGAAATCTGTGAAATTAAGATGCCTGTATTCCTTGTCCAAAGTCAGGGGGAAAAGCTGAACAGCACACAGGTAAAATAGATGGATTTTAAATTACATTATCAGTAACCTATGGTATAAGCACTACATTTAAGGTTGTTCAGTATTTTTAAACAGCATCCAGTGGGCTTGAGTTGAAACATTAGATTTACTCAAGTGTAAGTTCTCTTAGCTAATAAAAGTACATATGAGTTGCCACTGCATACATGAAAATCTAGTATGTTTGCTTTGAGGTAGCTTCATTAGGTTTCTTCCTTTGTCCCAAGTCACTTGCTGATTGTTCATATTTCTGTGGTCTCAATATTTTTGGGTTTGCTTTTTTTTTAAAAAGGGTTTTCCGTGTTGAATATAGAGGTTCCTAAACAGAGATAGACCATGACTGATGGTCCTACCTTAAGCTCTCAAGCATATGCATAAGACTTGAAACAGTGTGGGCTTAGCTCTGGAAGATGATAGGAACTGTGACTCCCGTCCAACAAACTATATTTGTCCTGGGCATAGTCTGATTCAGCTGGACTACTTGCATGCTCCAATCTAAGCACCAGGAAGGAGAGCAGTTAAATCAGGACCTGTTGGAATAAAGAGTAGCAGTGCAGTTCTGATCATAGCAATGAACTGCACCCCCTTGTCTTCGGTGCAGTTCCTCTGATGTATGCAAGGGTAAGTGAAACTGGACCTGGATCCGTAAGATCCTTTCTTGCTTTAGACTCCAGCCTTCAACATGACCTCTTTCACTTGGAAAAACATCAGTTAATTGAGATAATAGATACTTATGACTGGTTTATGACAGAAAGAAGTTGCTCAGGTTCTGTAAAAATTATTTATCTTTGTGTTAACAGAACCAAATTAACATACCTCCTCCAAGAAGATTAAGCTTGGAGTATCTAAAAGTCCTGTCTAAAGTATACAGTGGTGAAAGGAGCAGGCTCCATCATGCTTCCATTGTTAATGGCTTGGAAGGATGGACTGTTTAGCCAGGTTGGTGTGAACTGATAAGTCTCGGTCCAGCTCACAATAGACTACAGTTGATCTCACAGCTGCTCCATGTGAACATCCTTGCTGAGTGAGGGACTCATTCTGGAAACCTTCTCAAGCTGGGAGACTTAAAACTGAGGCAGTGTGCTAAGGCTGCTAGCCTGCTAAGGATTACAACCTTAATTCCAGACTCCCTGCACCCTGTGTTGTTATGTGATTAGACAGATGATATTTTTCTAGGAGTCCCCTGAGATACAGCAGGTTGATGTGACTTCTTAGCTGTAAAGGCATCATGAGGAAAGTACTTCATAAGTGCCTTCATCAGATGTTCTTAGCACAAGTATAACTATTGTAAGGATAAGCTATGTTGCTATTTATCTTTAGATGACATTGACTGTTATTGTTGCTCCTTGCTACCTGGTTTCTCTCCTGTTTTTTCATCCCCTCCTTCCCTAGACAACGCAGATCTGAAAGCAGTATGTTGTGCCCCAGCAGTGCATAAAAGTAGCTGTACTGCATCTGCATTTAAACTGGGTACCTCAGCGTAGCAGCATGCTGCAGGGATCTGCGAAGGAGCCTTGGCTCAGCTCAGCCCTGCCACAAGCATCTCTGTCCCATGCTCCACTGCACAGTGCAGAGAAGCCCAAAACCAGATGGGAAATCCACAGACCAAACCGTTTCAGAGTTCAGATCCATCCTAGGTCTAGATGTTTGTCACCACTTCTCTGCCTGTTCAGCAGAGCTTTATTCAGCATGGCCCAGAAATGAATAATGCGAAAGACTATTTGAATCATGTGGCCTCTGCTTGCTCTCAAGTTTCTTGGATGAACGGTAGTTTACTGTAGTACGCTGCAGCACCAGAAATGCATCTAGGACTATTTTTCATCCCTTTCTTGCTGCAGAGCAGCAGGGCTTGGACCACTGAAAAAGATTAAAGAAAATGCAGAAAAACATCAAGTCCAGAGCTCCTGGCTTAGAGAAATGGACACTTTCTGTTTCCTGCCTCTCCCATGCAAGCTGAACCAAAGCTAGCCCAAGGCTAGTGAGAACTACTCCTACTGAACTTGCTGGGAGCTGTGGAAAAGGGGCTCAAATTGCAGTGTCTGGGTTCCCAAACGCCAGGTCACCAGTGAAGGATCAGGAATCAGTGTCCACCTTTTCTTCACCTACATGAGATGAGGAGGGGTCCCAGGAAGAGGAACGAGGAAACTGCACTTCAAGTGAATCCATTTCTGTACAACTGGTTCATCTGCTTATGTGGGGATGAATTGGAGTATCCCACTAAGGACAGTAGGCTAGGTCACAGGAGGAGGGAAGCCTAACCTTCTGTATGTATTTGGTTTGTTCAATTTTGGGGGGCTGTATTAAAACCACGTGCCACAGGAAAGACAGTCTTAAAAGAGCGGATTTTCCCACTAGGCTAAAAATAGTGTTTTCCATGTTTCATTTTGGTGGTGCCTTTCCTTGGCACGTCTGGCTCTACCTGCAGTTGTAGTTATTCCAGATAAGGAGTGCCTTTTTCTGGTTTAAGATAAGCCACTTCTGTACTAGGTTATAGGTGCTGCTCAGTGTTACCTTGACTGGTCTCTTCAGTACTGTTCACCCTCCTTTTTTATGGCCATCTTGTCTCTTCAGGTCTTCTCTCTTCAGGTTGACAGTTTTTCTGTCTCTAGCTCTCTGACTGTATAGTCCTTGGAAGAGCCTCTTCTCATCAGAAAAAGAAAATATTTTTTTGACATTTCCCAGCATGTGTTCATAGGCACATGAAGCAGGATGTCCTTGGGAGCTATCATATCAGAGTCTGTGTTCCAAAATGTGTTCTGGGACACATTCTTCATTCTGGAGAAATCATCCATAGGTATTTCTGAGACACCTACATCTCGTTTATCAGTTCAATGTCGTTTGACATCTTCTCTCATCCTTTCACCAGAAGAAAAAAAAAGTGCACACAAAAGGGGTCAATGTTTTTGAAAGGTCAGTAATTCCAGATGAAATGCAAACCGAAGGCTTTAAAAAAAAAAAAAATCTCCATTGAGCAATAAAGCACTTAGAGTTTGACTTTGTTACGCAAGAGAGAAACTTTCCAGCTGGCTGGCAGCTGTTCCGAAGGGTGTCTGTGTGGTTATTGATTAATTAAATCTATTGTTACTCACTTCTTTCATTAATCCAAGTCTTTTCTCTTCACTTGTGTCCCTGCACAACCTTGTTTTGAAGACTTGGAATCTGTCAGAGACAACTGCTTTGAATATCACGTTGCTTATTTGAAATGCTAACTCTTCCTGTCTCAGAAATTTCTAGGTGTGGCATTTTAGACCTCAGAAAAATGAGAAAGCTGCTTAAAGTTGAAGGTGTCTGCAGTCTCATGTTCAGACCTGGAACCCATGCGTAACAGAAAGGAGGGCACAAAAGGCTGGACCAGAGAGGTGGCTCCCCTGCTTTCTGTAGGACTGCGCTCAGTTCCAGTGCTGAAACACAAACCTGGTAGGGGATTCCCTGCTGAGGTGAGGGGCAGACGCCTCTAGTGGGTTGACACTTGCTGTTCGGGATTATAAGTCTCTGGTGGAGTTGTGTGGAGGATGGGTTAGCGGTATCAGCAAGCCAGCAGCACAGTTTTGCTTCTCTGTATGCCCACCTCGGCCCTAATGAAAATTTCCAAATAGCCTTATACGCACACAGTCCTCTGCTCATGGTCCCAATAACCAAAAACCCTGAACAGCACTGCTGCTCGGGCAGTAGGAGGCTGCGTCTAAAAACCCAGAGAAGAGCCCAGCTTTTGCTAAGCTACCCAGTCCCTGGTGTCTCTGTTTGCTGTACTGAGGGTACTTTGTTCGCTGGCCCCTGGCCCAGTGCCACTGACTCATGTCACACAGGAAGCTGAACCCCTGCCAGCTGCGAACCGCTTCTGGTCGCTATCTCCAGTCATTGGTGCTCGACTGGAGCCTGTTAACTAGGCTCCTGACCTGCCAGCCTTGCAGGTCCCAGGCATTTGCTTTCCCTTTCGAGCCCTTGAGATAGCAGTCTGTTCTACGGGGATGAACGTGTTTAGGAAATGACAAATCCGAACTAAGCACCGCTGGGTACCGGGAATTTTTAGCTTCAAGACTTCAATCCCAACTGGAAACATTTGCCAGAAACTAGGACAGACTGAGTTCAAGCCCAAGAGCAGGGCAGACCTCTTTGATAAAACTTCCCCACAGCAGTGATGCTCATTAAGAGATTCTTTATCGCAGCAGCGACAAGTCACTCCTGCTTCCTTCCTGCAGTATACCAGTGTTACTTCCAGTGAAATACAGGGGTCATTTCAAGGGTAAAACTGCAGCCGTCAGTCAGGTCAAGAGAGCACCATCTCCATCTTTCTGAAGCAGGGAAAGGGAGGAGACACTTTCAGTTCATGACTATTTGGCTGCTTTATAGTTTTGTTTGGTAGAACATAAAAGAGACCTGGAAATTTCAGAGGGCTATTTTAGGAAATCCTTTGCAATTTCCTTTAGGAGGTGGGTTTTACCTTAACAATTCAACTAATTACAACTAGTCACTTGATCCTGAAAGCAGAAGGAAATTGTATCATGCATATTTCATACAGGATTTACTTAAGTATTCTGGTTTTTAGCTCTTTGGTACCTGCTGTTAGTCCTTTTGCCTGTAATTTCAGCTGGCAATACCGATGCCTTTGTACCAGAGAAGTGGGCTTCCTCTTCTGAAGAGCTAAACAACAACAGTGTCTGCTGGCAAGCTCAGTTCGTGTAAAAATCAGATGCAAACAAAATATGCATAGGTTGGTCTTCCAGTCCAGTCAGATACACAGAAAACGTTTGTGCCTGGGGATGTCCATTTTCTGCCAGCTGTATTGGTAGGTATCCAAATATTACCTTGCTGATAACAGTAGATCACCCTGGTTATAGCAGTACTGCTAATAAACACTACAGTAAACCTTCATGCAACATAGTACCAGGAAGGCCACCTACTTTCCCTAAAGCATTTAAAAATGGCACTTTTTAACCATTTCCTAGCCACAGCAATGTGTGAGAGTCCCTCCAGGGGAGCTGAGACCTCGGAGGGGGGCTGGCACAGCAGATGGGGAGGAGCAGCTTGTGACGTGTTTAGCTTGCGCGCTTGCTTAACGATATGAATGTGTTGAGCACTGAGGAAAGTTGCAGTCAATTTGGTGTAAACAAAATAATATATTTCAGCATAATTGTAGTAATTATATGGGGACGCTGCTTTTAACTAAACAGCTTTTAGTTACCTTTTTCTGATTGAATTAAATAGTTATAAGCCTCCGAGGCTTGCTATTACTCTCTCTTCCTCTCTTGCTTAAATCTCTTTTCCTGTTAATCTGTTTTATCAATCAGTGATTATGCCTGAGGCTTTTGCAGTGTCTCTCTTTGGTCAGATTAGAAACGTTTGTGGTGTCTTGCTCTCTAAAGCCTTGCACACACAGGGCAATTTTCCTGGAGAAGTTTCTCGGCTGCCTCAGAAGTGCCCTTGTGCCAGCAGCCGCCTGTGCTGCTCTGCTGCTGCCCCGACCTCTGTGGAAGGGACTGATCCTGGACATAAGTGGATCCTGATCTGAATAAGCCTGTCAGTAGAGGCAGCCGATGCTTTGCTACTCATAAAGCAGTCTCTAACAGGTAGGAATGAAGGCTCAGCATTTCCCTGAATTAGGGTGGTGCTTCACCTGCTTTCACAGTTGTGTTGGAGCAGCGTAAGGTGCTACAACCAAAGCAGATTTAGGCAAAGCCATTTAACTCTGTACTATACCAGACAAAGAATTTGACCGTTACCATCTTCGACCTGAAAAGCCACCACAAGCAGTGGTGTGGGTGGTAACGTTTACAAACTGCACCGCCTGATAGCAGGGCAGTAGCAGGAGTGACTCTTCCAGCCTTGCATCCCTTCAGATCATTTTCCGTCGCTTTCTCGTCATCTTATCCTCACTCACCCTCAATGTTTTCCTCATTGCACTCTTCAAATATTTCTTTGTTGGTGTTTCAGGTCACCTTAGTGAAGCTGGAAGGAAAACTACTTTTGAAAGAGCAACAGTGATAGTCAGCTCAGCAGCACAACTCCTGTGTACTCAACTCCGCTAGGTTCCCTCGAATGCAAGTGCCTGGCCCCACCTGACCCGTGGCCCCACGCAATCCTGTCTTTGCATTGGCTTAAATTTGCTGCAAATAGGTCACCCTATCTAAGAAAGACCATAAGAAAAGAATCCTAAACATTTTAATTCGCAGGCATTTCTGAACTGGCAATAGTCTTGGACAGTGCATGGCAAGAGCTTATAAATAGCGCTTCGAGTGCCCATGATGTCACAAACCACAAGAGCGTCTGACTTGTGATTTATTACATCAGATCGTGGCTTGTTCATAGGCTTGTAACTTGCAGCTTATTTACAGTCAGTACATCCCCTATTATTCCTAGACTGTCCCAGTGTTGAGCAGATACATAAATGCTGCCTGGAATTGAAACAGTAACAACCAATTAAAAGTTTAACCTTTTCCTTTCCAATCTCTTCCTGTATTATTAACTGAGGATACTGTTGCTTAAATTAAGGTTGTGTGAGGTAATGACAAATAGGTGTTCTTTCATATATTTTTCATATGCCCATATATCACATTTGCACAAATAATACTTGTAGATTTTTTGAGTATTTATGCTCAAAAATAATTTCTCATTAAAACTGTATTTATTTGAAGACATGTTCTTTCTTCAGTGCAAGATTGTTGTTTTACAAGATTTCCTAGAATAAAATAGTGAAAGCTCATTTCTAGAATTTAATGAAAGAAGAATTTTAATTCTTTTTATAGTTCTTGACACTGCGCACATATGCATATAAATTGGTTTACCTAAACAGCAGTTTGCAAAACCAGAGTTGGACAATGTAATTAGAAAGGGAAAAGCTTGGTATTCAGATTAATTAAGCGAAGTAACATTCAAATTTTATGTCACATCTTTTTGGCGGGGCAGGGGGAGAGATGTCATTCACTTTGGCCATGTTCTGGAAGAGGTCACAGTTAAGATATAAATACAGACCAGTATAAACCTCAGGCATTAATGAATCCTGAATGTAGCGATTTTAAGATTGGAAAATTCTTTGTCCTGCTCATGTTCCCTAGAATTTCTGAGTTCCAGGGATGACTTGGTTTCCAATAGCCCAGTCACAGAGAAAGGCATCCGGCTAGAAATCTACTGAAAGAACTAAGACATTTCAACCAATGGTTGTCCAACTAGATACATTTTAAAATAAACAAAAGCCCACCCTGAGAAAAATGTGTGATTTTATTCAGGTGTCTAAAAACTGGTATATCCTGGTATCTAAGAGCGGGCAGGGGAGTAACTGCATCATTCAGAAATGGCAAAATGGGAAATAGTTTACGTAGCTACTCTCAACTGAGTATCAGTGAATCTCGCTGGTGCATTAGCATGTGTTCTCTAACAAAGGTTACTGTAGAGCACTCCTAAATGTATCGTGATTTACTCCCTCTCTTTTAAAAAAAAAACCTCAGGTAAGTCTAAGGCTATAGGAGAAGAAAAGTAATTAGTAGTACTAATGTCCTGTAAAATATCTCAGTCTATGCCTCATGGTTTCATAGTCTGTGATCTTAAAAGCATAGCCTGTGTCCTGAGATCAGAAGCTCCTTTTGTATTCTCATGGGACAAAGTATCCTAAACCAGCTAGTCGAATGAGATCAAACACTACATGTCAGTGTGATTTGCAAGAGGGACACAAAGGAAACTTTTCTGTAGCCAGCTGGTTCTTTCTAAACGTTCATTTGTATTAATTAAAAGATTTACAATGTTAGCAGCCCTTACTGGAGTTGGGACAGAGTGCAGATAAGATGGTTCAAGGTGCATGAGAAATCTGGTTCATTGCGGTCTTCTCTGTACAGATTTTGCATTTTATATCTAACCTTGTTTAGTAAATTGTGAGTTGGCTAGCTAAGGTGTACTGGTGGCTATGAAAGAGAAATCTACTGCACAGCATGTCAGCAATATTTCTTCTAGATGGGTTTACATACATCTATAGGTGGCCTCAAAGCTATTTTTTATTTATTTTTTTACTGGACCTGCTTTTGAATATGTGTTTTCAGACTCGTGCTCATGAGGTAGGCAGCGGGCTCAGTGGAGGTCGTGGGAGTGCCGTGTGCTTGCTGTCTCTGAAAAGAGCCAAGGTGTCTTGAATGTCAAGAAAAATGTTTATCTTTGCGCAAAGAAAAAATATTTGTGTGCACGGCTGCTAATCTCAGGTGTTCAGTCATCAAGGAAGAGGCCTTCAAAATTTAGAAATTAAAGGCTTATTAAATAAATAGGAAAAAAATCCTTTTTTATGCCCCCTGGATGTGGGTGCCACTGGTGTACAGAGAAGTTCTGTTTTCAGGCTTTTCTATGCAGTCATGACAGCTCAAATCCCGTTTCCCTTTGATCAAAGGACCTATGCAACCCCTTGATACCAGGAACTGCAGCTTTAAGGAAAATATTGCAAAACTTTCCTGTATAAAAGTATGCAGATTTTTTGTAACATTTATCATTCAGTTACTGGCACACTGCCACTGGCACAGGGTAGTGCTGGAGGCTGACTGGGTGCCTTCAACAATTATCATTGTGTATTTTCCTATGTCTTACAATCTCCCTGGACACATGGTAGCAGCCACTGTCAGAGCCAGGGCAACAGCTAGATAAGCCTTTGCCCTGCCCTGCTGGGGCCTTTCTTATGTCTTATTTTGGATTTGGAAGAATTAATAAATATATGGATTCATTTTTCCTCCTCCCTAATTAGATCCCAGAGGAAAAATGCCACAAGCCTCAACTATGTCCTTAATCTCCTGAACAATAGAAACCATATTAAAAAAAATTAACTGTCTTCCTGGGAGGGGTGGATGCTAGTCAGTGACCCAGAGCTGGGTTTCTGGTGCGAACTTTGCACGGGCTGGCCGGGGGCAGCGAGGGTGGCCACCTGCGGCTGTGGGGGCGTGGGGACACCTCCTGCTTAGCTGGGCTGGGTTGGGTTCTTGCCAGACAGGTATGTGTGGCCCGAAAATGGGCAGGGTGCTTTGCAGCGGTGTGGAGAGGCGTCGGGGAAGGGGGAGCCTGGGAAGGCGGGCGAGCAGCTTGCTCACCTCTGCAAGAAGTGGCTTCCTTCCAGGTCAGGAGCACTTTGGCAGAGGGACGGGGTGGATAAATGCCCTGCGCTTGCCCAACTCAGCTTCTGGAGAGGTGCCTTCCCTCTCCAGGTCTGTCAGTGACCCGGGACTAAAAATACTTCTCTGAAACGTGCCCTCCTCCGCACGCAGCCATGCAGAAAGCCTCAGCTGGGCTGGCAGAAAGCAGTCTCCTGGCATTTTCTGTGTACTTCAGGAAGGGCGCAATCAGCTGCTCGGGACCATTATCAAAAGAATTGGGATGGAGAACTGCACACGTTAACCCAGCCCCTCCTCTCTTCCTCCTCCCTCTGACTCAACAAGTGGTGTAAGCTGCAAACAGCATCCTTATCCAACAAGCGTGTTTTATTTCCGTAACAAATTGAGGTATTAGGAATTTTAAACCCCAGAGGTTTCTCAGAGTTATGTTAAACCAAGAGGCACCCAGATGCCCATGTAAGAGCAGAGGGAAAAGCCCTTCGAGAGCACGTGCCTGGCCCATGGCTGCAGCGGGCTGCTGAGCAGCATTATTCGAACTGTGAGGTGCAACAAGCTGAGATAGCAAAAGCCCAAGAAGAATGAGGTGAAGGTGTAAAATGACATGCTGTTCCTTTTCTTTTTCCCCAGGCGGGCCTTGGCAAAACTAGAATATACTACAGTTGTGGCTCCCAAATCAAGAGTCAAGTTCTCCCATGCATGAACTCAGGCAGAAAGCTAACCAGCAGAAAAAGGCCTAAATGGCAGAGAGTATCGAAAGAAAAAAGATGTAACAAGACAGGTAAATATTACATTCAGCGTTTTGCAATGCACTGTATTTCATTTTCCTCTCCCTGTTTGTTGTGGTTTAACCCAGCAGGCAGCTAACCACCACACAGCCATTCGCTCACTCCCCCTCCCCCCCGCAGTGGGATGAGGGAGAGAATAGGAAAAAAAAAAGTAAAATTCGTGGGCTGAGATAAAGACAGTTTAATAGGACAGAAAAGGAAGGGAAAATAATAATGATAAAAGAATATACAAAATAAGTGATGCACAATGCAATTGCTCACCACCTGCCGACCGATGCCCAGCCAGTTCCCGAGCAGCAGTCACCGCCCCCCGGCCAACTCCCCCCAGGTTATATGCTGAGCATGACGTCACATGGTATGGAATATCCCTTTGGCCAGTTTGGGTCAGCTGTCCCGGCTGTGCCCCCTCCCAGCTTCTTGTGCACCCCCAGCCTTCTCAGTCGGTAGAGCATGGGAAGCTGAAAAGTCCCTGACTAGTGTAAGCATTGCTTAGCAACAACTAAAACATCGGTGTGTTATCACATTATTCTCATACTAAATCCAAAACACAGCACTGTACCAGCTACTAGGAAGAAAATTAACTCTGTCCCAGCCAAAACCAGGACACTGTTTCATTCCCATTTTGAGACAGAGAATTGTCATCTGGAAACAAGGAGAAATTTCCTCTTGTTTTGTCGCATTAGGGCATATAGGGAAAGTTTGAAAATGTTTAGGTTTTGAAAAATTATTTTCTTTAGAACTGTCACAAACACTGAGCCTGTTTCTTGGAGGTCTTTCTTGGTGAACTCGAGATGTTGACCAGGAGGTCTCTGAATTCTTAGAGAAAGTAGCTGGGTCTTTATTTCCTTCCAACAGTTTATTTTGTCCTTTCAATCAAAGAGATATTAATGAACACACACTGTTAAAAACAGCTGTTCCTGCCTCATACTAGAGCTCATCTCCACCATAGTAGCTCTGCTGAAAAGAGGAAAGTGATGTCCTGGTGTGGATTCAGTCCTACTTTCTTCTGCGAGGCTCTGTCCCTCACCCAGAATGGGCAGCCTGCCTCTATCTACCTCCCATCTGCCCTGGGATGTCCTGCGTTACAGAGATCAATGACATGACCTAGCCTTGTCTTGTACTAGTAAATTATAGAGCTATTAGGAGTGCAGAAAATACCTTTTCTCTCCCTCTCCTCCCACCAGTCAACTGCAATCAGCACCAGCTTTAATGTAAACGCAGTGATAGAGGCAAAAGCGGCAACAGGAGGCTTTTTACTGGTGTGGCTTATTACTACTATCTGAGAAAATAAGCTGCAAATGCAATACTGAAGTTTGCTAGTTACACCATTGCCCCTGTAGCTGTACCTTGTTTGGTGGAGGCAAAGAATGAGATTTGAAACTGTGCAACCAGTGAGGCAGGAAAGTATTTTATTAAAAGCTGCAGCACCCTGAGGAGCGAAGGAACTAAGTTGTAGGCACCTAAGAAAAGCATTTGGTAACATTTTGAGGACATCCACATGCACATGGGGCCTTTCTAAGGGGAGGTTCACAAAACTCTATATGTGTGGCTTCTCATCCCAGCTTGCCTCTGTTGAGATACCAAGGAATCCATGGTTGTGATACCAGCAGGCCTTTCTGGCTGAAAGGTACTGACTGTAATAGCAAGCGGCTGACTCAGTTTCAGCCTAGTGGCCTCCTAAAATTCTCAGTATGTGCCAGATATAAGGAGATCTTCATCATGCAGGTATCTCCAAAGAACCAAATTGAGGCCAGCGTATCCTGGCATGCAAAGTACTAATCGGTCCTCTGAGGCTGAGTCACCATCCTTTCTCACCAGACCAGGTTTTGAATCAGGTCAGAGCATCAGTTGTTTATTGTCAAAACCCTTAAGCTCTCTATCCCTCCTTGCCCATAAAGCTATTTAGCTTTCTGCCAGTGTTTCAAAGCGTTACTCTTTCAAAGTGGCCTGTGCTTGACTTCTCCTTAATGTCGCTCTCTGGAGAGAAGCAAACACAGCGTCACCCTCAGTCAGGGCTGGGTGCTCTGTGTCCATGACCTTTACCATGCTAACCTGCCCTCACCTTGCCTGACAACATTAATTGCCTCTTAGGGCAGCTTTGTTGCCAGCTCTGGGAGGTTAAGACAGACAGCTCATGCTTCCAATAGTTAGGAACTAGTAATAGCCAGCGTGGGTCCCGGTATGAGAGAAGGAGAGGCTGGTAATACCCTGCTTCAGTGCCCCATTAGAGTGAAGGAATCCTCAAAATGTGGGTTAGTTTCAGCTGAACCCCCTCCCTCGCTGGCCCAGGCTCTTCCTCATCTTCTCTTTCAGCTCTGCACCACAACCCACGTGAGGAGGGCGTGATGCTATTTATTCTTGTTTCCTCCCTCTCTGGGATCCTATCAGAAACACCAGTCTGAGTCAGAGGCAGAGGCTGTGACTGAAACGAGAGAGAAAACTTGAAAATGTGCAGATTTTAGCCCAATGTGGCTACCCCAGCTCTGTGAGGGAAAACTGGGCCTCAAAAAATGCGTGAGATACTCAGCAAAATAGTGGCTAAAGAAAGACTATGTGCATTAGAAACTGCCTAGCAAGCAACAAAAAAGGAGTGGCTGGCTTGTCATAGGTAACGAACAGGACTCAGAAGGGTGTTACGTGACCTTCTACCCTCTTGAAATATCTGCTATTTTTGGACATTTGCTGAGAGGAATCCCTCCAAGTTCATTCTTCTGGTTTATTGGGTGGTGATAGCTGGGTTTTCCAGCACAAACAGAACTGTGCTACAGTGAGAAGTTTCCAGCAGGGATACTTCTTCACATGCATTTGGATGAAAAGTCATTTAAAAGCCTACTCTCTGCATTTGGCAGGTAGGGGCAGGGTACCACAAACCAACAACACGTGTCCCAATATTCTAGTCCCAGACATGTAAATCTAGCTGCTGGCAATGTGTTCCCATTGTACATTAAGCAGCACGGATCTGGAAGTATCTGGAAATACTTTCCACATCCAGATCTCCCCAGCAAGAACCATGTCTTGGGCAGATTGCAGTTTTATTGCCTTCACTGCCTTGCTCAGATGATATCCCAGTGCTTAAGGTGAGCTGCGTGAGTAATGGGACTTCAGTATAATGGAGCCATTTGCTTCTGCCCAAGTGAACTGGTGCTTAATGGTCTGTACAGTTATATGACCTCTGGTTGCAATCTGATCAGATATCACAAACTAAATGAAGTGGAGTCTTGCTGATAATGGGAGGAGAATGGAGGGTCTTAGGAGGGAGGGCCAGGACCTAGGGTATTGCCCAAAGTAGGGACGATTGGTCAGTAGGTGGCAATCTTACATCTGAAGCAGGAAAGGCCCCCACAGTGCTAGAAAAATCTGTGCTATCGGCCATGTCTTCAGTGAGACGTGTAATTGTGAGGTCTGGACGCTTTGTGTACTGGTTCTAATCACGTGGATTTATTTTTTCTTTGCAGTGTGTTAACCTTGCACCCTTGCCAAGTCCCAGATGTTATGACTTAGTTTCCCTTCCCTCAATTCTTCCATGCCCTCTAGTTGCATATCTGATAGGTTATATACAGCCTTCTCCTTTGCCAGACAGCGGTACCTTGCTATTTGCAGCTAGGAGGCTGCTATGGAATGGACGCACTGTGCAAATGCAAGTCATGAATTATCATTAACCAACTCTGCCGTTCAGATGTGTGAGAGGAGGGTATCTCGGTCCTCGCAGAGATGAATGGCTCACAGACTTCGCTGGCCTGGTTTGTCCGTGCAAAGTCAGTCAGCTGCAGCAGTTTGATCAACACCACCTCTGATTCAACACTGCAGCTTAGGCATCTTTGCTCATAGTTTCTCATTCACTTGAGAAATGCTTTCATTTGGGGCTTTTTATTATATACAGAAAAAAGTACCGCAAACCATTTCCAGAGCATTTGACCTCATTTGCAGCCTGTCAAGTGGGAGAGAGGCCGTGAAGCATAAGGAGAGTGGTTGGGACCAGGCAGGGAATATGCAGCAATGGAAGCATTTATGATACGTGTTGTCCTAACAACAGCAGCCTTCTCTAACCCAAGATTTCCTGTGTAAACATCTTGAGGAATCCTTGGGTATGGCTTGTTACCTGAAAGGCACTTCATGCACTTGTGGGGAGGGAGGAGGTGAGAAAAAAACCTGATGCTGCTGCTTTTAGAGCGCATTTAGCGTTGATGAGAGTAACTTGTTCACAGCCCTGGAGCCTGGAGCTTTGTCTTACCCACAGGGTATGGAAAACAGGCAGGGCTGGAGCAAATGTCCCTGTCCTGCATTTGCTCTAGGTGGACTGGTGTGCCCGTGAGAGTGCAGGTAAAGTCCTGCAGGAAAGGGGCAGGTGTTAGTGCTAGCCAGTTCTTTCTTGTGGACCCTTCTGGGGTGCCTGTCACCTGTAATGGCCATACTTCATACAGGCCTCAGAGTACCAGCCCCCAGTAGCCTGCTGAAACAGTGCCTACCCCGATTTCAGGGAAGCAAGGTGAGGGGGGCTAAAAGCTAGGTGACTTGGGCATGGTTACGTGACAGGTTTGTGGCAAGGCAAGCAGTTATGCCGGAGCCTCCCAAATCCTTGCTCTTTCTCTTGGGTTAGAGCAGTTTCAGTTGCCCGTTCAGATCTCAGCCCCATAACCAACCAGCTAATTTGGGCCCATTGCAAGCGAGATGTGAACCGCTGAGGCCTAAAACTCATTTTGTTCAGCCTGCCAGTGGTCACCAGCTGGAATTTGACAGCTAAGCACTGCTAGTCTGCGCTTGATTCAAGCCGGCAGCCTTCTTGCTGAAGTCACGGTCAACGGGAGTAGCACAGGGAGGTGAAGAGCCTATTACAGCACACAGGAGCCAGGGAGGTGAAGAGCCTATTACAGCACACAGGAGCCACCCAGGCACTCACATGGGGTTTGGTTTCTCGCCTCTTCTGTTGCCTGGTTTTCACAATGCACATCCACGGTTTTAGGTTATAACCCCGAAAGTGTTGCAACAAGTTACGGCTTGGAGCACGTTTTGTCTGCAATGTTTGCACGGTCTGTCTCATGAGCAGCCAGGGCTGTCCCAAGCACGCCAGCAACGCAGGCTGCAATGGCTGGATGAAGCTCCCAGGTAGCGAGTGAGTCTTTAGCTCCCATCCCGCTGTAAGCTGAATTGCATCAAGCATGAGCTCACTGAAACTGAGACCTTCCTATCAAGGTGTGCACTCCTCGCCTGGCCGCCTGAGGCCTTTGCCCAGAGAGCTTGGGATGCTGTGGCAGTACAGATCAGTGGTGCGTGGGAAGGAAAGGGCAAGCCTGCTGGCTAGGGCAGCTGCTCACACCCTGCCCACCAAAGCAGGGATCCGCGTTCAGAACCTGACCCAATTTCGGCCCCTGCCGGCTTCACAGGAAAAACACTGTGGGGTTTCCAGGAGGCGCTTGCACAACAGCCGATACTAGGTAAGCTGCAGGCCGAGGCAGACGCATTGTCAAAGCAGTGTTGCCACATGTGTTGCAAGGATGAGCAAAGGATATTGGCATTTTGTGTCATTCATACCCAGAGGACGATTTTCTCTTTCTGAATACAGTCAAAATGGAGGGGAGGGCAGGATAAGCATGGTCGTGACTTTAATACACCAGTTATGAGTGGGAATGTGTGCCTGGCATAAAGTCAGTTCATTCAGTAATGCTTATGTTGCTTTTATGTTTGTAGAAAATTCCTAAGTGGATCACCCCCTAGAAAAGGCTAGGGGCCTTTGCTTTAAGAGAAGAGCTTTGACCTGGTGGTGTAAAATTATTGTGTTTTGGAAATTTTCCCTTTATATCAGAAATCTGCTCTATATCTACCCAGGAGCTCTGACCCAAGCAACAGTCTCTCATGAAAGACAACCTCTAATCACATGTAAGCACAAGTGGAGGATAATATATTTTCTTTCACAAGGATGAGGAGGAAAAGCAGGGACAAACACAACGACTGATAGGAAAAGTCCATTTCTTTTTATAAACCAAATGTCTTCCAGACTGAGGAGCCAGTGTGTGACTCACAGTGGAGTGGAGGAGTGCTGGGATGTACGAGAGGGCTTGGAGCCACACACCTGGGCCTGGCCTAGTGGTGCATGCTCCTTGTTACCTATGGTGAAACACTGGTTGTTTTGCTCTGAAAGCCATTTGCTTTCCACCTATCATCTACTGTGTCAGTCCTCAGAAAAGCTTGCCTTGGAAAAAATGCCTGGTTGTCAGCCTGGTAACTCAGGCTTCATGTCTCCTCTCTCTCTCTCGACCTTGTTCCCAGCCAGAAGCACATTTATTGCAGCCCCCCAGAGTCCACAGCAGAAATCTCTGCTTTGCCTTCCCTGGAACTGGGAAAAAAGTAGAACAGTAGAAGAGGGAAATGAGAGGAGATGATGGTGCAGGGAGGTAGCAAAAGAAATGGACAGGAAAAATGAGATCAATGTGTGATCCCAGCCTGCAGGATGGGTATGTGAAGAAAAGCAAGGGACAGGGCTTTTGTCCATGCTAGAGAAGCTCTAAGGGAACTAGCTGGGAGACACAGGAAATTCTACTGGAAAGGTCTCCAAGGCTGAAAGGTGTCAAAAGGCTGTTAGAGCAGGGAGACAAAACAGTATTCATCTTGGAAAATGGGAGGCATAGGGATAGCTACGGCCCTATGGAGAGCTTCACATTTGTTTCTTTACATGGCCCTTGCTTAATTATGCTGTGTACCAGTGCTTATAGCATAGCCCTGCTTATGCTACAACTTTAACCTGAGATGTTAGCAAGTGGCTGTAATGGCTGGCCCTAAACCACGTGGGTCGAGGCGCCATGTGGCTTTCCTTCTTGGCTAGCACCCAAGAAGGAGGCGTAGCAGCTCCACAGGTCCCATCCCCACCCCTGTCTGCCTGGAGGCCTCCCCATGTCCTGGCCAGCTTGGCGTGGGGGCTGGGAGGACAGCGGTGCTGGTGTAACTGGTTTGGTCGGCATACCGGACCAGAGCGGGTGCCAGGCAGCACTGCTCCAGCCCCAGGGCTGCTCCTCCTGCACCTCCTTGGGGCATGGCAGCAGCAGGGTACCAGCAACCCGTACCTTCCTGGGCTGTTTGCGGAGCAAGGCTGGGCCACGTAGGCAAGGGAGCAGGTTTTCACTGATGAAGGGCCCTGTGCTGGCACACGGGCTGTGGAAAGCCAGCGGGGCACCAGAGCGAGCAGGAAAGAGTATGTACCGGCGCTGGGTCCAGCTGTGCGTCAGCCTGGGCGACTGGCCGAGCAGCACAGCACAGCTATCACGCTTTAGGTGCCTCCGCAAGGCCAAGTGGAAGGACAGAGGTGCTTTACGTCAGCCTCCAGCCATGTGTGCACGGGGTCAGTGCATGGCACCGCCCCGGGCACGATCGGGTGCTACAGGCTGGTTTGCAGGGGAGCAGCGTCCTTGTAGAAAAATGACTCTCACGGTCACTCTCTTTTGCTGTCCCAAGTTGCCCTTAAGGGTAGTGGAAAAAGCCAAGGGGGGAGTCCTGTTCTGCAGCATTTTCTCCTTGAACTCCGGAAGGAAAGTTGATGTTGCTGTAAATGCAGCAACACACTTCGCCACTGAGGCATTTCTGTGTGGCTGACAGGGATTTTGCCTAAATGTCACGCAGGAGGCCAGAGATATGTGGTCCTAGCCTTAACAGCTTTTTCTGCTCCGCCTGCTCTGAGGACTGGCATGAAATGATGAAAAGGGCATCAGGACAGCTAGCCCCTGTCTTCTACCAGTCAAGGTCTCAGTAGGAGATTCCTGCTCTGGAGGTTTTAAGTCAAGGAAGCCTCCTTGGAACAAGCAGAAATACCAAATCCTAAGCCTTGAGCGGAGACTTGGTCTTCACCATTATCAGGCTGGATGGACGATGCCAGACTGGATTATTTCCTTTTCTTTTTTGAATTCCTTTTGTCTTGAGGCCCTCATGCTGTGGGCAAGAGTAAGAAACTTCCTCTTGGGCCCCTCTTCTTTGGGCTTTTTCACATGCTGCTTGTATCCTGGGAGCAGGCAAACTTCCCCCCCCCTCTTACCACAGATTGTATTTTTTTAACCCCTGTTTTCCTCAATGCATTCCAGTGAGAGATGTGTCCTGTAAGCACATTGTCTCAGATCATCGTGCTCTCCACAAGCCAGGACTTGTGGAAAGGAAATCTATTTGGGCCAGGAATGTGTTAACTGTTTGCTGCTGGGTCTCCCATCAGGGGCTGTGTGCTGTGCGGGGGATTTTCCACCAGCTCTGCCTGTTCCAGCTTTTCAGCTGGGTGCATTTTCCCACAAAGACGTGGTCTCTGAAGTGCCATCTTCACTGTTTAGTCACTCAGGTAAAGAAAATGGTTAAAGCATGGTTCTCATACTGTCTCCTTCCTACCAGGCACTTGGCTTTATCTTGCATTATAACTGAGACTACATCTTTTTAAAAAATTATGTGTCAGCACTGAATTATTTATAGCCATGTCAAACATTCCTGAGTATATGGGTAAAACCCAGGATAAACTATCCTGGTATGCCACTGATGACAAAGACATGTTTTGCCAGTCAGAGAGCTGACAAAGATGTGATGTAGACAAAGATGGTTTTTGCCAATCAGAGGGGGGGGGGTATTGTAACAAAGTCAAACAATATGTCATATTTTATGATTACCTCAATAATCACATACATAATAATATTTTTTTTTTCAGCAGCAGACTGCAGCAGGAGATAAAAGCCTACAATTATGTTTGTGAATTTGACTGGAGGAGGTTGCAGTCTGTTCCCAGGCCATGTTTGTTCTCTTCACCAAAACAAAGTATTACTTAAATAGAAGGCTAGAGATACCATGCTGCAGCTGAAATATGACCCATTAGAAATGCCTGAGAAACTGCAATTAAAAACTCAAGAAATTTTAAATCATTTCTCCCAAATAGAACTGTGGGGAGGGGAGGTAATTGTACTGGTGCATCAGTTATGAATCCAGATCTTGCTTTGTAGCTGCACATTTTCTTCAGACACTATTTGCCCTTTTTTAAAGAATAACACAGGCCTTATACATGTGCATATAAACTATACAATAATACATTGTTATCCTGCTTGTCCTTTATTAATTTTCTATTTAAAAATCTTCCAGCACTTGGAGTGCTCATCCTTGTATTCAAAAACTGCTTGGCTTTAGTGGCTGCTCTCTCCTGTTCTCAAAAATAATTAAGACCTCCACATCTCTAAATTTTTAATCTCATTTTTGTCTATGTTCTCATGGATATTGACCAGCCCACTCTCACTGCCCTCCACTAGAGGAAACTGTGACTGACAGATCATGTCTTCAGTTAGAGAAGGTCTCTTGACCCTCTCAACACAGGCATTTAAGCATTCTTACTCCCTGCTTTGCTGTTGAGTTCTCGGTGCATTGCCCACATGAATGGCCTGGACAGTTGTCAAAGGAGTGGTTAAATCTCAGCCAGACCTGAGAGGATTCAAGTGGAGTCTCCAAAGGCAAGGAATGATAGCATTTCACCTGTTTTGGTCTTCTCAGTCATATCATAGCAATGTATGCTTGCTTGGTCACTCCCTTTCAAAAAACAGTCGGTCTGCTAAAAACCTAGATCCTTTGATTTGCTCTACATTTAGGCAAAACCAATCTTGATTCCTGGACTATAGAAATGCACACTTTTCCTTCCACCCTTCAGCTAAGGAAGCGGGGAGAACAAACATTTGAGCAAATCCATCTATAATAGTGTAATATTTTACATGTCTGTTTAATAGACAACTACAGCAGTGAGGGAAAGCTCTTTGATCTCGGTATTCGTCTGGATTCCAACAACCCTGTATCTCCTTGGGAATAAATTTCTGCATCGCTGACAAGTCACTGCTGGGGAGTCCAGGCACTTTGTGTTGGTTTGTGTTCTGAAGGCTGCTCAGCTTCTCCATGGTCCTGCGGAGTTTGCAGATTGGATTGTGATTTCTTGACAGTTTTAGTTCATGGGTATAAATTTATTTTCTGGTAATGCTTAGACAGAGGTAGAAACTTGCCAGCCATAAAGGAACCATTGGCATCCTCAAAGTCCTGAGGGCTGAGGACAGACCACTGAATGGAAAAGTTAAATAGAGGGTGGGAATATTGGAGTTACTGCTGTTGGCTCTTCAGCAGAGCTGTGTGACTTCTCGCACTGGAGTGAATACTTTTCCCTGCGTTTGTTTTTCCCTTGCTAAAGGGTAATGGTGATATTGATAACGTGCATATGGATTATTCTGCTTGATAATTTTTGCTGTCTGGCTGGGGTACACTAGTTGGGAGTATACGGGAGAATACACATCAAACATATCAGTGCTGGCCCTAACATAATTTCAATTATGCTTGCAAAAAAAAAAAAATTATACAGCTTAGTCTATTTAGGTAGCTGAGAAAATAACTCCTTCAGTGGTATGAATGGCATCTCCATTACTGAAATATTTTTGTCATGGCTCTAGCAATATATATATATATATGCTGGAAAACTTCTTTTAGTGTAGACACACGCTAGAGGAACTGGGTGTCCAGCTCACTGAGAAGGTCACCTAGGTACCTAACTCTCTTAGACGCATTTGAAATCACTATCTAAAGCCTGTTTTTTCTCTTTTGAAATGATGGTTTAACACATTTCTCCATGTCCCCGTCCCCGTCCCCCCCCCCCCCCCCCCCCGAACAATATGGCATCATCTTCCCTCAATCCCAAACCCAGCCTACCTGTTGGTCATCCTGCCTTCGGCGCTGCCCCTCAGACATAACCCAGGCAGCAAAGCTAGGGGAGAAAGCCTGGGCTGGGCTGGACTGGGCTGGAAAGTGGAAGGGTAGGACTAGGTTTGTCAACAACAGGCAGCAAAGCCTATGTTTTTAACTGGCAAATAGAGGGACCTTTCTCTTTAGTGAATAGACCTGCCCCTGTGATGCAAATGAAGTGGAAGATTTGCAGTGTTATACCAGTGGGTGTAGATTTCACTTGTTTTAAGATACACAAATCGTAAGCCTATTTTTCTTTTTCTTTCCTGCCTCTGGAGCTAATGCATTTAACTCTCAAAGAGGAGACAGCTGGTTGTTAGCTTCAGCTTCTCTTGCTGTTCATTTTCTTTTTAAGTGAGCTTGCATATTATTCTAGCTTAATTAGATCTTCCTCCAGATAAAATCCTTGGAAGGGGTCCACCCCTCTCCCCCCATTCTGCTAGGTTTCTTGCTCAATTTCTTTCACATGTCCCTTCCCCTGTGAATATATCTGAATGTTACATGGCGTTAATTAAGGATCTCAATTGCATATTCGTCTTTGCAAAGCTTGCCAGTGTGTACAGGCAACTGTGATTGATTGACAGCACACGAAGAACAATGGAGAAACCTTAACAAGGCTTGGCAAAGCAATACAATCAGTGGAGAGCATGCAGAGGGAAGAACTTCACACAAGGACTTCAGGAAAATCTGTCCTTGGTGACTTTTATTTCCTTAATCAATGGCAGGAAACAGTTCAGCCCTGCTGCAGCTGGTGATAAAGTAGCTCCCCCAAAGCCCACCACTAGATGAAATAACCGCATGGCTTGAGGTAGAACAAGCTGTTCTGGAACACGCGGTTGTATGGTTATTCAGGGAAGTCTTAAGAAACTGTGATTCTTCCCAGCAATGGCATGGAGCTAGGAGATTTTGGTGTTGGGCTCTGCAGCTGTGCCAGGACAAGGTGCTTGTGATGCTGGTGCAAAGAGTCCCCTCCTAGTTGAGGTCCTGACTAGTTGTCCCAAGGCTACACAGGTCAGCCATCTGTTCCGCTGCCATCCTAAGGCAAAGCTTGAGCAGGGCGGAAAAGACAAAGTTTGGATTTACCTCAACTCACGCACGAGGTCTTCCATAGGCAGGGTGAGCTTCAGTTGCAGACACTTGCCCTGCACCTCAGGGGAAAAGCTCATCCCAGTTCTGTCCATCAGGCACCATCCACAGGGCTCGCCTGTCTCACGTGCTGTGGTGGTCTCTGGTACCACCAAATCTGAGCACCTCACAGCTTCCCTCACATCTTTTGATGCGGCCAGTTTTGGGCCCCTCACTACAAGAAGGACATTGAGGTGCTGGAGCGTGTCCAGAGAAGGGCAATGAAGCTGGTGAAGGGTCTGGAGAACAAGTCTTATGAGGAGCGGCTGAGGGAACTGGGACTGTTTAGCCTGGAGAAGAGGAGGCTGAGGGGAGACCTCATCGCTCTCTACAACTACCTGAAAGGAGGTTGTAGCGAGGTGGGTGTCCGCCTCTTCTCCCAAGTAACAAGCGATAGGACGAGAGGAAATGGCCTCAAGTTGTGCCAGGGGAGGTTTAGACTGGACATTGAGGAAAAAATTCTTTACTGAAAGAGTGGTTAAACATTGGAACAGGCTGCCCAGGGAAGTGGTTGAGTCCCCATCCCTGGAGGTATTTAAAAGACGTGTAGATGAGGCACTTAGGGACATGGTTTAGTGGACATGGTGGTGTTGGGTCGACGGTTGGACTCGATGATCTTAGAGGTCTTTTCCAACCTTAATGATTCTATGATTCTATGATCTTTGCATTCTCCTCACGTTCCTAAGGGCTTAAAAACTGCTGCAAGCCCTGCTTTATAGAAGAGAAGTGGAGGCACAGAGATGTCACATCTTCAGTTTCCTAAACAATTATGTGAAATCCTGGGGCAGAAGCAGGAATTAAACCTGGGTTTCCCATTGGCGTTCCTTGGGGAGTTACCTCAGGGGTTTCCTGCCCACGGGGACAGGACTATGGCCAGTAGCACATAGTAAGAGGGCGCAGTGGTTCAGGCAAAACACTGAGGAATCACAGCAGTCTGGGATCTGTTACGTTTGGGAGCAGTAGCATAATGCAGCAGCATCAGAAGCTCCTTTCCCTCCATCTGTCATGCCTGGAGTGGCATTTACGCAGACAGATCTCTATGCCAAGGGGTCACGTTACAGCACAATTGTCTGCTAACCATGTTACTGCATGTTTTTGCCTCACCTGTGTACGCAAGTCCAATCCATGTTAAAGCTCAGAGGACGAATTCCTTGCTAAAACAGAATTTGACCTTATGTATACCAACCAGTAATAACCACTATTGCAGAGGGATTCCCAGGCATGTTCAGTTTTCTGTGCAGAGAGGACTGCTCACACCAATGAAGAAGGCTGCCAAAGTGAGGTGTGCACTGTAAACTATAGTGGGGGATGATGTGCCAACGTATAAAAGTTTGCAATATCCTTTTAGCCAATTGCATAATTATTATTTCTTGCCTACTTTACCACCTCCTCCCTGTCCTGCACTTGTCTCCTGAGTTGAGAAGCACAACAGATCAGGTGTTTGGGCGCTGGCAAAGCACTTGGGAGACCTGGAATCAATATCCTTGCCTGCTGCAATCCTTTGCATCTGAGCTGGGCGAACCCCTTGGGGTATGTCTGTACCAGGTGAACTAAGAGCCTGAGAAGTTCTACCTTTTTGTAGGCAACACATGGATAAATTAACCCAGGGAGAACATAGTATGACTGTTTCCCCATCGATTCAGAGCTTGTCTCTTGAAGAGGTTGCCTGGGCTGCAGGGATGGGTCGGCTGCTTATGAAGCAGTTGGTGAACCACTGCGGTTAACAACCCTCACCATTAAGGTAAATTAGCACCAACATAGAAGGTTTTAAATGAAAAATGGTCATATTGGATCACTCTAAACGTCTGTCTAGTCTAGTATCATCTCTTCATTGGTGGTTGGTAGCAGATGTTTAGAGAAAACTATGAGAAAGGCAAGCATGTAGTCGTAGTTCTCTGGTGTACTTGCCAGGCTGTGGGTTCCTGAAAGCTTCGTAAAATCTTGCTGTTTAATAGCGCTTAATAGATCTGTCCGCGACTTTGCCAAATCATTTTTCGATATCTATTTTTGGCATCCACAGCACTGTTGGCAGCAAGCTCCAGAATTTAACTATGCACTTGATGAAGCGTTTCCTTTTGTTAGCTTTGAATCTGCCACCTCGTAACTTCATTTTATGCCATTTCTTCTGCATAATCCTGCCATGTGACCAAACTGCATGGAAGTCTTTCTTCAGTCACCAAGAAACTTTTCAGGCTAGTGTCTGATCTATATAGTTGCACGCCTGCGCAACTGTTGTGGTTATGTGTATGTGTCAAGGGGAGATTGTTTTTCACTTAACCAAGTCCATACCAATATAACTCCCAGTTTTAAATTCCATTACAATAGCCTGAATAGTTCTGCCGTTGATTGAACTCTTCTCTCTTCTTGGAAGTGAAAGCTTTGCCAATGTAAAGCACCAATATATGAGTGTGACCACGCTCACTCAGTGAGCAGGTGTAGCCAAAAGAGCACATCTTTCAGCCACAGCTTTGTTACAGCTGCTTTTCCAGCACTAGTGAGTTTTACCAGGGAGGTGTTTCTGCTGTGGAGATGGCATGTTGTCAAGGCTGTGCTCCGTACCAGCATGTAACCCACAGGCAGAAAACAGGGCTTTGCTGCAAGAGTGACGCCAGCAAGGCAGTTCGCCCCTTTGCTGTCCTGACCGGTACGCAGGCCAACAGAAGTCTTCAGTGATCCAGCCTTTGGGGCTAAACCAGCCTGACGGGATGCAAAGTTGTCCCTCAAGTCATTTGAAAGAAAAAGCACAAATATCCTCATGAGGTCCCTTCCCTTGTCTCCCTGCCCAATAACTGTACTAATGACATGATGTTCACTGAAGGCCTGTGCCTATGATTTGCGTAAAAAGCTATGTCCACAAGACCATATCTGACAGTCTGATAAAAAGACTTGATTTTTCAGGAACCCTTGAGTTTCTATTAAAAGCAGTGAGAGAGATGGTGAGTTGTGCTCATTTGAAATTCAAGCCATTTACTCAGGAGTCTAAATATGGAGTTGGACTTTTATTTTATGATATATTGGCCTTTGTCTTGGGCTGTCCTAAAGCAAACATGATAAGCTAACAACTGGCATAAAATTTTCAGTTACTTTCTAAATGTTACAGCAGCAGAGAACAAAGTAGAATTACCAAAGGGTCAAAGGCATAGATTAGAAACATCATTAAGAAATGGTAAGAATTACTGATAAGTTTTAGTGTCTTTGTTTTATTACTTCCCTGTCTCAGTCAGGTCTGCAAACACACAGATTCACGTTTAATTGAACAACAGCTTCATTGTGAAACCTGCCATTCTTAGCTCCAGTATAGAAAATATCTTTAAAAAATACCACCCCCGCTTTCTAACGTTGTACAGACAAAGAATTACAGCTCATCTGCCACAGAATATACACTACAAGTGGCATCATCTTCCTTAAGTCTCGTTTTCTCCTTCATACATGGCGTGACAAACAGCAGTCAGGGCCCTGTGTGCTGCGTGTGCCTCTGTGCCTCTGTGCGGAAGGGCTGCCTTGCTGACAGCCTGCAACAGGCTCTCTCCTTCCCCCACCGCTCTCCCACTCTTTGTGCACCTCATGTGTGTGCCTTGGTCACGACCAACGTCCTCTGGGCTGGTGTCCCATAGCTGCAGACTAGGGCAAGGCAGGCGATGCTGTGTGGAGGAGTGTAAGGGTGACCTTCACTTCAAGCTCCCGAAGCCCTGCCCACGCTCTGGCTTGTGCACAAGCAAACACTTCCCACTTCCCTGAAAACAGCACAAAATGAAGCCCGTTCTGCTTCCTTTGGCCATGGGCTATTGTATGCTGCAACATTTGCTACATATGATCAATCATATATATTTGATTGCTCTCCTATAAATAAAAAGGATTAGCTGGCTCAGAGCGTTTGGCCTACATTTCACCATTTTGCTCGTGAAGCTGAGCTGGATAGGAGTGTGAAAAAAACAGAGCTTGTGAAAGCCCTGGTGTTGACACAGTTATGTCAGCAAAAAAAAATTTTTGTCTGGATAACTAATTTCCTTTTGAGGGATGCGTTCCTTTGGTGCTCTTAGCTGTGGCTTCCACTGCTGTACTGGCAAGCCCCATCTCGAGTAGATCATGCAAGGCATAGATGATAGGGTATACAGTCCAGCTCGGCTGTGACTCAGGCTGTTTGGTGCTGGCAGCTACTCAATCTAGGTAGTAGTCTGATGACCTTGGTGCAACTCCTAGGAGTGGTATGCATCTATTGCAAAGTCTAGGCTTGAGGAGAACGTGTGAGAGGCTTCTGACCTGCCTCTAATTTAGGATACTGCAGCCGTGTGCTCAAGAGCGTGTTCACCTCAGCTTATTTCAATTCCAATATACAGGGCATGGTGCAGTGGAAGATGCAGTGGTCTGGAGGGGAGTGGATGGTCCTTTAGGTCAGGAGACAGATGCAAGCATGTATGCAGGATGCCCCATGCTATGTCATGTGTCCCTATATCTGCCTTAGACCATGTGAGATTTCACAGGTCTAGCGTCACCATAAAGTTAACTCAACGGAGTGATCTACGTTGACTTAACCAAGGCTAAAAGTGACAGTTCAGTACAGATAAGCCCTTCATTTTTAAGTTGCTTATTTACATTAGATCAGCCTGTGTGAGTTACAGCATCTGACCCGAACAGCCCATTCCACTACCTGGGTAAGGATTTGTCTGGCTCTGTCATTTTTTGCCATTTTTGAACTCCTCATGCAGTCAAGACTAGTAGAAGGAGGCTGGAAACTTCTCTGGAAGAGTGGCGCCTTCCCTCCTGCTCTCAGTTTTAACCTTTAGACATTTTACTTTCAGCCAAAATTGCTGAAAGCCCTTTCCTCCCAATCTGTGCTCTAAAGATTGTAAAAAGCTAATGAGAAAAGCTAGAACTCATTTGCGCAGAAAGAATAATTCCAACTCTCTCCTGTGGCAAATGAGAGAATTAGGCAAACATAATGCATTTGTCATAGACTCAGTTGAATATGCTATGTTTTATTCAGCTTCAGGTAAGGGTACTGTAATAAAGGTCTGGGCCTAAGTCCCTGACAGGTCAATGATGACTCCAACATTGTTTCTACAGGGCTTGTCAGAGCGCTGTAGTTTTCCAGATAGAGGACTGGCAGCCTGAGGAAAGGTCCGGGCCCAAGGGATCCTGGCAATAAAGAAGGTGGGATGGGTGGGTGTCTATGAAGAGAAGGTCATGTCCACAGATGTCTACCTAATGACTGCGCCCAGCTCTGCTGTGGACCCCATGAGCTTTGGCCAGACGGATCTATGAATCAGGGTGCCAAACATACTATACCTATCATTTGACTTCTGGGTGTTGCCCCCAGTTCTTCAGTAAACATCTGTCTAGTGTGATGACGGTCAAGTCACTTTTCCCATCTCTCAGTTTCTGCCTCAGGAAAAGGTAAGAAATAGCGCTTCTTGTCCTTCGTATCGTGTTAAGATCCGGCACTGGACAATTTCTTATATATATGTTCTGAACGTTACTGATGATCCCAGAATGCTGGTAAGTGCAGCGTGGTAAGTCTAGTCTGATAAGACTAAAATATTTGTGAGTGAATTACCTACCCTATAGAGGCTATTCTCCATTTTTCTGTCTTGCTCATTTTTGTGCTTTATTCCAATGTGTATTTGAATCTCTCTGCACTGCCCAACCTCATGCTGCCGTTTGGGTAGCGGAAGAGAAAAGGCTAAGTTCATGGCTCATGTAACTGCCTTGAAGCTGCCCACCAGGTTGTCCTTTTGGCTCCTGTAGAGTGCCTGAGTCTGGGACCACCCTGTAAAGCTCGCAGGCTTTGGTGTTCCTGTTCCAGCTGCTTTGCTGGCATGGTGAGGTAGACAAATGGAGCCACTGTATGTCCTCAAGAACCTAGATATAGCAGTGACAATAAGAGAGAGGTATTTGAGGTTAGGAGAAATTTGCATTCATGCTGGTGTATTCAGACCCCTGGAAAGGAATGGGGTTTTCCCCCCTTTTTTTTAAGCTGCTATAGACCATCCCCATGGATTTGCACAGAAAGGCATGTCTGTCAGAGGGAAAAAAATTATAAAAATGTAGTTTACTAAAAGGCAAATTAGTTTCAATGGAAAATACGCATCCAACAAAATGCCTGGAACAATTTGACTGCAGCAAATACCTGACTTTATGCTTCAGTCAAAGATAAGCTATCAGGCTGACTGAAGAAGTAATGGAATGAAATTATACTGTCTGTGTTATGCTGGAAGGGCAGAATAAATGATCCCCAGACTCTGCAGTCTCGAAGGGCTGTGGCATTTTCATGAATTTTCTACACAGTGTTGCTTGCAGCCAGACAAGACACTGCTAGCTCGCTCGTCCTGTCTTGCCTCTGCTGTGCGGGTCGGTTGCAAAGCCTGATGTGGTAGGAGTAGAAAAGGAGTATAGTAGGGCTAGATCCACAGAAAACATTTCCAGCAGTGATAGAAAGGTAGTGGAGAGAAAAGCTGCTTCCCTGAATACTTGTGTATGTCTGGGCTCCCCCACTTCTGCTCCTGGCACTTCTTTTGGATGATCCTAAACAAGTCCCTTCTTCTCTCTCTTGAATGGCTTCTTTGCAAAGGAAACTGAGGAAAAAGTCATCTAAGTGAACTAAAAGCATGAATTTCAAATAGGTGAATCAACTGCATTAAAGTGGACACCTTTAGTAAGAATTAGGGTGGGCTAAATTAAACGTTCTTCAATTTGCTTTGGAGGTGAAGTATACTGCAGAGAATAAACATACCTTTAAGTTAAAATGCCCACATGGGGCTTTAATGTGGTTTAATTAAGTTTTTAAAAGTTTAGTTAGCTTGCAAAGTTCATTCAAATTAGGTTTCCAGAGCATCTCCATGTTTCTCCCATAGGCAAACCCATAGTTTCCCCCACTGATGAAATGGGGACCTTTCTACCTTAGAAAAGCGATGCTGCCGGACTCAGTTCATTAATACCTAGAAAACACTTTGCTCTGTGGGAGGCATGAGGCAAGACGTGCGTAGTTCTCTCCCATGAGTGCAGCAGACAGAAGCTTTAGGCAGCTGCATGTGGCTCTGTGCAAGGCTCCCAGCGGCACCCCTCTCCCAGACGCCTGCCAGCTAGCAAGGACGGTGCCGTCACCCACATGAAGCTGTACCTGAGACGGCGAAACAGCGGTTCTGCTCTTTCTTCTACCATCAGCTTCCCACGTACCACGCGTACCCACCTGCTAGAAATGGGGCCATAACAATGTATATGCATTTACTCTTTGATGTGCTTTGAAGCCGAGAGGGGAGAGAGGGATTTGTGTGCCTGTTGTGAGCACCTGATGTGGGTGACTTTCCTGTGTCATTTCATTATGGGAACTCAACTGCAGCAGATTCCTGGAAACCTGATCCCTGAGATAAATGTGGAAGAACTGAAACAGCAGTATCTGTCCAGTATCTGTCCAGTGCTTCAGACTTTCAGTTCAGAGGCAGGTCAGAGCCTCCCTGACCTGGAACAAGGCTGTCAGTATAAAGATAGCTGCTCTCAGTCATAAGCACCCCGTGGGCCTAGGTGGAGGCAAAAGTTACATTAAACAGCCACACTGCTTTCAGAGTCACATGAGACCTACTGACATGCATTTTCTAAGAGACTGATGACATTTAGAGCTCTTCGAGTAAACTATTTGCTTTCCATTTATAACAGGATATTCATCCCACTGCTTGTCACAGAAATGAAGCACACTGATCACCATCCCAATGACCAAACGTTTGCCATCTCAAAAATATTCTCCTGGAGAATAAAATACACATCTTCATCGTTAAATTCTGTCTCATCAGTAATGCTGGGACAGATTCTCTTACAAAGGTATCAGGTTTAAGAGAGCACCCATCTTACTAACCACACCAGCTTTTTTCCAGATGGCATTCTGAATACGTTATAGACCAGGGGCTTTGCTAACCAACCCATTATTCAATTAATTAGCACTTATAAATTAAGTATGTGCCTAGCAGAGTGTGTCTTTCCATGTGGCAAGCCTCTTCTCACAGTGCAGCAAGGAAGGACTGTGAATCCGTCGGTCACCACAAGTGACATGCAGGCCACCTCAGTCGGTCATCTCGACTGAAAAATGAGAGGCAATTCCCCTGTGCTAACAGGCTGCATCCGAAGAAGGAGCTCAGAGTCAAAGATTCAGAGCTCTTTGTATACTCTTATGTTACAGGCTAGTATGTTGTTTGGTGGTGGTGACATGTGGGTGACTGCTCAAATACCACCGTGACAGTAAGATGAACACGTAGCTAGGTACCTCACTCGTCAGATACACTACCGTGTGTCCACCGAAGTCTATGGTCCACTTGTTACTGCACCTCCCATGGGAAGGCTGATCTGTGGGCCCCCTGAGGCTGGTGGTGGCTTACATAGCAAGACCAGAGACAGCTTTAAACCATCTTGCTGAACCACGATGAAACATATCAGTGCAAAGCCCAGTGCAGGCTATAGCTGTTCATGTGTGTGGCTATGAGACCTGCCCTCACCTCTGTGCAGTTGCTGGCCTCTAAAGCTCACTCAGGTGAACTTGCAGAGGCTGCAGTCACACCACCGAGCTGGAGGGTGAGGTGCAACATGCCGCATACAAACTGCTTCTCCAAAGTGAGACACAGACTAGGTTTGGGACTACGCCCAGTTTACTTAGCTGTCAGTGTACTCGCTGGCTTGAGAAATCCTAATGAGGCAGGCTGCTGGCACCTAGGAGGTCACATTGGTCACTCTGTACTTGTCCTGTTCTTAGGCTCTTTTTCTAAATATTTGCTACTGGCCACAGCTGGAGAAGTCATACTGGATTAAATGGACCTTTGGTGCATTCCAGGTGTAGCCAGTTTTACGTTCTTACAATCGACAAAACTAGCTAGTAATGAAACTGGTTAGCTAAGGCCATTTTAGTATTGAGGATTCATTTGTGAAGTGCTTTGAACATCAGGCGATAGTAGCTAATCTTTGATTACCAGTAGTGACTGCTTTTTCAAAAGAAAATATGGGTGGGGAAAAAGGGGAATTTCTATTCAGTTCCCGATCCTGGTTGCCTGGGGAATACTTTTAACATGCAGAACAACAGATTTGCATGTTGGTATTTTGGGGATGTTTCCCATGAGAAAAAAAGTACAGGTCAAAATTCTGCCTGACTTGGGGGTCTTGTCAAGATTATATCCTCCAAGGGTTTGCGTTATTCAACTGATAAATAGGGTTTAAATAACAGAAAAACAAAGGTATCGCCTTATGTAAATAACAGCAGCATCACTTCATGCGCTGTCTTCCTCTACCTGTCCCATTGTTAGACCAGACGTGATGGAGTGGTTTGCTTACGGTGTTCACTTCACTCTGCCTGTAACTTGTGGTGTCTTATTCAGCCAGAATTGATAGTTTCTGAGAAACGCCTGATGGATCTGTGGACCCCAGTGACACAAGCTCCCATCATGCCTTTGCAGAATAGATCGGCATTGACACAGGTCTGGTACAAATGTCCATGTCAAATGTATCCTGGCTATCTGAGCAGAAAGGCTGAACTGTGGAAAGTCAAAGCAGATTTTCCAAGGTACACAAGCATCTAAAAATACAAACTGAGGCCCATCCAGCTTTTCAAATCATCCACACAGGTCAGGTCCTTAACTCCTACTAATTATAATGAGAAAGACTTCAGTGCTTTTTAAACTCCTATTAGATGTGTGTCTGCCTCCTTTGGCCTGTATGCGAATGCCTCTCAGGCTGTGTGACGTGCTGCAGTCTGTGCAGGACTGGTTAAAAGAGAAAAGGGAATTTCAGACTCCAGCATCGTTACCGCAGCACCGAATTTACATCAGGGGAACGAAGACAGACCATTCCCGTCACGGCTGCATGATGTCTTTTGTCATGATAACTGGATGTTGAGGACTGGAGAGAGATTCTCCAGTCAAAATGTGTTTGTTTTTTACATGTATTGTGTTATTGTGTTGCAGGTGAGGGTGCAGTGCTGGTCATTGCAGGACGTTGCAGTGGAACCAGACAACTCAAACCAAAGCAAAGAGCACCAAGAAGCCCACAGTGGACAGCAGGCTTCTCGGTTTGCAGAGTCATCTACCTTCAGTCGGTAAGAACTTTTAGTGTGGACAATGCTGGAGTAATCTTTAAAATTATCACAGACATCTGTGAGTTGTTTTAGGGAAAGGACCTCCCATGAGGAGGAGGAAGAGAAAGGCCTCTGGCAGGCACTGTAAATCATGTAGCATCCCACTGTGGCCCTGACTGAACAATTAAAAGAAGATGTATAGGAACAAGTCGAACCCTAACTTACCATTCCCATTGCCAGCTCCTGTGTGGTGCTGCTGAGATAAGTCTTGCTCCTGATGGCTAAAGATAGAAATGTTTTTCCACTCTGATTTTGTTTTTCTTTTTAAACTCTATTAGAGCAGGCCTCAAAATAGTTTTGGAGTTTATTTAGTTCTCGTTCTTTGACTTGGTTTCGTGCTGGACATCCCAGACTGGCTGGCCCTGGAGACAGCAGAGCTCTAACTGGGGCAGCCGAGCAGGCTGGTGCCCGAATAAAACCTGCCATCAGAAACCCCTTATGAACCATGGTTAGGAGCAAGTGGAGAGTGAAGCCTTGTGATCTTGCTGCCAAGACAGAAAACTAATGACAGCCTGTTTTATTTAATGCTGCACAGTGCTGCTATATCCAGCAGGAGATGAATGGGGACCATTTTGTTTGGACCAGCAGGGGTGAAGCCAAATCAGTCCCCCAGACTTGCAGCTGCTGGCCACATCGGGAGCTCACGTAGCTGCCTGAGCTTGGTGGCTGCGTACCAGGAAGCTGGCTGCCACTCCAGTGAGGGCTCCAGGTTCCCGTTGTCACAAAACACGTGCAGTTCTTGCCAGCTTCATAGCTAGTTCCTGGGTAATGCTTCTTCCCTGTGTGGCGGTCACTTCAAGATGTGCCAAAGAAAACAGGGTGGATTTCATGCAAGAAAGTATTTTCATATTATTTTCAACGAGGAGACAAGAGTCATTTTTGCTGCATCAGCCAAAAAGAGAAATTCTGGCAATATGGTTTGACTTCTGCTGCCTTCACAAGTTGCCTTTGCCTCCATCAGAACAGTGTTGATAGCTGGCAGGTTTCAGCAGGTTTCACTACTGGTGGTTGTGCTCAGCCAGAGGAACTCTGTATCGTCCACCAGAAGTATTTATCCCAGTTATCAAACACCAGGCACACAGCACGTTGTCTCTATTGCATCCCCCTTTTCTGTCTCCACCTGCCAGCCAGTCCACCCCAGAAACCATCCCTTTTCCTGCACCTAGTCTCCAGTTCAACATGCAGTGAATCTTTTCTCGATCACCGAGCATATAGGCCTTCTCCTGCCAGGATTGGTCAAAAACTTACATCAATTGGTCATTGTTGCAGGGGAAAAATGGCTCAGCTCATGCAGGTTAAACCAAATCAGGATTGAAATGGTTTATTGCTTTATTAAGGACATGTAATTAACTGACAATCAGTGAACTATACATTCAGGATCTATGTCAGTAATACAGCAGTTCAACCACAATGTTACACACTTAGAAAACGGTAATAAATTCCTGCAAGTTCCTAAACACACTTCTGTAACTAATCCCCAGAAGTTCTCATCCCACACATGCAGGCACCCACCCCCCTCTCACTGGCAGCGGGGTCACTTCTGGGAGTGCGGGTCCCCCCACTTATACCCCGCTCCCACTGGGGTTGTGGCCACTCCAGCTCTAGGGGTGCCCACACTACTCCCTACAGTCAGCTAATGCACCCGCTGGTGGGAAGGCACCCCAGCAGATCACCCACACACAACCGAAGTGTGGGTCCCTACATGCTGCACCCCACAGGGTCAGGCCACGCGCTGGGTGCCGGCTGCTGACGGTGTCTCATGGATGGGGAAGCTCCTGCGTCTGGTCTCGGCAGAGGTTGTGATGTGCCAGACTGGGTTTTGACTGCTGCTTTGTTCCCAGTCCGAGGCCTCTCCCTGCTCCATTACAAATTTTTATGCTTCTTTTATACAGCTATTCAGACAAATTCGTTCTTTGTTTCAAAATTCTCTTTGTCATTCCCTGGTTACTGTTTAATCCAGCTGATGGCTGCCATCCTCTTTCGCATGATCAGTTGTTTCCCCCTTCAGCATGATCAGTTTTGGGCAAATGCCCTCTCAGACGCTTTCGGCTTTTCCATCCGCACATGCTGTTTACACTCACTTACCCATCTTAACAGCTGTTGCTTGCCACATCATTTTGCCAAGGGTGAGCTGTGCAGGCACCTCCACAAGTTATATTACACAACTATCAAACTGATATTAAAGAAAAGAATACTGGCCCCATGGCTGGATTTGGGGGGAGGTTATCTTTATATATATTTACTTTCTCAGTGCCTACCAGTTCATTATTTTTTGAACTTAGTTACCTCAGCTTGCACAGCTATATGCACTTAATCTGTTCAAATGCAGTCATTGTGCTCAGAGGACCAGCCACATATGTCTATAAGCCTAATCCCTACTGACCCCACATCTGGGGGAGGACAAGGAGGGGAAGGAGGAAGACTTGAAAGCTATTTTTGTCATACTGTGTTCTGGGAGACTACAGACCCTACTTGAGCCAGTGTAATGTGCAGCAGCCCCTGAGCAGGCTCTGTTTCTCCTGAACCTCCCAGGCAGAAAATCGGAGGACAGTCCGAAGGCAGTGCCCCGCAGGACCAGGAAGATGGCGTGGGGACCACACGCCGACACTCGCCTCGCTGAAGCACTGAGGGCAGTTCTCAAGGGTCGCTCCTCTCCCCTTTGAGGCCCCTTGCAGCTCCCAGAGGGGTGTAAAATGCCCGTGTGCCACCCGGCCTCTCGCTCGCAGTCTGCAGGGCTGCGGTAGCTCTCGTCACCCGTTTTGTTCCTCGCCCTCTCTCACCTGTTGTGTGTGATGCAGGCTTGGTGCCAAGCTCTTGAGCAGCTGCCCTTTTCCAGCTCCCAGGCATGCCAGCCTGAGGATGCCCAGCCCTCTTTGTTTGCAGTGGCAGCCCACGAATAGTAACTACTTGAGGCCATTTTGCACACTTCTGTCATCTTATAATTAGCACCTGGTCCTGCAGTCTGTGAGAGTCCCTCCCTGCCCCCCCCCCCCACCAGTGTGCCTCTCTCCTTCGTCTGCTGCATATCGCAGCATCATCCACAGCCACCTTCAGGATGTTTCTAGATCACACATTACTTAAAGTTCCTGAGTGTGGCCGTCAGCCACACAGTCTCATTTTCCCCCACAAATGGCATTAGTGGGCAGAATAGCCACCAAGCTGGACAAATCTTCACTTTGCTTTGCTCTGCACTGGGCCCTTCTCTTCTGCCGCTGCATCAAAAGTAACTGTCCACCCTCCTGCCCTGTAGTGAGACACCTCTCCTTGCCCTAGATGCTTTCTCCCAGTCCTGCAAGGCAGGAGACCCAAAGGAAGCAGGGATCTCACTGGTGGCTATGCCCAAACCCACCGGAGAAAATCAGTGCTGTTCACATGCTAACTCCTCAGGGCAGCAAGATAAACCCTTAACAACTTCCATCTTGCAGGTTGTTCCTTCCTGGGTGCCGGTGCACAACTTCCCCCAGCCCCATCCTTCCTCCTGCAGCTAATCTCCTGGACATGGATCGCTCTGCACATTTTGTTCTTGGCAGTTTCAAACGTTGCCTCAGGCCCTTATCGCCTTAAAAAATCAGATCATATAGTGGTGGCCTTAGAGACGGCCTGATTGATATCTGAACAGCCAAACAAACAGTAAATTTGAATAAAATTCGGCACCCCGTTGCCTATTAGTTCTGCCAATTCTGAGAGGATAATTCACCGACATCAAGTAAAGTGCGTGTCCCTGAGCGTGCATGAGACTGAGGCTTCGGGTGTGTAAAAGAGTTTGCAGGAACGGTGTGCGACCCTCATGAAGGGCCTTTTGCCTATTCCAGATCCTGCACACCCCCGCCTCTGCAGTCACAGGGATTTGGTATCGCTGGCCACTGCCAACCCAACAGGACTTCTCTGTGTATTCATACAGAAATACAGACGCTTGCAGAAGAGGAGAGAGTTTCCCAGTGATCCTTAAACAAACACTGATGAAGCCAGGAGCTCCTGCAGCTCAGCTTCCACCAGCACCACTAGAGCCTGTAGCGACGGTGAGAATGTGCTCAGAGGAGGATCGTGTTTCTGGGTGGCCATTTACCATGTAATCGTGATACAATTATTGAGATATTCTCTAGCCACTTTCTCCAAACTCATTCTCCGTGGTCTTAGGAAATAATGCTGTGGGAGGGTGTACTCCCATTCAAAGCTTCCCTGATTTTAATATCACCATGAACCTGCCTGAATACCCCATGCCTGTTTTATTTTGGATGACCCCATTGCTCAGGCAGAAGGCAAGGAGGGAAGGGCTGCACTGACTGCTGCTTTTCCACGTGCCCTGAACCAACTTGTGTGGTGTTTTCCTCTGCAGACTAGATGAGCCGAGTCCCGGCCCGTGGATAATGCCAGACAGAGCATCCAAGGGTAGGCTGTCTGATGAGTAGACTTCATGCTTGGGTGACACTGCCGCGCACCCACACATAATTCCCAAACTGCTGCCTTTTGTAGGGTAGCATACCTAAGCCACAAACTGTTCCCAGGGCATTAGAAGGAGAGTTGGTTCAGTTCCCCAGTGGCCAGTGCAGACCTGGTGGCCCAGCAGCCGAGAGAAACTGCCTAGTTGGCTACAGCGGCAACTGTGCTGAGGTCTGGGAGTGAAAAATGGGTGTTTTTTTCCTCCAGCAGTGCTCGTCTACTTATTGGCTTGATTGTAATCACAGCCACCTTAACTTGTAACTGATACTGTCCTCCCTGCAGCGTAGATGATGTTCGCTTGGGTATCAGATACTGCTGTCTGTGTTTGCTTTTGTTATCACCCACCATCAGCAGGTCTCTTCAACAGACCAGCTCTGACCAGACACCAAGGAAAAAAGAAAGATGCCATTTATCCTCTTCCCTCTAGCTGATCAGCCCTTTTCGATCACATAAATGCCACTGAGAGCTGATTCTCCTAACTTAGGATGAAAATCCATGTGGCACACCTGGCTCCCTTTGATCATGCATAATGTATCATGGAGCGTTCAGCAAACCGGACACTCCCAATTAAACACACACACAGCCTTCTAGGCACACGACCTCTCTATACCCCCTGCGTGATACCCGTCCTCTTTCTAACCCACAAGCCTGCACGGCTTTGAGAAGTCTGGTCGTATGCCTACAGCTAAGGAGGCCGTGCTCGGCCGCTGCCGTGAACGGTGGCATGACCTTGAGGGTATCTGGCCTGTGCAGACCCCGTGCGGCTCCAGTAGGCTGGGGCTGATGGCCTAAAAAAGCAGGTCTCGGTTGGTTGCTTCAGGGGCTGGTTCTGGGTTGTAGCCATGGATCGCTTGGAGACGGGTGCCACATTATGGCTTGTCCCCTGACTGCTAGCTTAATGGCATAGGGAGGGTAGGAGATGATGGTGGCCGGACTACTTCTCCTTGAGGTCCGAGAAGAACATGCTGAGGCTGGTTGGTTGGGTGGTCCTCAATTTCAGGCTAAGTCATTCTTGCAGGTAGCTTCCAGAAGAACATGCACCTGCTAGGAGATACCAGGAAAGGCCCAGCTTATCATCATCACGATTCCCAGACCAAAAAGAAAAAGGAGAATGGAGTTAAAGTTGAGAGAACATGTCAGTAGCTTAAGGGCAAGAAAATAGGCAGAATACAATATTGCAACCAAATAAGAAAGTCAGAGTTAATCTAAATACGCTTTGGAAACATGGTGGTAAGGATCACGTGTAACTTTAGCTGTCCTGTAACAGTACTGTGGGATCAAGGCACGTTAGCTACCTGTGATCACAGAACAGATTAAAACGATAGTTTTAATGGTGCATTAAAATGCCCTTTTCCTTTTTTTCTGTTTTCCTGCAAGGTGCAAGCGTAGGATTGGTGAGAGCGGGTCAGCAGGATGAGTTCCCAGGTTGAGATACCGAGGCCCCTGGCATGCTGGCCTCCCTCAGCTCCTCCCTGGTGGGACACAAGGTGACCCCGCACGCCGCTCGCCCCCCGCATCCCCGGGAGAGCCGTGCTGGACTCTGAAGCACCGTGCGGCAGTGGTGTCGCGGCCCGCCGGGGTTGCCGGGGAGCCGCAGGCCCCTTGTACAGGGGAGGCGAGCGGGCAGGGTGGCTCTGACGGCCACACTTGGGGAGCCCCGGGGGGGGGCCCGCCGGCGTTGGGAGCGTGGGGGCCCAGCAGGCGGGTGGGTCCCACCCCGCGGGGACGACGCCTGCCCTACGGCGAGGCTCCGGCCGCCCCGCACAGAGGTTTCCCGCAGAGAAGACCCAAACCCCAGCGGGCCGGGCCGGGCCGGCTGTTGTCCGCCGCTGAGGCTGCGCTGCCTGCAGCCGGGTGTCTCCCGGGGCCCCGGGGGCGGCAGAGGCGTTTGTGCACCGTCCTGAAGGTCACCCTGCGAGGGCGGCTGCGGCCTGTTCCCCCCCCCATCCCTGCTGCAGCCCCCGTGGGTAGGCAAGCGTGCAGCCAGGTGCAGGTCCCGCTCCCCACTGCGCTAGCCGCGCCCCCGGGGAGCCTCTGCCTGTCTGCCCGCCCGCCCGTCCTCCGCTCCCGGCGGGTGCTTCCAGCGCAAACGCGGCGGAGCGTGGGGCTGGGCAGGGAGCGCCGTTTGCATTCAGTATTCCGCAGCCGTGTTACACGTGAGCCAGCCGGAGCGTGGCGGTCGGGCCGGTGCGGGGCGGCAGCAGCAGCAGCGGCGGCGGCGGCAGGAGGAGGAGGAGGAAGGGAGGCAGGCGATGCTCGGCGCCCGGCCGACCGGCCTCTGCTGCGGCGCTGCCGGCTGGGCGGCCCGGCCTCTGCAGCAGGAGCCGGGACCCGCAGGGAGCTGGGGGGGGGGGGCGGGGGGGTGTCTAAAGTACCAGGCGGGGCCTCGCGGCCCCGGCACAGGCAGGCACGTGCGCGAGCACGCGCACACATACGCACGCAGACGCCCACACCTGCACGCCGGTCCGCGCGCACCCACGGGCACGCCCGTGCTCGGCCCAGCCCGCCTCGGCCCGGCGGCGCGGCAGAGCTCAGGTGCGCGGCGGGGCGGCCCGGACCAACCCGCGCCGCCGCCGGCGCCGCAGCCTCCCGCCCCCTCCCGCCCTGCCGCTCCCGCGGCCGGCGCGCCCCCACCGGGCCCCGCCCGCCGCCGGGCCCCGCCCCTCCCCGCGGCAGGCCCCGCCCCCGGGGCCCTCTGCCGGCGCCCATTGGCGGCGGCGGCGGCGGGGCGGAGCCGGCGGTGTATATGAAGGGGCGCGGCAGGCGAGGAGCGCGGCTGCTCTGTGCCCCGTGGGCTCCGTTCCTCTCACCGCCCGCCGCCGCTCCCGCCCGCGCCCCCGGCCGCTTCTTCCCCCTGCCCCGCCGGGCCAGCGCCGCCGGCCGCCCCGCAGCGCGGGCGGGCGCGCTCAGAACTTCCCGGTGCCGCGGGGCGCGGAGCCCGGCCGGGGCCTGCCCGCGCCGCCCGCCGAGGGCTAGACCTCTCTCCGCCGCTCGCTCGCCCGCCCGCTCGCCATGGCCCGCGGGAAGGCCAAGGACGGCGACGGCAACTGGAAGAAATTCATCTGGAACTCGGAGAAGAAGGAGCTGCTGGGCCGCACCGGGGGCAGCTGGTGTGAGTGCCGGGCCCGGGGTCGGCGGGGCCGGGTTGGGGGGCGGCGGCGATGCGGCGGGCACTGCAGCACGGCCCGCGGCGCCCCGCCTCCGCCGGCTGCGGCGGGGCTGCGGCCCCCGGCGAGGGCGGCCCGGGGAGGGGGCTGCGGCTGGGGCCGGCGCGACGCGTCCCCGCTGGGCGAGGGCGGGGGGGTCCTCCTTCCCCTCCTTCCCCCCCGGTGTCCTGTGGGGCCCCGCGGGGGGCCGGGGGGCGCTGCCCGCGTAGGTGTGACTTCAGGTGGGGCCGGGGGTGAGGCGGGGTCGGCACCCGGCCCCGGGATGGAGCCCGGGGCGGGCCGACCTTGGTGAGGGCGCCTCGTCCTTGGGTCTCCTTCCCTGGCGGCTGGCCCGGCCCGGGAGCATCGCCGTCGGGGGAGCCTGCCCTCCCGGCCGTCACCTGCCTTGGACTTCAGGGTGGCTTTTCTTTTTTTTCCCTTTTCTCTGGATAAAGGAAACTGAGCTAATTTTACCTCGTCGAGAGAGAACAAGTGGCTTTTAATGCCTCTGCAAGAAGGAAATGGCTATATGTGCATTTGTGATTTAATGCTCGTGATGTATTTATCAGGTGCTGCACAAATAACAGATTAAGAGGCTTTTAACATTCCCGTTATGCAAATAGACAGTCTTCCAGTTGCTGCCAGCCACAGCTGGTGTGCCACCCTTGCGATGTTGAATTCGGCTCCTGTTGTAACGGATCAGCTGGAGGTGCCACATCCCGAGCTGCCAGCTTTAGCTCTGGCAGGCAGGCGGACTAGAGCAGGCTTCTGCTGTATCTTTACGTGAGCAGAATTGGGTTGTGGGTGCGCATGGATAGGTATTTTCTGCTCCGGAGGCACCAGGCAACTGCGCAGTGCTTCAAATGTGGAGGCTGAACCAGGTCCTTCTCCCAGAGTGCCTGTACCTGTCTGCCTAGGACTGATTTCCATTTGTGGAGTCGATTTGCAGGCTGATGATCCGATTCCTCTGTTATAAACCTACCTGTTGCGGGAAGCTTTCTTGTTCGACCCTGTCGTGCTCGGTCGCTAGACCTGCTGTGTATTTTCTGAGACCTAGGAGTGGTTTTGACCTTTAAGGTGTCTTTGGCGTTAAGAGCATCCTGGCTGGGAACCTAATTAAATAAGCTACCTCCCAGCGTTTGCCTTTTGATATTACAAAACTCAAAGGCGTTACGCTGCAGACAACAGCATTAGTGTTTGGTTTGTTACAACAGCACCTCCTATGACCGTGCTCTGGAAAAAATTTCCACACGTCCCTGACGTCACAGCCATTTGCTTTACGCTGCCTGGATACCAAAGAGTGCTTTTAACTCCTGGAGCACCACACTACCGCACACAGCTCTGCCCGCCAGCCCTGGCTACTTCTCCTGCCTCCGGTGCACGTGAGGAAGACAAGAGGATGGAATGCCTTTCTGACAGTGTCCCTCAGCCTCCATGTTGCTGGCTGTCCTTCCTGCTCGCCTGTTTTTCATAGGCTTGAAAAGAAAACAACCAGGACTGCCTGCTTTCATCAGGAGGCTTCTCCACTGATGGAGCTCTTTTACGATGGGGCTGAGGAGAGAGGAGGAATACTTCCACTTACTGCTTCCTCCCCTTCTCTTGTAGCTGGTCACTTCAAGTCCTTCAAATAAACCACTTCCTTTTCATCTGCAATTAGATGAAGACAGTCCGAGATCAAGCAGGCTCTCTTTCAAGTACTCTTTGGCCTCTGCGCTGGCCTGCTTGTTCCTGCAGCCTGATTAGCATCTAGTTGCTTGGCATGGGCTGGCTTATCCTTCCCGTAGGCAGCGTGGTGATGCCTAGTACAGCATGTTACTGTGCAGTTAATCAGTTGAGGTAATCCTTGTAAAGTGGTAACTGATACCCAGAGTCTGAGCCATGCTGTGTCTCCAGGCTCATCTCCACCCATGCCACCCCCCACCCCCCCCCCCCCCGGATTATTCTAGGCATCTCCCTTTAGACCAAAACTAAATTCAGTCTTTCGTTAGTATGTAATTTGCTTTTTAATTGGTATGAGCAGTGCTCTTACCCAAAGGAGCGCCTTTGTAGACATACAAGACTGGTAAACCTGTAGTACTGTGACATGTCCAAGTACTTTCCTATGTTTGAGATTGAGTATTGGGCCTGAATTCTGCTCCCGTTGTCTTTAATGGAGGCGATAGCCTGAATTACTAGGGGAGATCAGGCTTTACAGTTGCTTGTAAACCTGAATGTACCACTTACTGTAGACTGTCCTGGAAATAGCTTCGAGGCCCAGAGCTTTGTGGAACGGGTGTCATTCAGAGCACACCCATAGCATGGCTTCTTGCTGTTGGGCACTTACTTCACTGAAAGTCTGTCACCTGTGATAGTGTGTGATGGTAGCTTTGGGTCAGCCAAAGGATCCTTTAAAATATGGAAGAACATGGTTTAATCTTCATGTTTTACAATCCTAAATGCCGATTCATGGATTTCTAGGTTTTCAGGGGCTCATGCTTCCAGCCCCCCAAATGACTGGAATGACTTACGTTTTCTGTCTGCGTCAGGGCATAATCTCACTGTTAAATATATGTCTCTGCAGCAGGGCTTGCCATCTCAATGCAGTGTGCTGGGCTCTTCCTTGCAAGTGGCAAAGGTTGGAAACTTTGTCCTGAAATGTGACTGCCTTGGGCTTGATTTGATTCCTCTTTCTGTTTGTTTCCTCTTGCAGTTAAGATCCTCCTCTTCTATGTCATCTTCTACGGTTGCCTGGCAGGTATATTCATTGGGACCATCCAAGTGATGTTGCTCACTGTCAGTGAATTTGAGCCCAAATACCAGGATCGAGTGGCACCTCCAGGTAACTAAATAGGAGGCCCATGTTTGACTTGATGCAAGCTGTTCTGGGGAGGCGGGTTGGTTACTCACCTCAAGAAGGAGGATGAAATAAGCATGTTGTTGCTGTAACACATATTTGTAGGGGGTGGGTATGTTCTCAGCCTTCTGTGTTAACAGTACTGGGGCTTGAAGGCAATCCTGCTAGAATTAAAGGTTGCATCACACGAAATATGCTTCCTGTCCAAGAGGAGCTTGAACCTGGATTGCTGCTCTTCCCTACCCTTAACTTGAAGCAATGGAGTGAGGCTAAGAGGCTTCATTTGGGAATGAGCTGTATGAAGAAGCTGGGTTCAGTTTTTCTTTCTTCATAGCCACTGTGTTCCCATGGGTAAGTGAAGGGACAAAGGTAAAATGTTAGCTTTACCTGTGAAACTGGGGTGCACAAGGAGAAAGGGGACCCTACCAATTGTGGGTGTGCTTACTGAATTGTATTAGCCAACACTGAACTACACTGTGTGGTCTAAGGGAGATGGTAGCATTTACTAATGGGTATTTCAATTGCATGTGGCATGGGAGGTTAAAGGTGGGTCTTGTAGTTGCTGATGCATGACCTATCTTTACTAGACAAAATAAGTCTCTGCTCAAAATTAAAATGATCACTTGAGCAGTGTCTGTGGCCAGCCTGCCTTGGGTAGGGGCAAATAGAGTAACTAGCCCTTGCCGCAGGTTCCCTGTTCTGCCTGTCCAGGCTCTGCTGCACTATCTGATTCCGGCTGCAGCCAGCGGCTGCTCAGAGTGTGGCGGGGGAGCTGTGCAACTGCTGCTTTCCCACATTACAAATGACCTTGAGGCTGCTTGGCACTGGGGATGGTAACGATCTGTCTCCAGTTGCTCTGTAAAACAGTTCAGAAGCTTTTAATAACAGTGGTATTTAAGTGACAATTGTGAGGCTGATGGCTTGTAGCTGCAGAAGTTGGCTCTGGTGTCACATGGTGTCTTACAGCCCCACTGTCTGCAGTGCTATGCTGTGATTATGCCCTGCTCTAACAACACAGGGAACATTACCATCACCAAATGATGTTATATCTCAGCACAGAATCATCTTTTTTAGATAATTGCTTTTCCACCAGCACTTTTTAAAGACAGAACAGAGACTGGAACTGCTGCATTGCGTGTGGCGCTTCTTAATGTACCAGCATGGCTGGGGTAAATGCTGTCTTAAGCACTGAAGGTGGCTGTGTTGGTCTCTGCAATGGTCTCTGACATTTGCAGGAAAGACTAAACTGTCACTGATGCTGCCCAGAGCTGTTAGCCATATTGGCTTTTCAGATGCAGCTAATGGGGGAGTAGTTGTTATTTTAATAATGTGTTTTTCTCTGACTGAAGCCCAGTGGTCTCACCAGATGTGAAATAATTAGCGAAGAAGCCCATGGATCTTGGGTCACATCCAGATAGACCTGCTGTTTAGCCTGATGTCACATAATTACTCGCTCTAGGTAAACTGTTTGCTTTCTGTGTAATAACAGTTTGCAATTCCAATTTCAGAGCAACTCTGTGGTAAAATTTCTGTGTAAGATTTCAGCCTGCACAGGATTTTTATTCATCTTAATTGCATTCTGCACCAGTTTTTCTGGGGCTTATCCTTTTTTAACCAAAAAAGGGAACTGAATTTCAAGACGCTCTTGTAGCGTGTACTACAGAAATCAAAATAGAGGAAGAATGAAAAGGTCATCAGGGATCTTTGTAACGGGCTTTCAGGACATGTACTGAAATCAAGGGGAACAAAATCCAGCTCCTTGAATATATGACAGTAGGCAGCTCAATAAACAAGGGTTTTGAACCAAGCTATAATGGTGCATGTGTACAACTTCAAGGAGATACCAGTTAATAGCACAGGGTCCTTTGCAGGGCATCATGTGACAACTCTTTCTACAGATGTGGACAAGCTAGGGGTAAGGCGTGGTGGAGGTTGGCTCTTAATGTCGAGTCTGTTCCTCGTCCAGTAGCACAGCAGTCATTAGACCACAACGAGTCAAAAATAGCCTTTTAATGTGGGCTTTCACAGAGATTGATACTGTAGTGAGTTGCTGCTTTGCTGTGTTTGGGAGGTCAGCAACCCCTGGATTCCCCTGCTGCGAAGGGCTCTCCCCTGTGCTGCAAGCACAACTGCTCTTCTGGCAATGAACACATGTTCATTGGGCTTTCATTGCCCACACATGTGGGCATGTTCCCTCCTGCACTTGGTGAGCATCTAACTAGAATTTTCTGTGATCTGGGACCCTGGCAGACTGTGAACTACATAAAACGGGGTGTTATACAATTCTAATTCCTGGTTCTTGTGGGAAGATTTGCAAGCCAAGTAAGTATATTGGCAGCTTGATAGAGCCCTGGGTTTTCTAGGAAGCTAGAAAACGTGGTTTTATTCTTGTTACAGTGCTCTGTCCCTGGGCAAGTCACTGCTGTGTCAGTCCAAAATGGCTGGGAAAGGGGACACTACACTTCCCTTCAGGATTTGCAGGAGAAAATGCTGTAGGGGCTGCTATAATATCATTCTTGTTCTGAAATACAACAGATTTCATAACAGCAGCAGAACCTGCAGGATGTTTTATTGAGTTATTGACATGGGTGTAACACTGAAAGCCATAAAGCGCTATTTTTGTAGCCAAGTGTCGTTACTATGCTAATTGGTTTCTGCATTGAACGCAACAGGAATGTTATACAGGGCTTCAGGGCAAGCTGAGTTCTGTACCTTTCCATGATACTTTTTTCCTCCTCTTTTGTCTTGGGATGGGGGAAGGGACAGTGCAGTTCACTTTCTTGTCCAGCCGTGCCATTGCGACAGCCCCAGCTCCCAGTTCCACGTGTGCTGCAGGCTCGGACTCTGCTTTAAGCACAGAGGACGTAGCCTGCTAATAAGGAAGGATGAGGATATTGCCTCTTAAACACAATGTACTGAGTGTTTAAAAAATACTACTCCATTCCTCTCCTCCCCTTCCCCACCCCAATAGAAACTGGGCTGTGTATCCTGCCATCTTGTGGTGTGCATCCTGTGAAACACAGCATCCTGTCACTAAGGCTGCTGCAGGGGGGAGAGAGCTCACTGCTGCCTAAGGCTCTTTTTAAGTGGCAGCTGGAAGAATCCCTGCTGGAGCCAGGGGATTTCGGGTGTCCCTCCAAGTGCTGCCTGGCCATGATGTGCCTGGGCAGTGAGCGTATCCTGGAAAAGGCAGCTCTGGTGTGTATTCCCCACTTGGCTTATTTAGCTCTGATAGCAGCAGGGAGGTGGCAGGAAAGCCCCAAGGAGTGTATGCCACCTCCTGTGAAGTAGCACTTTTCTGCTTCTGTCTCTTGTTGTCTCAGTACCTATGTTTGGAAAAATCTCTGACTCTCAAGCTCCAGGGATGTTATCTGCCAAGCAGGCATTTGTAGAAAACTTGCACCTGCTTTCTGCACTTTGGGGATGAGGTAGAGGGTGACTAAAGCTTGGAAGAACATCGCTTGGTATGGAGGCTTTTGAAGTCTATCCTCATTTAGTGAGCTGGGGGGTGGTAAATAGAAATGGTATAGCGATCACTCAATTTGTCATCTGTGTCATCCCAGGAGTGTTCAGACTCATTCTGAACCAAGATTATACAGTACTTGGAAATGAGCATTGCATGATGAAGCAGGAGTGGTTACTATGGGCTTACACAACCCATTCCTGATAACAAAGCCTGACTCCCCACTTCTAGTTTCTTCCTCTTCACCCTCAGGACACTGTTTTTCCTGAGGTCTTGCTCCTGCAGCTTAGAATGGTAAAGTCTATGTGGAAAATCTGGTTAAAAATGAAGTTGAATAAATGTGATTTTAATCTGCAATGGTGTTTTGGAAGTGGAACTGTAGCTGAAAAAAAAATCAATTACTTTACATGCTTTTTTGGCTTTTGGTATCTTTGTACATCCAAGAGTTAGAAAGCCAGTAGAAGGTGGTGTCTGCTACCAAGTCAAGGCATCGCTCATCATTATGTGGACAGTGTCAGTCAACATGATGCCTATCTTCACTTTCCTAGCAATGCACTCTGAGAGCCAATTGCAGAAATTTCCTAAAGTAGTTTGTCAGTATTTTAGCAATAAGTTACTTGATTCTTCCACATGTGAACAGCATCACCACACATGACACCATGGTGCATCTCTGCGGTAATAGCATGAGATGCAGAACTGTGGCAAACAGATTATAGTCTGAAGATGTGGAGAGGGCTGTTTAGACCCCTGGCTATGGAAGCACTTGAGGCTTTGTTTCTTTTCCCCCCCCATAGGGCTTGCTTATGCATGGCTAAGAAGCTTAGTTATTGCTGTACTTTATTGGCGCCACATACTTCCTTAGGTGTCTAGCAACCCATTGTAGGTAGTACTGGAATGGCTCAGCTTTGTAATTTTTTTCTTGTCCCTCCTTGCTTCTGTTCCCCTAATGGGGATGAGAGAAGGTTTCAGAAAGGTTACGGATGTGTTCTGCAGAGGTTACCTCCTCTGGTCAGATCAAATCAACGCTTTTTTTTTTAAACAAGATTGCTTAAGGAGGGTTCAGTGATAGTGCTATTCTAATAACAGCACTGAAGCTTTTATTCTGGCTATGGGATGTACAGATGGAAAACAAGGAAGGAAATGACAGATCTGTGCTTAGGGCTTTGTCTGGTCAGTTGCAAGCATGTGAGAATGGAGCTTGTGGTGGAAGCCAGTAATATGTTTTTAATCAGGATAAAGCTATTTTCATAACAAGCCTTTCATCTTCACAAAGATTTACTTCCTCGCTTCATAAGTGAAGTTCTTGTCCTGAACAAAGTACCTGCTATACCAAAGCTCAGTCTGGTTCATCCAAGTACCCGTAAATGCCCAAAGTTTGGCTGAAAGCAGCCCAGCTATGGCCACAGGCTGAGTCTACCTGGCAGGAATGGTTCTCTTGCGCTGGCCGCTAGAGCAGCTGCATGGAGGTGCTGCTTGGGCTTCAGTGCTGCTCTGCGAAGATTTGCAAGACAGGGATGCTTCGGATGGGCAATCTGTTCTTCCAACCGAGTCACTTGTCTCATGGGCAGAGGGTTGGCTTTGGACTGTACTGTCAGGGGCCAGGCTCTCCTAACCAGAGAACAGGGATATTCTGCTAGGTGGATTTTTCACACCACAGGGTGTGTATTGCTTCACCTTTGCCACGTCTGCATGGGTGCCTTTACCCATTACCTTGGACAAGGTAAAGAAATAGAGGTGGGGAGTTCCTTGGGTTTAGAGGTCCTGAGCGAAACTAGTAATTTAACTGCCTGACCGAAGCTTAACAAGCCTGGCCAAGCTTTCTTGAATTTTATATTTATACACTTGAATGACACACCTGTAACTTGAACTCTGGAAGAGGCAGACCCAGGAGAGGAACCAAGGCCTGCCTTCGCTGCAATTCCAGATAGCCACTTCAAGTGACTCTGAGCCTATTGCTTCCCCGCTGAGTGGTAACATGAGGAGGGTTTGGCGGGATGGGATTGAAGTCCCTTACTAAAATTGAACCCGGCTTATTTAGTTTATATATGTTTATTTATAACCATCTGTGAAGCGAGAATGCAAGTAATTGCTTGAAAAGGGGTTGAAAGCCACTGACTTTGGAGGGTAGGACATAATTCTGCTAGTGGAGTAGTAAGTTGCTTCTAAACTTTTAACATTCAACCTGGTCAATTTGTACCAGAGGGAGTTTTGAGCAGTTAAAGCTGCTTCCTGGAATAAAACTTGAAACCCTGAGCTACTCGCTGGGTGTCTCGCTATCTTTGGCTACTAGGAGCTGCGTTTAGGGGAACAAAGCTAATCTTTGTCCTAGGTTACAAATTCCAACTCAGTGGGTAGCGGGGGGGGGGCCGAGGGTGAGCTGGCTTGAGGAGGGACTAAGCAGAAGCACTCAAGTGGCTTTGGAAAAATTGCTGGAGTCACAAGCTCCTGTGGGCTGGGGCCAGCCAGCTAAGCTGCCTGAGTTTTTGCACCAGGGGAACTTGTTGGCAATAGGCCTGTTCTGAAAGCTGTCAAAGCAAATGCTGACCCCCTGCTCCTTTTTCTTGTTCTTGCTAAAATGAAGATGACAAACTGCGCAGAAGTCAAGACCTCGGTGATTACAGTGGCTGTCACAAAAGCAGCATGAACTCCAGTTCCCATTACTTAAGTTTAAAGTGTTAGCCATGCATCAATGCATTCAATTAAAATGTGACCTAAACATCACGCAGGAGCAGCTATTTCCAAGTCCCATAATGAAAAGCAAAGGGGTTGGCACTTTTCATCATCTGTAGGCATTACTTGTATCTAGTCCCTTCTTTTCTCCATGCATTCTCTTTCTGTTCATCCTCCTAAAGTCAAAAGCGGAGCTAGTTACAGAGCCCAGAATCTAGGGCAGTCTTTTAAAGATCTCTCCTGTGTGGTGGTATTTCCTACTCACCTACTCGGTGATGAGCTGCTGATTAGAGAGCTCAGAAGGCTATTTCTGCAATCAAATACCTGCTTACAGAGTGAAAAGACCAGAGAAAGTGATCAGGCTGACAAATTTACCGAGTGAGAAAATGTCTCCTGCCCTGCATCCTACAAGGGAGACTACACAGAGGCAACGTGGATTACAACCGGCAGGGGCCATACCTGACTTGGGGAACCTCTCCTATTTTATTGCGAGGGTTCATGAGTGGGCAGCTCTGCTTTTTATTCTAAATACACAGTGTGTTTTGCAGACTTTCAAGTCAACCTATTAGGGATACATATATAAGAGTAGGCTTCTGTGGGACTTTAGTGTGTGTGTGTGTGGTTGGTCTCACACGCAGACAGCTTCCTTTCTGTCCTTGGGGAGGAGGCAGAAGTGGGCAGGGGACCGCGGTTGGCTGTTTTTCTTGAGGAAAACCTTGACTTATAGCCTCCCTTCTGGATTCTGTGATTTTTATCTGCTTAGTGATGCAAACATCATGACGAATATTCCAGACTGTTGTTGGAAAGAGGAGATAAGAGCCCATCAGAGCCTCCCCTTTAGTGAGCTTAAGCTGTTTTGTGCAAGTCCTGAAGTCTGAAAAATAGAGGTTATTAGAATGAGTTACGTTCTTGGTGTGCGTTGCATTGCCTGGAGGCTGTGCAACTCTGAGGTGTACTTAATGGTTTCTTCCTGATTTTGCTTTTCTTAGGACTGACTCAAATCCCCCAGGTACAAAAGACAGAAATTTCCTTTACTGCCTCCGATCCCAAAAGTTTTGACCTGTATGTGAAGAACCTTGAGAAGTTCTTAAAGGACTACAGCGCTGATCAACAAACTGAAAACATAGTATTTCAGGACTGTGGGGGTAAGTCTCAATTGTTTCCTGCAGCTGAGGGCTCTGACCAATGCCTCTGCGTCAGGTCCATCAGAAGCCGAGGGTGAGCAGTGGCGGTCTCTGTCTTTGGCTGTTCCTTTTATTGTAACCGACGGCACGTTGGTAAACTGGCAGGCTCTGGTTTCAGTCATACGGCTGCTCATTAAGTGATTAGTTTGGACAGACCGGACTTGGCCAGGGATGTACCTAGAAGCTTATTGTAGAGGTTATATGGTTGGGAACTCCCAGATTTCACTTGGAGAAAGTTGCAGCTGGCTCTGAAAAGCACGTGGCACTGACCTTATCCTCTCTGAACCCACGGGGGTTTTACTGACGACTTTGCTAAAGCCAGTGTCGGTCCTCTTGATGCAATGCAGCAAAACATCTGGGAGGTACTAGCCTTTAATAGATTAGATGTGATAATGCAGAATGAGACTATCACCTCGTAATACGTGCATGTAAAATCTGAGGGGAACCTGCTTGTAAAAGCTGCCAAAAAAAATCCCTGAGCCAGTGGATTACAAATGTGTTTGTTCTCTTGTAGTCTGGAAGAACTCTCAGTTAAAAAACAAAACCCCCGCAGACTTGCTGGTCTGGGACCAGCCCACACGTGGGGGGGTGGCTGGGTGCAGGTCTGTGGCGTCACTTACCTGTTTGGACGCGGGGGATGTCCTAGCTACACAGTAAAGCGTAAGTGTTGCTGTTCCTGACAAGCAAAAGGTCACGTTGCATATGGTTGTCTTTTCGTTCCCCTACCGTGACAGACACACCTACCGATTACAAAGAGAGAGGACCATATAATGACGCCCAGGGCCAGAAGAAGGTCTGCAAATTCAAACGTGAATGGCTGGAAAACTGTTCTGGAATAAATGATCCCACCTTTGGGTACAGGGATGGCAAACCATGCATCCTCATCAAACTCAACAGAATTATCGGCTTCAAACCTAAGGCAAGTACCTCTTCCCTTTCTAGCAGAAGCTACTGATAAGGAGGAGGAGTTGGCTGCAGATTTGCTGTGCCTGCTTTTCTGTCTCTGGAGAGAGATCAGTATTAAACCCTTTCTGCAGAGGAGAAGTTGGGAAGTGGTTTGAGTAACTGGCTTTAAAAATACTTTTCATTAAAAAGCAATGAAAACTGCACACCGCAAGTTGGTAACAAGGAGCCATGAACCTCACAGTGCAAACTCCTGGTTATTTATCTGGTACCTTCTGAGCCTCCTAACTGAATTGCTCTAACGGGGTATTTTCTTCAAATGATAAAACCCATTTTAAGTTTCTGTGCTTCCATGGGACTGTCCCGGACCGACTCTATCTGTGGCAAGATCAGTATGTCGTGTCATGTCCCGATCTACTCCATTCTTTACTCAGGCAGTGTAGAGTTGCCTGCCTTGCTAAGACCACTTAATTAAATGAAGTCGTGCTAATATTCACCATCAGACTGATACACAGTCTATAAAGCGTAAACTACATCTGAGAGTCAGGCATGGCTCTTATTGCAAGAAAGGCGAGGAGAGCTTTAGGTTATTTAATGCAGTTTCTCAGATGCTGTAGCATGTCTCTGTCACCCGCTTGCTCTGTGCTGCACCTGAAGGCATGTTTGCAGTAATGCTGAAGGATGTTAATCTGGATGGAATGGCTTTTACTTCTAGTTTTTTCCCCAACACATTCTAAGATTCTATGGAATGCTAAAAAATTCTCTAAGAATTCAGTGGCAGAACACGTTATTGAGTAAGGTGGTGTGCAAAACCTGCCGCTCCATCTTCTGGATGGAAAACAGTGGAAATGGTGTGCTAAGCCACCTTCACCACTGTCCGTCAGTGCAGTCGAGGACGGGGAATGGTGCTGTCTAGCTAATGTTTTGAGGAACATTTTTCTTCAAAGGGAGCCCGCCCTGTGCTAAAAGAAATGAGTTGAATTTTGGCTCATCTGATCCAGGGTGGAAACAGTGGGTGCGTTTTAGCAGGAATGTGCTGTGCTTGGTACGCGGTGGTTGTGGGATGATGTAAGATGCGCACGTTTGATGACTGGGGAAGAGAAGGGTTTGGTGTGTTGCTCTTTTCTTTGCCACAGAGCTCTGAAGAGCTCCAGACTGCGTTAGACAGCAGGGTCTAGTCAAGGAATGACTTTACATGTTTCGTTTAGAAATGGTGTGTATCCAAGGCAGTATTTGTTTCCCACGCTCCAGCAGAGACCTTATATAGCTCTTGTGTCGGGCAAGGTGTGTGTAAAGCAGATCTGAGACCTGCAAGGTTGTGAAGCAAAAACTACTGCACTTGTTAAGAAGCCGAAGACCAACATCAGAGTTGGCACTCCCACTTTTCCCTGACATACTCGGAGCCTTTGTCCTTCCCTGCAGGTGGTGTCAAAGTTCAGCAACCTCAGGGTGTGACTGCCACTCTTTGTTCTTTCTTGTGCACTTCCAGTCCTAGCTGCACCCGCCTGGCAGGCAGGTGGCACATCCTCCAGCAGCAGCGGGTCTCTTCCTGCCGCTGCCTGGGCTTTGCACAAACAAGCCCCGCTAGCTAGCACTCTGCCGTGAAACGCTCTTCCTCAATGACACCACGAAATGGAAAATAGGCTGATCTGCTTGCTTTGGTATCCACAGCAGGGAAGCTGTAAGAGCAGACAGCACCTCTGCTTGGGTTAAGTTCCCCGGCTTCTAGTTGTGTTACGCTGCGTGTCTGTCCCAAGAACTACCACCAGGAGCTGTTGCCTCTGAAACTGAGCTAGAAGGGATTCCGGTTAATGGCACGTGTTTGGTACCACTAGAGCTTTGCTGCTGCAAAGGTGCCGCAGTCTGCAGAGAAGTGTCCGGTGTGTAACATCCCCTTGTTTTGGGTTTCTTCTAGGCTCCGGTAAATGAGAGCCTCCCTCCAGAGGTTATGGCAAAATACAACCCGTATCTCATCCCTGTCCACTGCACTGCCAAGGTAAGTTGAAATACAGTAGAGCAGAGTCGGGAAGCTGCAGGGGAAGGCTGTCTAAGTCTTTGTCCAAGTGTAGTGACCCTTCTCTGCCTTTCCGCAGACAACGGGGGTGCTTCTTACTTGGGATATCTCCCCCTTCGGAACAGGAGTTTCTCAAAACCCCATTGGTGACGAATTGACAGTTAGCGTTGCCCTCACAGGGAGGGGTAAAAGCAGGGTCGGATAGCAAAGGGTATCCTCGAAAGTAGCTATTTTGCTTCCAAGTGCTGTACTGGAGCTCTTAGCAGGGATGGCTGAAAAAAGGACCCCAGGGAAGAGGTATTTTACTCGGCATTGTAAAGCAGCTGAGAAACAGCAAACTTTTTTTTTTAGCCAAAGATAGCGCGTTGGTGCGACAGGAAGCTGTGGTGACTTCTGAATGCGTAAAGATGCGGTTGAGTTTTTAAATAAAGAAAAGCCCTTTTCCTGGCTGATGTGTGCTGGGAGGTGCTTATTGTGCAGCTGCTGGTTAGACGGCACTTAAGTGTCCTTTCCACCATCGGGACCATCCTCGTGCTGTCAAGACGAGGATCAGTGATGACCAAAGAGAGGTCGCGGTCTCGGTGAAAAACAGATGCTGCTAGGGAAAAGGGCTGCAAAAGGTAGAGTTTGGGTGATTGTCATGGTTTGTTCTTCCTCTTCCCGCCTCCCTAGAGAGAGGACGATGCAGACAAAATAGGCACAGTGGAGTACTATGGGATGGGCGGCTACCCTGGCTTTGCCCTGCAGTACTACCCCTACTACGGCAAGCTCCTGCAGCCACGGTACCTGCAGCCGCTGGTGGCAGTGCAGTTCACCAACCTGACCTACGACATCGAGGTGCGTGTGGAATGCAGGGCCTATGGGCAGAACATCCAGTACAGCGACAAAGACCGCTTCCAGGGACGCTTTGATATTAAATTTGACATAAAAAGCAGCTGATTGTAAGCACAACTCTCTTCCCCCCCCCCTCCTCCTAGCCATTTAAAAATGTTAAAAAAAAAAAGAACAAAAAAGAAAACCTACTAGTCTTGAACAAACTGTCATACGTATGGGACCTACACGTAATCTATATGCTTTACACTAGCTTTCTGCATTTACTAGGTTAGAATGTAAACAAAGTGTAGCAATAGCCACAAATATTTATTCTACTGTAAATGACAAAAGAAAACAAAATTGAGCCTTGGGACATGCCCATCTTTACTGTAAATTATGATTCCATAACTGACTTGTAGTAAGCAGTGTTTCTGGCCCCTAAGTATTGCTGCCTTGTGTATTTTATTTAGTGTACAGTACTATAGGTGCATACTCTGGTCATTTTTCAAGCCATGTATTGTATCTGTTTTCTACTTCTTGTGAGCAAAGACTTTTGCTGTCCAAGGTGTAAATACTCAATGGGACTAGAACTGGCATGATACTTCTCATTGTTTTGTTCCTTTTCAAAGAAAGGCCCACCTGTGAGACTATATTTAACAGCACTCCATATGGCTTCTGACTTTTCTGTGGTGTTAGGGTATTTTATTTGGAGGGGCGGCAGGGGAAACTAACTTAAGTGAAGTTAAAGAGAGTAGATGATTGTGTACTGTGCTTTGTAGCGAATGCTGTCTCTCTCTCCACCTTTTTCCCTCATCCTCCAGTACGTTGTGTGAGAGTCCGGGTCAGACTATCACTCTCCTCGGTGATAGGCATAACTTTTTTGCTTTGTATATTTTCCTTTTTTTTTTTTTCCTGCTGGAGGCATCGCACACTGTGGTGCTAATGTCTTTATTGAATGTTTTAACCATTTTCATGGTGGAAGAATTTTATATTTATGCAGTTGTACAATTTTATTTTTTCTGCAAGAAAGTGTAATGTATGAAATAAACCAAAGTCACATGTTTGAAAATAAATCTTTATTTTAAACTTTATAAAAGCAATGCAGTACCCCATAGAATGGTGTTAAATGTTGTCTAAAGTGCAAAACTCTATGTTCTAACATGTAATAATAGCCAGGAGTACAGTGCTCTTGTTGATCTTGTATTTCAGTCAGGTTGAAACATTGGACAAATAAATGAATGAATACACCATTCTGTGTACATGTCTCTTGCATTGGGTGAGGGTGCAGGCTGTTAGTTGTCCAGAATCTTGAAGAAGTACTGCACCTATTTTGAACAGAAAATGCATCTTTATTGTTCCCTCCCAGAACGTCTCAGCTGAAGGTGGTTGAAACATGCATTGGGATTGCCTAAAACTGCTGCTCCCACCTGTGACCAAAGGGGTTACCCATCAGCTCTAGAACAGCAGGGTTTGGTGTTAGTTACTTGTTTCCTGCTCTCCTGGGCTGCATTAGAGGCTGCTGTGGCACTCATGCCCATGATCACATCAGTCGGGAACCCAAGAAGTCTTCAGTGTATTCACCATGGCTGCAAGTTCTCCATGTCTGGAGGCACAGGCCACATGTTCTAGTAGTAACTACAGGTAAAAATGGTTTATCCTTAGGGCGGGTTAAAGCATCCACCAGTGGGATGCGCTGCAGGTCCAGAGGGGAGGGTGCACACTGAAGCCACAAGCAGAAGAAATGGAGTTTCACGGCAGTGACTTGCTCTGTGTTGCTGCTTGGCCAATAGCTCGGCACTGAGAACAGGCTATGCCTGACAGGGCTGCTCAGATGTGACAAAGTGTGGCAGCTGGCTTCCTGCAGGAGTCAAGATCACTTTACGCTGCATGACGCAGATTACCAGGGAGAATTTCTCCGTGTAAAGTGACAAAACATGACCATCCTAGAGCAAGCTCCTCGATAAACCCTTCCTGACCGGAACACATGATACTGGAAAAGCAAGCTGCTAAACTTTTTCCCATCTGCTAGAGGGAAAAGCGTAGTCACAGTACGCTATGGCGGTTAGCATATGTGTTTGGCTGTTTCATGCTACTCCCAAGGAGCAGGAGCTAGCAGAAATCTCACCTTCAACTGTTTCATTTGCTGCTGTACGTTTATAGTGAGGCAAGGATTTAACAAAGATGCTGTGATTAAAGCACTAAAATACAATACTCCCTGAAGGAAGCTCCACATGCACAAGAGCTGCAGGAAAGCTGAGCCATTTTGGCTCCCAGCAACCAACTGGTGGGTGTGCTACTGCCACCACTGGTGGGGGGGTTGCATGGCTCAAGGTTTGGTAGGATCAACTGCCCCTACAATTCAATTCTTAGGTGCACAGCCTGTGACAGTTTAAAAAAAAACCAAAACCACCAACACAACAACAAAAAAAAACCCCTGCACTGCTTTATTTCTAAAAGACCCAACTCATGGTTAGATAATTTATCTCCTTTTAATTTACTATATGAGCACAAAGTCCAAGCATGAACTAGTAATAAAGATAATGGCTTATTTCAGGGGTTGGGACAAACATTGTAGAAAACTGATGGTGCCTGTGTTGGCTTCAGTGAGCAAGTGTCAAAAGGGGCTCGTATAATGTACTCTTAGTGATGGCATATGAAATAAAGCAAAAAAACCCCTTTACCTCCCCCATCACTTTCTAGTACCAAATCGGTGCAAGCAGGATGGCCCGCTCTGATCACTAATTAACTAGGTCCTAATGGCAATAGCTACCCCAGCTGCACACCCTGCAGCCACCCACTGAAAAGACCCAACTAATCGCAGGCCTCATGACAACTCTGCCACCAAAGTGCCATTACCCCCCCCCCGCCCCCCCCCCAAAAAAAACCCCCACAGCGCACGTGGTCAGACATGTCCCCTCCCCCCCATTACAAATGTTGCTGTAATTTGTCAGACCTAGTAGAGATAAAGCATTAAAAGGCTGGAGGATGGTTTAAAAAACAAACACACACAACCAAACCAACCAAACCCCCCAAAAAAAGCCCAACCCCACCCCCCCCCACCCCCCGACAAGCAGGTGTAGGACTTTTGGCTGGCCAGCCAGCTTGCCCAATGGCACCAGTACTTTTGGTACACAGCAGATGATACTAAAACAACCTTTCACAAAATGCTGCTGACACAGCCCTGCTGTGCTAAGTGGCCAGTCAAAAGCCTGAGGGGGAATGGGGGGGCAGGGGAAGGGGGTCAAGATGTGACATCTCATCAACCCAATTTAAAATTTGCATTGCTTTCAAGATTTTTTTTTCTTTTTTTTTTTTTTTTACGTTTGTGCTGTATTGCCTATGTAAAATCTATTCTCCTCAGGAAGGCATTGCTTTCCTTACTGCCTAGTAGGACGTTACATTATAAACTGCCAGTTTGAACATGTTCTTTCTGCCAGATTGGCTCAACATAGTTAAGTATAATTGTAGCCATTAAAGTGACGACACGGACAAGACCCTTTAAGCCTGTGTCTGCATGAACACTTGCACTAACACACACCAGCTACCAGTTTTACAGCTCTGAGTGTTGGCACTTCTGGGCTTCTGTTCCCAGTTCGGCCAAGGGCAGCTGGCCAGCACGGGTCAGGCACAACCCTCGGCGTGTGCAGGAAACTGTGCCAAGAGCAAAGAAAAAGGCCAAGCGCAGTGGAGTCTGCTCCATTGTGGGTAATAACTCTGGGTCCAGCCCCAGCCTGGAGCGCTGATACACCTGCTGCCACCGCAGGCCCCATTTCCCTGAGATGGGGCAGGTTTAATGGAGCTGCGTCAACTCCCACCGCTTCCTGCGCTACCTCGGCCAGAGCTACGTGGCCTCCCGGGGGTTAGGAGGTAATGATCCGCCCCTGCAGCACACACTGATACAGGTGAATGCTGTCCTCACCCAACTCCTGCTGACTTGCTATTAGCAACAAAAGGCACCACGCTATTTTAGTCCTCAAAAGCCCCCGATTTTGTGCAACCAATTTTCCCAGGCCAGGCTGAACAACCTCAGCTTACTTACAACCTACAGAAAACCTCTTCCTCCTCAATTAGCTTTTATTGGATTGTTGAAGATCCACGCAGACCGTACTGGCAAGGCTCGGACATCAGAACAAGCACACTACGTATTGTATAATGTGCAAAACTAGGTGCCGGCGTGTTCTCTTTATATATAATTATCTTTATGTGGGTCAGCTGCCACCCAGCTCCCAGTAAAACCAGTTAAGATCTGGCATATCTGTGGTACACAGAAAGGATCCTTCTCTCCAAGAACCTCACCCTCGGGAGCATGGCAGTGCTGGACAAGAAACACCAGAAATAAGGGCCATCCATTACCCCACTCACATGACAACACGTGGTGTTTTGCAGAAGAACCAAGACCAAAGATTTCAGCACTAGCAAGAGATTTGGGGTGCCCCCATCTTATGAAGCCGCAGCTGGAGACAGCTTGAAGAACCCCATTCTAAAAGCACCAGGTCCTTTTCTGAGGGGATCCAGGACTTGAAGGTACTTGCACCGAGCACGCAGATGGGCGTTAGGTATTCCAAAGCACTCTGTATTTTAGGAAATACAGTTACTCTCTTTCCCAGGGTCTGAGTAGAGCGTAAACCACAGAAAAGGGAGCTGTGCCTCTACAAAACATCTCAACAAGCCTCACATTTGACCTAGGGCAAGGTCAGCTTCTCTGATCCAAGCACACCTCTGGTCTCTTTACAGGGCCCAAAGGTGGCAGAGGACAAACCCACACCAGGAACGGATCTGAAACCAACCAAATGTATTTCACAGATGCCACCCAAATGCCCTTCAAATGATGCTAACATTCAGGCATGCTTACTCCTTCCGAGGGATGAAACAGGATTAAATTTAACATCAGTACTCTCCTTACGGATCCCAGGAACCATCTACCTGCTTTATAGCACGCAGCTATGCCTGCTGCAGCTCCTGTTCAGGGACAAATAACAATAATGCTCAGGAAGTAATAACGGGTGAATAACTGTGACCTTCTGGCTCTGACCCTATAAACTGCTTCACTGAGGAGGAGCTGAGAGCTGCTTCAGTTCCATGAAGTTTTGCTTCAGTCACACACGCTCTCTGCAAAACTTGTGTTAATGAAGTTGGCCGCTCCCTCTGGGCGCTTCCACGCGTTACTGCAAAGTTGCAGGAGTTAATACAGCAGGCAATAACAAAATCCAGTCTAATGCCCTGGCTGAGCACAAACGATTATCATCTGAACAATGTGTGCACTAAGAGCATGGAGAGGCCAGGCAAAATTAAAAAAAAAAAAAAAAAAAAGGAGGGGGGCGGGGAGAGAGAGAGCGCAAGAGCGAGAGAAGCAAATCGAGTGAGGCAGCCAGTCTTCCAAGAGAGAACAAAAGATCTTGGTAATAATGCAGGACCCAGCGCAGGCACAAAGTGTCCTGAAGATTTCAAGTGTAAGAATTACAGACACTTGTAATTTAATCCTCCTCCTGCCCAGAAAACAAAGCAAAAAGCAGTGCTGATGAGAGATGCCAGCTGAGCAGCTCTGGAGTCAGAGCTTCTGTCTACAGAAGGACAGACCAAGGTACACCTTGAACAGTACCAGCATATCCTACAGGCAGCATTACAGCTTCCTCAAAGAAAACCCCAGCACTTAAAGGGTACTTCAATGTTCACGGTCCATTCCCCTTGTTCCCTTGGGCTGGCAGTTTTCGATAAAAGACCCTGTTAGTATCATTCGTGGCAGAAGCAAGGGGGCTGACGGGGAGACATACTAGTAGGAAATATGCTGAGATCACACATTCACTTCTCATCCATCACCAGAAAGATGACGGCAATTTCAGTCCTTCCTCATCTCTGCCGAACCAAAACTGGCAGCTGGGAGATGGAAGGCTTTTTCACCCCTGTATTCATTTAGAGCCTGTCAGTCATCTCAGTGCCTTTCACGCAGCTGGACAGACACTCACCAGTACCCTCTCCCCAAAACCACCGCAAAACTCTGTCTTCTTGGTTCAGCGTACGTATCCAAGCACATGATCCAGAAAGTCTTTGCTGACCTAAAGTTTCAGCATCAGTACACTCTCCCTAAACACTTAGGTCTTATAATTTTTTACAGGTTATCTCAGTTTGAGGTCACTAGTAGGAATCAAAAATCTCTCCTTGCCCATTAATCTTGGTTTGTACATCAGCATGAACCTGCCAAGTCTGTTAGCAAGTGCACTTGCTAACACCTAAAATGCATTTCAGCTACAGTTCACTCAGCTGACTCGCATGACTAAATCATTAGATTGACACACTGAAAACCCATGGATTCATACCATCCTTCCAGCCACAAGCAGTCCAGAAATAAAAATGGTTGTCAAAGCTAAGAAGGTCTACTTACTCACTGTATTATTTGTTCTGAAAATAAAGAATTATTTTCCCACATAAACCTGAAGAGGGTTTAGTCCCAGGAAGTTTGTTCAAAAAAAAAAAAAGGAAAGTTAGTCACTCCTGCCTCTCTCTCAAGCGTCACGCACTGTAAGAAATAAAGCTGGTCAGGCTGTTCAAGGCAGAACAATTTGTACACATGCACTTCAACTGTCCAAGTTAATTTCTTAAGTACAACTGGGACAAAACCCCCTATGCACCAAAAAAACCCCCTTTGCAATGGAAGGTTTTATTAAAGAAACACTACAGGATAACATAGAGCGCATTCTGCTTTTATGCTATGTGCTGTTAACACAGCCACCTGAAACACTGCATATGATTATGACCAACTCTGAAAATACAGTGAAAGAGAAGGGCAAGGGAAGCTACTTGGAAATTGTACCATAAAATAAAAGATTAGAGAAATCTGAATTCCAAACAGGATGTAAATGAGAGGACGAGACAATAATTTGTTACACCACAATCAAAACACCAAGAAAGTGAGTGTTATGCTATTTACTCTTGAACGCTACAAGAAAAATAAGTGAACCCAAAAACTTATTTAAAATAACAAAGTGTTGGTTTTGCATCGTACATAACTACTGTGCTGACTCAGACCACTAATTTCTGAGGTATACATACTTGTAGACTTAATAAGAAGGTACAGGTTCACTGAATCTCCCCACTCCACAGCAGAAGCCAACTGCTCAGTAGCTGGGGCTGAACGTATTAGCCCAGGACTCTTCCACCAGGAGCTCTACTCCTCCTTTAGCAACATCTTTGGTCACCATCAGAAGAGATCACTGGCCTGGTAGAGCCACTGGAATGAAATAAAGTGAAAGGTCCTGGCTCCCATCACACGTGAAAAACTACAACAAGACAGCGAGTACTGCTTTCCCAAGGATCCCAGGCAGCTCACTGAGTCACCAGGACCACTGCGTCTGCACTTCACACTTATCTTGAGGGACACTCGTCTGCCTCAAAGTTGGGAGCTCCTGTGGAGCTCTTGTATGATGCCCTTGAACCAGTCAGCTTAGGTACAGACAAGATGCTAGGCACACCACCACAGATGTCAATGCAAGAGGCAAACATGTCCTGAACACTAGATAAAAACACTGAAAAGGGCCCCTGCTGCTAGCACCTGAAATATCGAAGTAAAGCCTGGTTTGGATGTGTTCATACAAGCCACAGGCATTGTGGGGGCTCCTTGCCAATGCTGAACTAAGGCTCTCCAGCCTACTCAGAGAGCACTGAAAGTCACGGTCCTCATGAGCTACCAGATTATGGCCAATAGAGGAGGAAGTGGTCACAGAGAGAGAACAAGAACATGTTTCCACCCACATCACAGATTCAAGCAAGGATGGAAGCAACAAGCAAATAAATGAAGTAGAAGGCAGCCAGCATTTAAAGCTCTTCCTGAGCAACCAAGATGTTCCACAGGGTAGTGTTTGGTCAGGGGACCCAACAGGCTACACCTGGCAGCAGGGCAAAAGTTATGACAGATAAGACAGTAACCAAATACCCTGAAAAAAACCCAACAAAACAAAAGCACCACCCGGTCCACAAGTAGTAGCCTTGCATGTATCATCGCGTGCCCCTGTGTAGACTGTGGCTCCCTGTGCTGATAGGAAACATCCCACCAAACTAATGGCATAAATTCCACCAGTGTAGTGCTCAAAGTACCTTCGGAGCAACGTCACTGAATCTAGAAAGCCCCATTCCCCTGTGGAACAGGTCAGTATTAAGAGGCCAAGAGCTCGTTTCAAGTCTCAGCAGCCCTCTGCGATTGCAACACACCTCTGCGTGCTAAACCATGCACCGTCATGACAGGACTAGACTCTTGACACCTGAGTGACCAAGGTCCTATTCAATAGCTGGACTGAGTAAGGCAGCTACCACAGAAAGTCCACAGTTCCTGGTTTGTGGATGGATAGTCTCGGCACACTGTCCCTCCCTAGCAGAACAGCAGTAACTACCACTGGCACCAACGTGGAAGGAAACTTGCCCACTTAGCAACTCTGGCCACATAAGAGAATTGGCTCTTGCTCAGAGACTGGCCTACACATCTTGGTATATCTCAGATAGACTTGTAGATGTATCATTCCTGCCTATATGCCAATGCACTTAGGGTTAAAGACGAAGAGGGAGAATCCAGCTCTTACTGAAACCAGAAGATGCTCGGTGACTTCAGGGAGCCCTAGACTACAGCCAACACCCTTTCAAGGTGACCACTGCCACCTTGTTCTGTGTTTGCACAGCTGCTAGCACAAGATCATCACAGTCAGTGCCTAAGCCCTCAGTATTATCACAAGACAAAACCAATACTGACATGACGCTACACTTTGAATAATTAGTTATTATTACTTATGAAAGAAGAAGTGGTTTCTAGAGCTTGTTAAACTCTTAACTCAAGATATCCCATGGTGTTAGCAACTATGAGAGAGAGGAAGTCTTGTTCACAGTCTTCTATCCATATTAACACGTTTGGCTTTGCTTTTTCCTCCCATGTTCCACAAACATTTCAACACATGTATGCAGATAGCTGACTTAAATTCTCCTCTTAATTACTGCTAGTTTACAGTAGTCAGTCAAGGAGGTTGCGCTGATGAGGGAAGGGGTAAACCCTACACAGAAAGTACCGATACAGTTTATCATTTGCCTATTTGACCTCTGAGAGAGAGGTGGGAGGTGCAACTGGCTGAGGTCAATAATAGGAATCCACATAAAAATATATTATATAACAACAACCTGCTATGCCACCTTGACACTCACAAGTCTATGGGGCCAGATGGGATCCACCCAAGAGTGCTGAGGGAGCTGGTGGAGGAGCTTGCCAAGCCACTCTCCATCATTTATCAGCAGTCCTGGTCAACTGGGGAGGTCCCGGACGACTGGAGGCTTGCCAATGTGACACCCATCTACAAGAAGGGCTGGAAGGAGGATCCAGAGAACTACAGGCCTGTCAGCCTGACCTCAGTGCCGGGGAAGATTATGGAGCGGTTCATCTTGAGGGCGCTCACAAAGCATGAGCGGGACAACCAGGGGATCAGGCCCAGCCAGGCCGGGTTCACGAGAGGCAGGTTCTGCTTGACCAACCTGATCTCCTTCTATGACCAGGGGACCCGCCTAGTGGATGAGGGAAAGGCTGTGGATGTGGTCTACCTGGACTTCAGTAAGGCCTTTGACACTATCTCCCACAGCATTCTCCTAGAGAAGCTGGCGGCTCATGGCTTAGACAGGTGTACTCTGCGCTGGGTCAAAAACTGGCTGGACGGCTGGGCCCAGAGAGTTGTGGTGAATGGAGTTACATCCAGTTGGCGGCCGGTCACGAGCGGTGTTCCCCAGGGCTCAGTGTTGGGGCCGGTCTTGTTCAATATCTTTATCAATGATCTGGATGAGGGGATCGAGTGCACCCTCACTAAGTTTGCAGACGACACCAAGTTGGGCGGGAGTGTTGATCTGCTCGAGGGTAGGAAGGCTCTGCAGAGGGACCTGGACAGGCTGGATCGATGGGCCGAGGCCAACTGTATGAGGTTCAACAAGGCCAAGTGCCGGGTCCTGCACTTCGGCCACAACAACCCCATGCAGCGCTACAGGCTTGGGGAAGAGTGGCTGGAAAGCTGCCCAGCAGAAAAGGACCTGGGGGTGGTGGTTGACAGCCGGCTGAACATGAGCTGGCAGTGTGCCCAGGTGGCCAAGAAGGCCAATGGCATCCTGGCCTGTATCAGAAATAGTGTGGCCAGCAGGAGTAGGGAAGTGCTCGTGCCCCTGTACTCGGCACTGGTGGGGCTGCACCTCGAATACTGTGTTCAGTTTTGGGCCCCTCACTACAAGAAGGACGTTGAGGTGCTGGAGCGTGTCCAGAGAAGGGCAATGAAGCTGGTGAAGGGTCTGGAGAACAAGTCTTATGAGGAGCGGCTGAGGGAACTGGGACTGTTTAGCCTGGAGAAGAGGAGACTGAGGGGAGACCTCATCGCTCTCTACAACTACCTGAAAGGAGGTTGTAGCGAGGTGGGTGTCCACCTCTTCTCCCAAGTAACTAGCGATAGGATGAGAGGAAATGGCCTCAAGTTGCACCAGGGAAGGTTTAGATTGGACATGAGGAAAAATTTCTTTACTGAAAGAGTGGTTAAACATTGGAACAGGCTGCCCAGGGAAGTGGTTGAGTCCCCATCCCTGGAAGTATTTAAAAGACGTGTAGATGAGGCGCTTAGGGACATGGTTTAGTGGGCATGGTGGTGTTGGGTTGACGGTTGGACTCGATGATCTTAGAGGTCTTTTCCAACCTTAATGATTCTATGATTCTATATTTGCATCACACAGCAGTGTGTGCTACAGGACAACACTCCTCTTACCCAAACCCCCAAAAAGGTGCAGGACCCCTTGCTCAAGAAATGAAAGGAGATTCTGAGCTTCTACGTGATCATGTAACTACAGTGTCCCCTTACTGCTTTTGCTGTATAAGCTATTCCCCTGGGCTTTCACTTCTTTGCTGTAGTCTACCCATCATGCAGCTGAGTTGCAGCTAAATTGTTGCTATGCTTCAGCTGGAGGAAGAGGGCTAATGGAAAGAGGACCTGGGCTTTTTGGTTCAAAATGAGAACATGCCAAGGGAAAGAAGGCAGCAGCCTCAAAGACACAAACTGGGCCTCAGATGAGTTATCAAGAAGTGTCATGCCTTCTCTCTGCCTTGACCTCCCCTCCACAAAATTACCTTGCTCAGCGCAACATGAACACGTGCCAAAAGCCAAGCCCTGTTTATCACGTAGGTTACCTTCAGGATCAGGTGAAACTTAAAGAGCTTTGGGAGCTGCTTGGTTCACACTCGTTAACTTCTCTCTGGCACTTATAAACCTCAGACTTGGCAGAACAAGGGGCAACTGGACCTCAGATCTTACCCAGAAGTGGAAGCACAAGAGCTGAACTATTTCACAACTCTGTTTAAACAAGTTTCTAGTTTAGTTTGCCTGTCTGGCCCACAAGTATAATAATTATACAACCTATGTTCAAAATTAGGCTGCAAGTGACCTAATACCACCATAATTTATTTTTTTTCAAGAAGAGAAATCACCAACATGCGTTCAAAATCCATCCCTCTATTTTAATTTTAATTTCTCTTCAGACAGACCTAGGCAAAAAGATTACTTACTTCTCTGTACAAGTATATATACAGCATCAGGAAACATTGTGAGACAGAATTCCAGTGCTGGCTAACATCCTCTGATATGCAAAAACACCACCAAATAAGATGAAGTTTTCCTACACTCCAGATTCTTTCCAACCTGTTCCCACAGCTGTTGGATAAAAAGTCTTAGAAAGTTAAAATGGAGAAGCACTTGAATCATAATAACCATTATCTGACAGATCATTCTGTACCAGGAGAGACTGAAATTTTCAACTGACAGACAAAAATAGCTACTGCTTAGATGAAAACTTGCAAGAAAACCCACCAAAAACCAACCTCACCCAAACCCTCCAATTTTTTATTTCTTTTCACTGGAGATGATTAAAAGCATCTTACCCTGGATTATGCAGCTCAGTATGGGCCCCTAATAAAAGACTTCATTGCAAAATTGCCGTATGACTGAGTGAAACAATGGCTTCTTTATTAATATTTTAAAGACTCCCGAGAGAAATGCTGTACAGCTGAAATGCCCTCAGTGAAAGGTTCATTGCCATGCTATGCACTTCTGCTGTGTAATGTTTTACAAGCTGCGCTGCCCTGTGAATGGGGAGAGTTAGTTCTCAGCTGGTAGAGGCAGCTTGCATAATACCAGACAAGTTAATCGGTAACAAGCAATGCAGGAGACCTTTGTTCCGAGTGTGACATACACAAATTCCACACTAAGCACATTGACGCTTCTGAGAGTTACTCATTGACATGCTTTATTAAATTGCTTGGACTATACCTTGATGCACCAAAAAGATTAGTTTAACAGAGCTGCATCCCTCTGATGCCTTCCATCCTAAACTGTTGCACTGTAACCTCAACCCACGGATCAGCTCACTACTGGTACGAAGGCATTTCCAGGGTGGATGATAGCAAGCACCTTGCAGCACGCCCATGTGTCAAGACAATGGCAGTGAGCAGGCAAGGAAGCAGCAAACAGAAAAACGCAAGTTGGCAGTCAGCAGAGCGCTTCTGTAACAGGACTCTGTTCTTACAGAAATGGTCATGGGAAGCATTTGTCGTGTCCCTCCACTGCAAGGCAAGTGCCCCCCTGTCCACTCTGAACAGCTTGCTAAAACACTACCCTCCCCCCAGCCTCCCTGAATAAAGGCAATGGGGAAGGAGGCACAAGGCGTGCTTCTCCTGGCACTAGTTGGAATGCCAGACCAAGGACAGCTGGCTTCTAGCAGGTGGAAGACATGCTGCACCAAAAGCCCAGGAGCACCACGGCTCTTAACACTCGTCAGAGCATTTAGTTAACATCAAGTCTGAGGAAAACGATGCTGGTTTTCATCGCCCACAGCACTTGTCTGGACAAAACACATCTGCTGAACTGGCCCGTCCTGTCACCGCTTATTGTACGATATCACCTCCCATCTCCCCAAGGCTGGATCCAGCCAGCTGAACTTCCAGTGCCAGAACTTGTGCGAGTCTCCGTCCGTCAGACTGCCATAGCTGATCTGTACAGCTAGATGATATTACTCATTTGCTTAAATGCCTTAGAAGCAGTAAGCCAGTCTCACTGGTGCGAGGCTGAGCAAGGGAAAGAAGAGCTTCCAGCAGTACGTTGCACAGTCTGCCAGTCCCCAGACTCGCTCTCGAACACCACTGCACAGCTGAAATTCACAGAAGTGATAGGGAAAAAAACAACCATCATGACAGCTCTCAGAAGACAAACAAAACACGCTCTTCTTTGATAACAGCAAAATCATCCCCCTTCAATAGGTTATTTTCATGTCTGTGGATGCTACAAATAGCTTTGAGGCAAGGGAGAAGGCCAGCAAACGATACTCAAGGAGGTACTTGCTACTGCCTGGCTGGAAAGCTGCCCGCAACACTGAAAACTGACACATGTCCCTCCACAGTCCCAATCCCCAAGGTGGAGCCTGACGGCACCCGGCAGCCATGCGAAGGCATGCATGCAGCACCCTGAGGAGTCAGTGGAAAGAGCGCCCATGGGGACGCAAGACTGAGAAGGCAGTTGGCACATCCTCCACTCCCATGAAAACTGACTTAACAGCCCACCTTCCTCTGCTGTTTCACACATAGCCTACCAGACATGCAAAGGCACACGTAAGCACGCTCCTGCAGCAATTGCCACGTTATTGTCCACTACAAGAATTAGTCACCTAATAACAGCATCTTCCTCAGCAACAGGGAGAAGGTTATTTCACCCAGAACTCAAATTTTACCCATCCCACAGCAAATCCTTTTTCATGCATATCTTACTGAGGGCAGCATCTTCTCCCTCTATGTATAAGTACACACACACACATATACATGTATGACTATCAAGCATTTTTTAATTATCCAAAGAAACCCCATGAGACTGACTGCCCAAACACGATGGCATAGGAACATAAAGCTAGCGTGGATGGCTCAGACACAGCAGCTTGCACCTCAATGGAGAGACCTTTCAGATTACCCCAGACGCGTGCAGTCTATCATCCCCGGAGTGTTTTGCTGCAGTACAAATGCCCTTATGGAACTGCTCACAAAAAAAACCCCAAACCTTGAACTGCACAGTGTGAGCAACAATTTACAGGCAGAGCGTGCCAAAACCCAGAAATACTGGTTTTGTTATAACTGCAGGTCTAGGCTACCAGTTTTTTAATGATTGCAGATTATGTGGATTCCTGCATAATCTGAAAGGTACTCAGCCACTTGAGACCCAATGAACTGAGGTGTGTGTACAGCACCACCTCCTGTGGGAAGTTTTATTCACTGTACTTCCAGTGATGTGAACAAGGCCTTCACTGACTGATTTTTAATTTGCCTTCACTTCTTTAAGGAGGCACATAAACCATGAAGTCTGGTAGCCACAACACCTTGGATCAAGTACTTCAATTAAAACTAGTCCAGGAATGACTAACTTCAAGGAAACTTGTTTTGTCTAGAGAATGATGATTCATCAGATCCAATGGTTTGCAAGCTTCTATTTCAACAAGATATTTATCAGAAATGTTCCTCAGGTCAAAGACAGTGAGTTGAGAAACAGAATCATCTTTCATCATGTGTACATGAAAGACACAAGTGCAAAACCGTCTCTAGTCTGTTAAATAGAGCACTTACTTGGCATACAAAACATGCATGTTCCAGTCCTTGCTCTACCTGACTCAGAAGGAAAGTGAGTACTGTAATTCTTTGCTTGCTCCAAATAGTACCTGCTTTATATAAAATAGAAAAAAAACTGACGAGAGGTAGAGCAGTACCTGCTTTGGATGTGGGAAACAAATGCAAATCCCTGCTCTGAATGAATGTCCTAAGCAACATCAGTTGATCAGAAAAATTAAGAAACTGCTGGTTTAGCCTTCGCTTATGAAACCCCATCATCTCATAAATACTCCATTGCTATCAGACTCCCTTCTCTATTTCCTCCTTTCTTTCCTCTCCCCTTTAAAATAGGAAACTGATGACAAGGCTGAGAAAACGGACTGTTCTGAGCTATTCGTGTCTATCCATTGTCACTTGTGAAAATACATTTTGTACTGATATGAGGACACACAAGTCTATGAAGTGAATAATAAGTGCCTGACCCAGTAAGTCAAAGAGATCATCCAAGATGCTTCTCAGGGCAATATTCACCCTTCTCCTGTATCACTAAACTAGGAATAAAAGAAGCAGTTACAGCTTTACAACTGAAAATACACTGATTTTTCCATTGCGACCAGTTGTGTTTTAGGCTCAACTGCATCTCCCCTCCTCTCTTGAGCCAAAGTGAGTTATTCATTAATTCTGGTATGCTTTAGTCACTGCCTAAAACGTGAAGTAGTTTGTAGAACAAAGACAGGAGTTAAGGGTCAAACTGGTGGGAGCAAGTGCTGGTATTTGCTTTTGGGGTTTGTTTGTTTGTTTGTTTGTTTGAGGTTTTTTTTAAGATTAAAAGTGAACTTTCCTTTTTCCAGGTCCACGGAAAAGACGTCTAACAAAAAACCATTGAAAAACTGCTCTACTACATTAATTAAATATAATGTTCTAAAACTAGGTGCACAAGCTGACCCTTACTTAGTTAATTAGTCCTTGCTGTTCCTGAGACAGCATTGTTCTCTCTCCTTTCCCCGAGTACTACTTGGTCATGATTTTTGAGTGAAAGGTCACTACCTTGCCCTTCCAAGTCACTGTCAACTAAGTATGAACCACCAAAGTCACCTAGAGTTTGGCTATTAACTTCAGCAAGCGTTTGATCTAGCCCTCTATCACCTATCTCATCTCCTCTAAGAAGTCTCCATTTGTGGACAATCAGACAGCAGCTGCCATCGCAAACACTTTTCAACTTTCAGTTAGATCTTAAACTGCGGGTGATGAAAACTGCAGAGAAGGGTGGAGACAAACAAACAAACAAAAACCAAACCAAACAAAAAACACCCCTACAAAACACCAAAACCAACCAACCAACCCACCCCTGAAAAACACTGCCAACGTTTACATAGTGGGAATTGGGGGGAAAAAGAAAGTGTTAGAAATACTGTGTCATTATTTGTAATAATGATTCTGCAGTTTGCTTTCTAAATTTTGTTGCATTTAGTATTTTATTTTGGAGAAGAGCAATACAAATCAGAAGATCTCCATACAGAATTTCAGAGCCACACGCTTTCATGCAAAAATTTGAAAAGTGGCTTAGCCAAGCTCAGATAAAATCAGCACCAGAGTTAGAAATGAAACTCTGGAGTTCCTAGCTCTTGTGCCTGAATTCAGATTGCCAAACTTACCTTTCATCAGCAAAACAGGAGTGCAAGAATTTGCATATAGGCTGGTTTTTGGAGCTATACTGGGTAGTAACTGCAGCAGAGTATTAACACTATACAAAAACCAATGCCATCTGAAGAAAGGAAAGAGACTGCTAGGGATGCATTAATTTTATTTGGGGTTTTAAAAAGGATCCTTCATCTTTGTAGTATAAATCTAGTAGGTCAGATTTCTCTCTGACATTTACTCCAGACTCCTCCTCTACTAATCGGTTGTCCTACAATGATACTGTAAAGCTTTTATAGCAACAGCAGCATTAACATCTCAGCAACATCTCCTACCAGAACATGGGCATAACGAACACACACTAACTCCATATCAAAAGAAGCAAGTTCCACTGCGCCAACATAGCCAAGGTCATTCTCCTCAATGACAAGTGCCTTACCTATCTCTGAATTCACCTCCTCCGAGGCTGAGAATAATGGCTCTGTTAAACTCAGTAGATTAAAATATTCAGTTATCCATTAAAGAATGAAAACATTCACTACCATTTACTGAACAGCATACTACTTAAAAATGTTAGTCTGGCTCAGTTTCCTTCTATGGTTGTCTTGCATGCCAGACAATCACTCTGCTCATACAGCGCTGTTACAGCTATTGGGGCTGAGACGGGAGAAAGGTCTGGTTTCTGCCTGCCAGCAAATGAGACCTCTGTGACTGGATCTGAGCTCCTCTCACAGAAAAGCACACTGTGAAAAAAGTCTTTCCCAAGGATGATCTCTGTGTATACTGTGTCATTTCTTTTTCATCAGTTGTGACAAGCCCTTGCACGTAAGCAAATTCAGGTTTTTATTTTGCTTACCTAAGTTTTCAGGCAACTACATTTCTTACAGAACAAAATCTAAAGATACTCCAAGAATTAAAGTGCTAGCAGTAAAAAGCCTTCTATAGTTTACATTACAATGCTCATTTGCCAAACAATCAGAATGAAACATTCACTGCTTTATTTACTCATTAAAGAACATTGGTCAATGTCCTTTACAACTGCTGGCTTAACCTGGGCTGTTATAGAAGAAACTATAGACAGATGAAGAGCCCAATTCTGTGTACAACTATGCCTACAGTAAAAAAAGATTTTAGACCCCTCTCCCAAAAACATACAATCAATACATGACTGTTAAAACGACCAGTCTGCAATGGGAACTGCAAAGCGTGTAGTCAGAGTAATACCAGATCAAGAACTTAGCTTATGATTCAGCTGTGGGATTCAAAGGACAAACACATATAGTGGAGACCTTGAGAAAGAACTCCAGCCTCAATTTTTGTTTTGGAGAAGCAATTCAACAGCTTTGTCCCACCCACCTCACATACAGCAGCTGTAAACTCAATTTAAACAACCAGAAAAATGGGGTTCTACCTGCTTTGCACCAGCATAAAGGAGACAGACTGTGGACACGAGAGAGAGAGAGAGAGAATTCTGCTGAAGTACTAAAATGTTCTGTGAGTGTTCGTGAGACTTTCGTTTTTCCCTTGCAGGCTATACCTTTTTTCCTGCTGCCATTGAAAAGCCATGACTGAAGGATTTTAGGCATGTGGTGACAAATACCTGTTTGCTTGTTTAAATCCAGCCCCTTTGGGCAGAAACTAGAAGTTGTCAACTTTTAATGACAGCTTGGAAATGGTTTAAAAAGCTGCAACTTTGTTGATACTGCCTGCCATTCTCAGTGCTGAATTTCACTAGTCTATTCCTTAAACTAGATGCCATTTCCTGGCAAAGAGCACTTTAACCCACAGATCTGATTTTATTTCATGAAGGGAGATGGTGATGCAGTTAGCTTTTCCTCTCCCCTCAATGAAAACACCATTTTGGCAGTGTAAAATTATCCAAGCTAGGAAAACTCTTGCTGCTCCATCATTCTGCTATAGTCAGACAGCAAAACACTCACAAATACATGTAGACAGTAAAAACAGAAGCTATGCGTGCGCTGGAAAAACATCTGCATTGATGCAGAGATCCATCCAAGATACGCTTACACACCACTTCAACCAGCTTGGTACAGACCTTAGTTTTGAGGCATGGAATTAAGTGAGTGAGCTGCTTCTGGTTTTCATAGTGAGTACTTCTGTCTTTATAAACTCCCTTAATTTAATATTTTCCCATTTTACTGGGCTTTAATGAAAGCATACAAAGCCAAAATCAGATAATAATTAGTAAGTTAATATAAAACACAGGAAATACCAACTGATGTGCATAATTATGTCTGTCTACAAATAAACCTGGACCCTGTCCGGAGAATTTGAATCCCTAGTGCCTGTAATATTCCAGGCCCCAGACAAGCTCACTGTAGAGACAATCCAGATCAGGAGTCATGGTGGTTATCCAAGAAAGGGCTAAGAAGGTGTCCCTGCAGAAGCACTGTTAGGTGCTGATATCCAGTCCCAAGGACACATTCAGCCAAAGAGAAGACTCTTGACTTTCATTTCATTAAATACTTCATTGTACTATATTCACTCAAGAAAACTGCATGGATGAATTTTTTACAGTATCAGAATTAACCGAGTTAAATGCCCTTAAACTCTTTGCTTTTGTTTCTAGTTGATCGCTGGTCTCCAACACAGCTAACTCCACATATAAAACACTTCAACAGCTTAAAACAGTGTCAAGTACAGCTTTTCACTTTAAAACTTCCTATGATATAAAAAAAGCACATGTTTGTCTAGCAGGTCTTACCTCCAAAAGTCCATCTTCAGGTAGATCTGTGCAGTGGACAGCATTCTGAATCTTGTTCTTCCCAAAGACAGCACGCAGCGTTCCAGGTCGGAGATGACGGGCTATTTCCTATTGAACAAAAGAAAACCAGAAGACCTTTGTGAACCACACTGTTCCTTTATATCGTGGATGCAATAGAATCTTATAAAGTAAAACATTATTGTGCTATCAATATGTGTGGGGTACAGTATAAAAGAAAATGAAGAGGGAAATTCCAGCTTGCACTACATACATACACAACAGCTGAAAAACCGTGACGAAGATTGTGAGAACTAACTGCTTGAAATTGTGCCAATCAAGCCACCTCAGGTGAAATGCAGGATCCTTCATGTTACACATACACCTGCCTGGCACTTATATTAATACAATTAGCTCATGTTAACACCTTCGCAGCTCTCAAGCACAGAATGTGCTGTCCTTAGTGACCAGACACAAGTGCACCAGCTTGCAGACTGCCTCCCATAACACTGGACTATTTTGCCTCAGAACCTGACATTTGTGAAGCCCAGCTACTGAACAGCCTCTTGGTCTTCTCCTCTGCAGTGCTTCCCTGACACCATGACCAGTGCCAACATCTGATCCCCTCTGAGGATCAGTCCAGACTCTCTCTCCACATCTTTCTCTGTTCTTTGAAGTTGACATTACAATACTCTTCATCTACAATGCCAAACGCCTCCTTGGCCTCTCAGAGTGTTTCTCTTACTACAGCACATACCACTCAGGTCCTGAGATAGCATTCCTCCCCTACCTCTTTACTATGGTATATCTCCCATCTTATACCGCAGAGGACTGCCTTCATTGGCTCTCCCCTCCACCATGCTCTTTCTTTCAAGGCATAATGCAGTCCTGCTGTACTTCTCTGCACTGTCACCTTGCAGTGCTGTCTTTTAACCCCTTTCCTATGCCAACTGTGCTACACCTTGTTGGCCTCTCTTCCCAACACCCTGGAGCTCTTCTCCAAGCCTACCTCATGCACAGTGTGCCTCCTTTTAAAATTCAGTGATGATGGCATTAACCCAGTTTTCCCTCCTTTGGACGTTCTTCCATGAGTGCCCCCTGAACACTGCTGCCTGTGAGGGGACAGGCCAATGACAAGCTCACACTACAGCTACTGAACAAAAAAAAAAAAGCATTCTTCCTTGCCAACAGAGCCTACATCGGCCGCTTTCTGAAAAGGCACCGGGTACATTAGGGTATAATCACTTCGGAAGTGGTCAGCGCAGTTTCACTGTGCCACTCCCAGGTGTTTGTTTCGGTGTCACAGCTGGAGGTTACTGCCCCCACAGCCGAGTCACCAGACTGGATTGTCCAAGCATTTCTTAACTTTCAGTGTCAAATGGGTTCAAAGTGACTTCAGTAGTGGCCCTTGGCTGACCTGGAAAACTTTGCACAGGTACAGATGAGAACCACTCGCATGATGCACGCTCTCTTCTGGGATGGCAGTGAATGTTTTAAGCGAGTCCCAAAAGACCTCACAAGAGCATTATCTGACAACAGCCTTTAGCCACTCTCCAGCTTCACCCACTTGTCATGTCTCATTACTAAACTAAGACAATTGGACTTTAAGGGCAAGATCTTCTCTTAGCCCAGCAAGTCCTAGATATTTTCCTGTAATAACAACAATTATGGTGATCTGTTACCTAGTAACCTAGATGTGTTACCTATGGTGATCTCTTACCCACCTGGAAGACAAACTGCTTTAATGCTTGGAGTGTGTCTAACCCAAAACATGCTACAAGGAGAAGTTTCAGTTCCCCATTGTTAATCTGTGTATGTCACAGGTTATACAGGATCTTTGGATATGGATGTCAAGGATATTTGAGTAAGATACACTCAACATCAAACAAATTTTGCTTCAGAGGAAAGTTCAAGAGTTTCACTTTAAAAAAAAAAAAAACCCAAGGAGAAGGAAAAAAACCCTCCTCTACATGGTCCTCATTAAAGGCTTGCGATAAGAAAGCCTGCTGGAGAAACAAAAGTCACATGCCAGTTAACTATAGCTATGTGACACTTTAATCAAGCCTTCCTTGAAACAACTGTTGATTCCAGTAACCGCTAGCTTTCAGGAAGCTGACAATAGCACTAGGCTTTCAATTATTTTAAGGAAAGTTTGGGCATATTAGAAAAAAATATCATGGCTATGAAACCTTTGGAAACACTTTAGCAAGAAATAGCTCAGATCTAAAAAGCAAAAGCTTGGTTATTTCATATTCTGTTTATTTCCTATCCATCTAAATCTTTTGCTCAAACTGTTCCATCCTCCAACAGGTCCAAAAATGCTGCTGCTTATGAAACTTTCCCAAGTTTTCCCTTGACGCATCTTCCTCACCAAACCCATTTTTCTTTTTTTTTTTTCTCCTTTTCTTTCTTTAAAAGCAGCTACGGCCTCCTGACTTATCATTCATCCCAAGCTCTTATTTCTACTTCACAACTTCATAACAGAAGACCTCATGTTTCTTCTCTCGGACTCACTCTCTCTCACTAACATTGGCAAAAGCTCCCACTGTTGCAGTACGCAATCTCCTGTTCTTCCTTCAATTTTTCAATGCAGGTTGCTATGCATTCTCCTGCCCTCCTGAAACTCATCAGCCATCTTGCACAAAAAGGGACTCATTCTGTTCTGCCTGGGATTGCATTAGATCAGAAGTACACAAAGGTAGGTCCTCCAGCACTTTACGTTGTGAGCACCTGATTAATAAGAATCTAAATAAGGCTTTCTTGCCATCAGTTAACAAACAGAACGAGAGGTAAAGCAGTCTCTGCTTATATTTACATAGCCAAAAAAGGACAATAATTGTCAATTCCGAAGTTTTACTATTCCGTCGCTTTCTTACTACGCCACTGAGGAACCCTCGGGGAACAAGGCCTGATGGAGGTACAAAGAGCTGTATGGATCATATATAGGTGTCCTTGTGTATGTATGGCTGGAAATCTTGGGCACGTTTCAGGAAGGAGGAAGAGAGTTCCTTACAGAACTTATTCCTCATAACACATATACACTCTTCTGCTCCACGACAGGATGTTTGCTAAGCATTTTATTTATAGGGCCTCATTTGCAACAACAGGGAGATACAAATATAATAGTGGGGTTTGGGTTGTTTCCCCCACACCCCTCCATCCCCTTTTAAACTTATTTTGCCTAAGCTTTCTGCTGAGTCTAATTTCCCAAGTATGTGTTTTGTGTACTGGTTTTCAAAAACTTTTTGAAAGGAGTTGAGAGTGGGATGGTGGAGGAGTTAAGAGCAGCTACAGCTCTACCATATGCATGAGAGGAGAGTAACATGTGTGTGCTGGAACTTCATGTGCGTTTGTAAATGGGGATCCATGAATTTGCACCTCACACAAGGAATACACTGTCTGCAGCAAAACAAACCAGGGTTGCTGTACCAAAAGGCTTCGTCCTCTTTGGTCTTATTCAGCAGGCTATTTGATCACATCTTACAGGCCGGGCTTTGATCTACAGCTAGCTCTTTGAAGATCCTTGCCCTACACAAGATACAGATGCATATATTTCATGTTTATCATATAACTGTGCCCAGTGCCACACTGCCTGTATGAAGAACTTAGCACATTCTAAAATGTTTCTATTTCTATACAAGTGAAGGGAAACAAAAATGTCACCAATGCCAGTAATATGTCAAAATCAGACTGAAAAATCATAAACATATTCATGAGCAAAGCTCATTAACTGCTTTTCCTTCAAATGACTGTTTTTTCATGGGTTGGATGGGAAGTTATGTAGAACAGTAACATGTATTCCAGCCAAAACTGCAGATTTCCAGAGAATTTGGCCAGGTTTTTTAAAGCATCTGCCCTGAATACTTAATTGGGTATCTAAATAGGCCAAAAGGCCACTGCTCTTAAACATGCATGCTCTTCTGCATGCTTCATTGTTGTTTAAATGGCATTCAAGGAAAAGCCAAAGAGGCGACCACTGATTCTGTGCAGCAACCATTTCCTCCCTCCTGAGTGGGAAACAACACAAACTCTGAATGGACCAAAACACACAAAGGAACTTTTACAGCCTAAAACTTTTGTTCTAGTTCATGTTCAAGTAGAACAGGGAACCTTGAAAATTCATTACTGGTCCTCTTGAGTGAAGCAGAATAAAAATAAAAGAGTTTGTGATCAAACCCTCTCCTACCCACAGCGTGCTCCCAGTGCAGGTTCATTCTTTTAGGTTTGCTTTCAGGCCAGCAGTGTTCACAGGACTTCTTGGGCTGCAACAAACTGCGCAGTCCCCTCTAAGCCCCCAGTAAAACACCTTGTTTTCCTTCTCTATCCAAGTCCTGCCTGCGTGTCTGCTCCTTGCTCTTCTTGGCATTCCTCATTCATCACTCTTTCTGAAGGCTTTATGTTGACTTGGTCTCCCCACCTCTGCTTTCCCCACCCTGCACTCATGAAGCTTTTTTCTTCTGCAGTTCTCCACACTCTGCTGTCATGAAAGAGATGGCCCCTCTTTCCTCTCAAGGGTGCCAACTGATCCAGAAGGCAGTAGCTAGCCTCAGGCAAACAAGCAAGTGCCTTTCTTCTTTTAAGGACCAGCTACGCCCTTGTCAAGAGAACAGAATGGCACATTTACTGTGAACAAAGTAATGTAAATTCCACCACTCACCGTGGAATTTGTCTGGCTGAACTTTAGCAATCAGAAAGCTGACTGCCTCGTCCAAGCGAGGCACCTGAGCTTCCTGTGTAGTGAGCGGAGGGTGATAAGCCCTTTCAGGAAAAAAAAATAAAGACTTCTGCAGTACAACAGCTATGTAAGGTAGGCAGGATAAGTGCCTCTCTCTTCCCATCATCACAGCTCTTCAGCTGGCTTTTATTTTCAGGGGATTTTAGCACCAGTCATATCACACACTGCTGGCTGCAGCAGGGAGCTGTACAAAATAGTCATTCCTACACAAGCCATCAGCAAGAGGTAAAATGATAAAAGCAGCACAGTCTCCGTCATGCAGAATACAACAGTAGAGAAGCATCTCCTGTAATGCTTATTCAAGCTAAGAAACACCTTAATATTATTGTTACTGGTTATTGTGGGAACCACCTCAGCTGATCAGTCTGATATATCCTATATATCAGTCTGATATATCCTTCACAGAAGTTCCCATCCAAAGACAAAGGCTTAACTGGCAAAATTAAATCTGTGGTCACAGATGATCTTATGCACGATACCACAAGGGCTAGCTTGCCTCAGCTTGCTTAGCATGTTTTCTTTGCAGCCCATACTCCTTCCAAACTCTAGCCAACCGATTTTGATGTGTGTGCTTCCCCACTAGTTACCTCAGCTCTGACCTGGTTTATGTTCCCCAGTTTCATGTGATGAGCCACCTTGCACTCAACATCAGCTGCTGCAGAACACAACAATTTTCTACTCCTGCATCAATTCAAGGTCCATTTAATCATCCCTAAATGCAGAGCTAAGCCTTCTGTCTATATTACAGAGAGAAAAATCTATATAAGATGGTGCTGTTGCCACTGTAAAGTCTTTAACTGGGGAAGAGCACATTCTGCCCTGAAACCTGGGGCCTGCCTGTTGAAAGGTACTTCAGAAAGTTTCTAAATACAAAACCAGGTCAGTGTTACAGAGAATGCAATAGATTTCCTTCAGCTTACATTTCACAAACCAATCCAGAACAGAAGTCTCTTGTTGACAGAGTGACACGTTTTCTCTTTCTTTGCGTTCCACATGAGCTGCAGCAACGTAATGTACAAATATGGAGTCAGTATCAATGGCCTTACGCACACTTCCAAGGGAGTCAGTGTTATCAGAAAGTCTTTTGTACTTCCCACATATCACAAAAAAATAATCAAACAAAACCAACCTCCTCCAAACACACACACACACACTAAACAGCCCTCATCTTTTAATCTTTATCACAAAACAAACTGATCACAGGTTCTCAAGAATCTGGAAAGGTTGCATTGAAAGTCTTTATAATATTTGGCCTAATCTTCTATCCCCTGAGCACTGTGCATTTGACCAAGACATTCAGGTTGTCTTCTCCTGACTGATGGCAAAATATTTATGGCTCCAATCACTTGCTGGCCGTCCTGACAAGTTTCTCATATCTTTAACTCAGCCAAGTCTGTGTGCATGTAGTTAGGTACTTGAAAAAGTGTGGCTGTAAAGTTTTGTTCAGCAAATTAAATGACCTGATCCAGGCAACAGCAGCCAAATTTTCAATTGCAAGGCTGCAAAAAGGGCATCTGAGACTCACCTCCTTCCAAAATCAAATAGCTTTGCAACAGTAGCAGCAAGTAATCAAACCATAGTTTATTTTGTTACAAAAGCCTACTCTGGTCTGAGGGGGGAAAAAAAAAAAAAAAATCCATCTCCTTTTCTGTTTATTTTAAAGTCAGCCTACCTCTGAACTACCAGTGTGAAGCCCTGTATCTTTTTGAAATTTTGTTAACGGACCCAAAATTATCTTCCATACTCCAGCATTGGCAGTTTTTCGGAAGCTCACAAGTCTGTAGAAGTTGTTACACTGTCTCCTTCTCACCCTCCATACCCTGAGGCACTTTGATTCTCTCTGCTTCACTCCCACACGTTCCCTACCACTCTTCCTCTCTGGCAGCCCAAAGGTGCTGCACCAACTCTCCGCAGATTCTCTGCTGTGGGCAGCAAACGTGGCACATTTGCCAGCCTGAGATAGCATTTTCACTGGTCTTGGCGCTTCTGGTTGATGCTTAAGCAATTCTCATGATAACTGCCCTGCTCAGAAACTTATTTACTGTTGTATTTGTGTGCCTATCTGCCATTGCCAATGGGCTGAATTTAGTATAAGAGCAAGCAGCCACGCTTCTGAGTTGTGTAAACTAGATTGGATGGTGAAGTCTTGAGGATAACTGACATACCAAATATAAGTTGCTCACAAAATAGGAACAAAGAGAAAATATCTAGCTGTCTTGTTGTATTATCTGGGTGCAATAAGGGATATTTACATTACTTGACAAGTTGGAAGAAGGAAGCATTTAACAACTGAAAAGCAACTAACCCCACAAGACATCAGAAAACACAGAATAACTGTAAATTTGATTATTAGTTGCTTTACTTTAAGCTTTAAAGGTGAAATACTGGTCCTACTGCTGTTTTTCCAGTGCCTTTGAGGCATCCAGAATTTCATCCATTTATTAATTCACCTGTAAAACAAGGATAAAAAAAAAAATACTAGGCTGCAAGGGATATTTTGGGATTTCATTAATTCATGTTAGCAAAATATCTGGAGAGCGTCCAGTGAAAGTCACTATGAAGTTGCAAGACATTATTTTTAGCCTGCAGATATCTGGGCTGAGTTTTCTCCTGTAAGAACACGAATAATTATAAATTATCTTTTCCTCTGAAATTTTTGAGACGGAATTTTACATTTGCAAAAGCAGTCCAGATATCTGAGCTTTACACTTTGCAAAGCAGAAAAAACTGCTTCAAAATTCTACCGAGACTTCCCTAGCTGAACCAACTTTGGACCATCCACTTCAACAGAAGACGCAGATGGACTGAAAGACAAAACTCAGAAGTCTGCTGCAAACCCCAGAGATCCTTCTCATTCGGGACTTAGCAGGGGAGAGAGCTTTCCCTTCCGCTCTGTGCCCTCAAGCCTCTCCAATCCAACAGCAAGCTTTTCCTTGGAGGCAGCAGTGCTGCCATCTCTTCCCACGCAGTTGTGAACAGCCCTGTTCTGATGGAAGGAATCACTCATTATTTGTGTTACAACTGTTTTTTAAAAGCCCCTGCTGTGTTCAGGACTAGCTGTACTAGTCAGTGTTCCTATACATACTAATAGACAGTTCCTGGCATGGAAAACTTACATGAAGAGACACAAAGAACAGAAAATAGGAGCAAAATGGACCCAATTTTTTGGAGTGGGAAACCAAGACAGGGAGTAAGTAATTTCCCAGGGGCACAAAGAAATACACATTCCACAAGGATCACAAGTTCAATGTCTAACTTTTAGCTCAGATCTTTTGAATCCCAGACCAGTTCCTCAACTATTCTCTCTCCCTGATTTAATGCTGCTTTACTTCCCGTGTAGCACCCTGATGATAAGCCACAGTCTGCAAAACTCGGGCCATACCAGATCACCTGTGGGAACTTGAGAGCTGCCATGGGAACATGAAGAACTGCTGCTCACCCATCTTCCACCCTGACCTCGTTCTAGTCCCTTGATCTGGGAAGTCAAGGGATGCAGAGAAAGGGAAAACTTCTTGGTAGGAGTATCCACGGGAAGTCCCATGTGCACATCGGATCCAGTCTATTGTACTGTAAGCGAAAGAAACTGCTAAAAATTCTGCTCAGGTGGCCCTGCAGTAGAACAGAGAATGTCAGCCTAAACCAAACAGACCAGCAAGCAGCACCCCAAATTATTCAGCAGGTTTTCAGCATTTGAATTAATCATTTTATATCCAGTTTTTAAAATGCCTTTGTTTAGTTAATAGTGTCCACAGCCAATGAGACCAGTGGTACAGAATAAAAACTATTACTGCAGCTGTTCTCGTGGCTGTCAGCAATTGCAGAGAGGAGGATTTAAAATAAATAATAATACCCATCATCATCAGAAATGCAAAACCAGACTACCTACTACTTTTTGTTACAGAAGGGAAGGCCTAGGCCATGGTATTTGTTTTCACCCACTTTGAAGCCTTCAATAACGTAGCTCAAGCAGAAAATAACTGCAGATACACTCTGGCCACAGCATGTACTTCTTGCATTACTGCAATGCTATGCAAAGCACCTAGGGAATTTTGGTCCATATACACCCTGTTGCAATGTACAGTACAAGGATACCACCTATGCCACCTAGAAAGCCAACTGATCCCTCTCAGGGGAAACACACTTGAGAAACTGATAGATCTCCTTCCAGCAGTGATCAGTTCCCCTCAGATCAATCTCTTTTGTGTACCAATTTATCATCAAGAGTACATAAGATACACTGTGATCTGCAGCTCCTTTTCTGTTTGGTTATTATTAGCTCCTCCACCAATTTATTAACCAAGCAGAGCTTGAATAAGCAGTCCTCTGGGATAGGTCTGATCATTCTCTTCACCTGTTTATTCCAAGGGATCTTAAAAAAAAAAAAAAAAAAAAAAAAAAAGTCACGCGCATCCAAGAATTGACTACTCATAAACTGCCAACTGGAAGACATGAGACCTTTTGGGACAGCTACAGTCAATTTCAGGATACTCAAGATCACAACATCATCATGGTTATACAGAATAGTGCTCTACTGCCCTTTTTCTACACGTTTATAACTTCCTCTCTTGCACATTTTCAACAAGCACTTTTGTGTGCTGAGTCCTGCTAACTGCCTTCTATAATGCTCTAGAAAAAGCCCTTGCAGCCTATTCTACCAAGTTCTACCTTGGCTTATTATTTTCTTAATAATTTTTTACTGGAGATATCACTCGTATTACTTCATAACTTGAAGTATACGTAACAGCACTACAGAACTACTATGTTCCAACCAGAAGTCAGGAAGAATTCAAGTGAAGGACAAGACTATCTATAGTCAACAAAAGCCTGAGTCAGGCATGTAAGCAAATGCTTTTAATCTATTCAAATCAAAGATTCTGCAAACACACAAGGTCACTGTGACCAGGATGCTAAGAAACTGCAGAAGGAGAAAAGGTTGTTTAGTGCAGTAACAGTATCATTTTCTTTCCCAGAGTACACTCAGCACTTCCCATATCTTCTGGAAACACTGCTCCCTTCTTCCAAGGAAAGACTGAGGTTATACAGAATTTGGTTTTTGCTTGAATGCTTCTTTTCAGGGATCAACTTTTATATATTCAAAAACATTACTGTCCAATGTAAAAGAGTGATTTGCTGTCTGCTGTAACCAAACAGAACACAAGGGAAGCAAAGAAGACAACCACATAGACTGAAATTAACCCAGAACCATCATCTTCTCTAAAAGGCTCTTACCTTGTGCCTTATGGACTGAATATATTATTGAATCTATTCTCAGAAACCTCAGCAGCTACAGCAGAACCGTAATAGAACAGGCCAAAGAAGGAAGTGTGTGTGCAGGAGGAATCAAAATAAAAAGAAAGGGAATCACTAAGGAAGGTAAGGCCTCCTGTGATCGCAGGAGGAGACTACAACCTGGGAATTCTGATGACCAGCTCTGTGTCTTACTGACAAAGACTGTATTTTCACAAGGGGGAAGAATACTTTGATTTTTAAAAAGTGTTAAAACCCTCCCACAGGTGAGGTAAACTACAGTTTAATCCAGTGTAGCTGGGAGAAATAAGCCCTAGAGAGAACCTTGCAGATTACCTTTGATCAGCCTACTGGTGTAAAATTACATGGTGTATTTGTCTGTACCAGGCTGTTATCACGCAATCACCTGGTATGTTAGAAGCCTACCTCTTTTTCTACAGTAGTGAGAAACAAAACTTTTTTCCTTAATCCATCTAAGATATGTAAGCAGAGTTACAATAAAGATACGGTATTTTGAAATGTATTAACTAGCATTGTTTAAAAAACAAACAAGCAAATGCTAAAAGAAACTAGGCAAGCAAGCATTTTTAAAACTTTGTGTGGTCACCTTTTAAATAAAATATGATCCATCTATATGAGATACTAAATCTGCAACACCACTGTCTAAAACATGGCATATACTCAAAGCTCGGAGAGAACCTAAACAGGAAGATGCAATACAAACAGGATAAAGAAGCATTCATTTTTCAAAACAGGACCTGCAGATGGACAGTTATAACCAAAACCCCGCGCAATCTGAAAAAAACCCCACCTCCTCAAGGCTGAATAGACAAATTTATGAACTCACAGCATTTATAAGAATCTTGTGTTCATCACAGACGCTTAAAATACCACTTTTTTTAATAACATCCACCTATTACTTTGGGATGCACCCGGTCTGAGTGCAAAGGGAGCCTTTATGATCTCTAAGCCAGTCTTTCAGGCTTCTTTCACACCTACCTATAGATACAATTAGTCTTTGTGATTTCAGATTAGGCTAAATGTCTTCATGTGTCTGCACAGCTGAATGGTACAAAGTCCTTAACCAAGAAATAGAGTTTTCTTAAAAAGTAAATATTCTAAGTGTGGTTTAAACCCTTACAAAAATGGCTAGCCCTATGATGCTTTGCAGGGAAAGGCCTAAAAACCTAACTCCAGGATACCCTGGCATGTTGTCCATTCTGGGGAGCAGCTAAGAGGTCTCTATGGCAGCACAGCAAGTCAAGGAAGATCAGTAACCAATGCTGTTAATGCCTCGTGGCACATCCCTGCTTTTCCTTCAGTCTCTGGGCTCACGTTCAGCTTCTCTCCTCTTGCTAAAATAGGGCAAGCTATTACAGCCTGGAACCAGGCATGAGGAGCCCAGGAAGAACCAGTTCAAAGCCAGAGACAGCCCGACATAAGGGAAAGTCGGGAACACAGATGGGAACCCTGAGGCTTCTGAAGTTGATGCTACTTTCCAGGAGGACATACAGGATTTTTGACAAAATGTTGACAACTTCCTGAAAATGTCCAGAAATTGCAGTTAAGAAAGTGCCTTGTCATCAGGGAATACTAAAATATCATAGTGACAGGTAGCAGAGGAAACTACAAAAAACCCCTACATAGGCTACAGGGGCTTTCGTAGGCAACTGAGGGGGAAAAAAAAAAAAAAGCATTGCAGCAACCGGAAACAAGATGCAAATGTACTCCAGTGTCATGCCTCTGTAGTGGTAGTGGGCTTAATATCAGGCAATGCAATGTCTTTTATTATTTACTTTACCAAATTACTGTAATTTGTGACCACTGAATCTAAGTCCAATTACCTCCCATCCAGGATTTATTTAGGCTTAAAATATAGCACTGCTGACATATTCAAGTCTGGTAGCTCTGGAGCCTCAGACAAGGAGTGGCAGATAGAAGTTTGAAAAAAAACCCTGTAACCTTGCCAACATGCCTCAATCACATTGGATTTAAAGCAGAGTTCGGTCTTGAGGGCTCTGTCAGTATTTAGTCTCCTGATGGAGACTGCCAGTCACCACTAATAACAGCAATTTTCAACACATATGCACCTACCCATCAAGAATCAAAGTGAGCCTACAGACTCCAGTTCCACATGACACTGAACAGCCATCATATGACAGCAACCTTCAGGCAATAACAAGCCACATTTAAAGCAAGCCACTTGCAAGCCAAAGGCTCCTCCACCACTACTAGTGCTCTGATTTTTGTTCTAATCTTCCCACAAAGACATATTTCAGTGATGCTGAAGTCCTTCTTCCTACCAAAGGACTTCCTGTCGCCTGCAAAGGGTGGCTTGGAGAAGACAGTATGCAAGAAACAGAGCTCTAAGCAGGTCACCTCAAAATTGTACCCCGATCACGCATACATACCACTACAAAGCACATACACACACACACACGATTAAAGCAAACAGGGCAGCAGGGGGAGGGTGTCAGGGGCTGGCAGACCCCTGCAATACCCATTCAGAAGCAAGAGAAACACATCAGGAGAACTTACTATGAACACTGAATTCATGCCTGTAAAAATTAATTATTGGATTCTTGACTCACAGCTGCTCCCAGGGCTACACACAGCTTTGACAGGAAGAACAGATATGACATTTATGTATCAGTCTTGTTTCTGGTGCAGCCAGTGCAGACTCCATCCATTTTAAACCAGGGAAAGCAACTCACTGCCACAGGTGTGGTGTCTGGCATCCACATAGACACAGGCTTGTCTCTGACAACAAGCTATAAGACTTTTGGAGGTAAATTTCAAACCATACACCAACATATTGACAGTCTAAAGTGGTGGTGGCAACTCATGGTTACAGTCACATTACAGGTGTGGGTCATTAGAGCACAGCTGTCTTAACACTTCCTTTCTTCTAGATCCAGTCTTAATAAGTCCCCCACCCATGCACAGAGGGGTGACACAGAACAAGGTAGGAGAAGTCCTGAACCCACCGAGACTTTGGGCTTTCTGAACCAGCAGTGTCAGGTCAGCAAAAGGGGACTGCACTAGAGGGAAGAATCTCCCTCCACAGACACTTACTCAGTCAAAAATTACCATGTCCCCCAACTAAGAGGCCTTAGCACTGTCTAGAACACATTTTCATTAGACCTGCAGAGGCTGATGTGGAAATTAAAAACTGAAAGGACAGAGTCAGATAACTGACCCTAAATAACATCTAAGCAATTCAGTCATGTCTTTCCCATGCAGGCTTAGACAGCAGGACATCGTAACTGGTATCGATCGATCTGTTTGCTACTCTAGCTGATAATGGTCTGGCGCTGAATGAAAATTTTTATTATTATTACATGACTCAGGCTATCTAAGCAGATAATCAATTACATGAAAATCTTCTTCATCAAAGAATTAGATTAATAAATGTTATTTCTCTTGAAACACATTATGTACTTCACTGTCAACACTCTGACCGAGGCTCACTAGGCTACAGGGAGAATCCACATTGAAACAGCTGAAGGTATTACCAGAAAATGAATACTTGGGAGCTCAAAAATAGTCTTTATATTTCTTTATATCTTCCACTGAACTATTTTTTATGTGATGCAATATGAAAATGTCGTGCTCCTAATGTAGTTCCAGGAATGAACATGAACATTTTTGGCCTCACATGTAGATATTTTTCAGTGTTAGAGATTCACACGAGGTCTATACAAACAAAAATCTTACAGCAACAGTGCTCTTTGGCTCATACCGTTACCCTTATTTAACTGATGTGATAACTGAGGCAGAAACATATTGAACTTTTTGTCCAAGGTCACACAGTGAGGTCAGGAATGGAGCTAAAGCAGACTCCAGCTCTTTCAGTTCACCGCTTTGTTTTAAACCATCTAATCTCCCTTTTAGCTCTCTGGCGTCGATGCAAAAGTACAAAGACTCTTAACACACTGTTACCCTTAAAATTGCAAATCCCCAATGTAAAAAGAATGTAGGTTAGGATCTAAAGCAAGTATACGAATATCCCTTTTCAGCCCACTGGATGCAGAAATATTGCAGCACGTCCCACCACGTCAATAATATCTCACAGCAGAAGGTACTTGAGTCACTTTTAGCGTACTGCCAATCCTAACTAAAAGCTCTTAAGACTACTAAAAGTTATGCAATCAGCCAGGAACATGTAGCTGATGTAGACTCCTGGAATCATGTTATAACCAACCTTTTCATTTGTGTATGAAGAAAGTTCAAAAGAAAGGTAAAAATAAAAAAATAAAAGCAATATATCTAATTTCTACAGCATTTTACAAGTGTCTTACAAATACTAAGTAATCACCTCAACAATTCCATGACAAAACGTTACCAGCAGCTATTTCAACACAGAAGCTGCACGAAGAAGATGTGAAAACTGAAGCTGTAGCTTCAGACATAAGTAATAACAAAAGGCCTCCAAGTGCTCCAGAGGCCAAAAATATACAAACACCAATCAAATGAAACACTGATGCCAGCAAGTGCAAGCAGCAACAGGATTCCCTGGCCACCATCCCCCTGTTCCGAAGTTGAGGTTTTCTATGATAGCCTTTGCTTCCTGATCTATATGAAACAATGTCAAATCAATGCAGAACAGTTCGTGGGTTTTTTTTCGTACCACACTTAAACAAAACAGCTTTCTTGATAGTGCACACCATGCTGCATTTACCCCTACCCCTCCAAGCATTTTCATTTCTTTACAATGAAGAATATAGCTTCTTTTCTGTTGAACTTTGGTCACAGTTAGCAACTCTTACTTCTAAGTGATAGTGTGCATCAAAAGTTCAAAAGGTTTGTGTTCTGTATTAATCCGATTTAATTAAATTTTTAACTCCTCTTCCTAGCTTTCTAGAGCAGTTACCTCTTTGCCATAGGTGTAACTTTTTTTTCTCTTGATGTCAGAACTGCACCAGTAGAAACTGAGTGAAATAGCACCTAGCACAAAAAAAGGTAATTTAGCAACATGCATAACAAGATTTGATAGTATATTTTGAAAAAGGGCTTAAGTGATTGAGACACACCATGGAAAATCAGTGGAACTCAAAGTCATTTCAGGAATCCCATTCCTGTTTGAAATTTAAATATCCAAATAAAAGTGCTCAGCTGCTCATAGGATCTCAAGATCTCAAACTTCCTGGCTTTGGGTGCATAGCAGAAGCTGTGGGTGCTTCCCCTCCTTGAAAAGCTACAGACTTGTGTGGAATTCAGAGATCTTTTTTAAACAGTCCTTATTAACATTGTAAAGAAACAGTATTTTCAAGATGGGCATCAGAATGGCCTGCTGGCCTTTTATAGGGGTGCTGCAACAGTAAGTAAAGCGTAAATACCTGTTTATTATAGCAGATGTGGAGAGAGTTTTCCATTTCTAAGCCCTACATGCTAGCCACAGAGGCATTCCAGGACAGAGAGAACGAGGCGCAGAGCGACACCAAGAGCAAGTCACACGAGTAGTCTGGGACCTGGCTGTGAGGAACAGCTAAGCTAGAGGCTGCAATCGGAAGACAAGAAAAACAAGCATCACGGCTGATTTGCAAGATTACAGAAAGGCCTCAGATGAGACCACCAAAGACACAAAAAAAATCCAGCTGCACTCCAGGAGCTTAAACCTAGTGTAATTAAAGATGCTGACAGTTCATCAAGAGTGCAGTGACCCAGCCAGCCACCCACTAGAAAAGTGCCAGTGTACAACAAGAATGAAAGCAGCAGCAAGATCTGCAGAAAAGCATTTCTCCTAGTGCATATGCTATCCACCGGGGACAAACGTTCCACAAGCCTGCAACCTCTGACACTGAGCCCTTCAATCAGGTCACAGTAATTTTGAGAGTGAGCATGTCCAGCACAGCTCCTTACAAACAAGTATCTATCCCACTGCCTGCTTTCCAGATTTGATAATTTGTTCATACACTACTACAAAGAGGCTCAAAACATGTTTTTGGTTAGTAGTCTTCCCTACTACCACGAGAGGTTTTAGTAAAGTGTTTATAAGCTGGTTTATAATGAAGGGTATTTTCGGCAGAAAGCTTTACTGACCTGCAGTGCTAACAAAATATTCCCCAGTTACAGAAAATAGCACAAAGTTCCATTTCATTTTTAGCATTGTACACTTGGCATAAATTGCTAGCTTATTAAAGTATAATCCTCAAAATGGAACAACTCTAATTCTTTCTTCAGCCCTAAACATCAAGGGACTTGGACAAAAGCAGACCTATTTCCAAAAGACATCATGCTTTGATTTGGGAAAATTTGTATCACCTCTTTTTGGACGCCTTTTATTGAAGTGTACCCCAACTGCCTCCCTGCAAAACCAAGAACAGACTGAAAGGGCTGTTAACATTCACACCCAGTTTAGATATCTGACTTGCCACAAAGTAATTATAACGTTTGCTATGTATCTAAGATATAATTAACAGCACACGTGATTGGGAGAGATTGATTATATAAGTCAAATTCCAACACCTTTACTCACTTCAAACAGCACCTTGCTTTGAGAGTAATCACAGGTATTTCAATGGCAATACCTGCCAAATAGGGTATTATTTAACAAGAGCCAAAGTGACCCAATCAGGTACATTTTGTAGTAAACTTGCTCTTAACCTGTGTTTATAAACAGGCTGTACAGACATCAGGATCTAGCATATATAAACAAACAAACAAGTTGCAGAGATCCAGATCTCTCAATGATAATGCACTATTTGCACGACACTCAGATTTACTTTAACCACTAGAATATCAAGTCCATGGTATCTTCATGGTCCATATATAACCTTGCTAGATAATGAAACTGCTGTTATATGGTTTCTGCTACCCCTATTTGAGATAGATATTGTAACCACAAAGTTCAGTTGTGAGCTTCTCTGACAATTCCGGTTGGGAATGACAAAAGACTACTGAGATACCTTACTCCATTCTTCCTCAAGGACAAGCTACAAACACTATCTGAAGAGACAGATACATTTCAGGCAAAGATCACTCTTGAGAGCAGCTGTAGTTACTGTACATACGCTTTATGTGCCTGAAGAATCAATTAATTTGCAATTCTTACAGAAAACAGTAGACAGAAATATATAACACAGCTGCCTGTCTTCCAAACATACCATTAGTGTATACCCTTAGTGTAACTGCTAAACATATCATTAGTGTATACCATTATTGTATACCATTAGCGTAACTGCTATGAAGTCAGTTGTCCAAAACTTACAGCCGCCTGCTTCCACTAGAAGCAGGAGGGTACTCATTTTCACTTCACAAGTCACACAGTTAACCATTAAAAGGGAAACACAAACAGCATAGGCAGGTCACTAGCAAGAGATCTGAGAGACAGGAATTTAGTTCCCTCCTCTGCTGTTTTCTTGTGCTACCCAGAGAAAGCCATCAGTTTATACATCCCTCAGTTCCTCCGCTCATCAGCAGTTCCTTCGGTCACACACGTTGGATGGCTATGACAGAGCTTTTCCTGTGACGTAGTAAGGAAAAATAGAGAAATTCCCCTTGTATAGGTACACTTGTCTTTAATAACCTAAAGCAGCTGTGATGTTTGCAAGCATATTTTGATTTTAACGTATCAGGCATTAAACAAGCAGAAACATGAAAAGGATATAATAGGCCCAAATAAAACAACTGCATCTTTAAAAGTTTTGAAGACCAGAAACTTTAAACATGGAATTTGAAACAAAACTGAAACCACCATATTGTGTACATTACTACTGATATACCATCCTGCAGTTAAAACTAAGTCAGATAAACAGGTCTGCTTACAAGATGCTAACCCAGCAGAGAAACATTTGTATGTTACCAAACAGAAGGGGAAAAAAAGGTTTGGATAATGCCTTTAACTTGTGCTTTCTGTAATGGAAACTCTGGATCTGAAGAAAGATATATCCTGAACAACTTGTTCTCCCCTTCAAATATTAATCTGTGTGAATTTTTTCCATGGAAACTGGTAAACCCACTCAGTCTGCAACTAAAACATCAAATCATAACCAAAAAACATACAAACCCTGACCTCATTGCCTCCATCTTGATATTTCACCTCATGGCTTCTGTGTTGTATAGCAGCCTTCATTGTTTAACAAAAAACTGCAAACTTTTTGAGACAGCACTTATGCTTGTCTCCAAATTGCACACAGTATCATGCATATCCAATTAGTCACCTCAAGAAATGAAAAATAAAAGCTAGAAGCATTAGCATAGCAAACAGGTACGAGAACTTTTACCCCTTTTTTTGTTCACTTCCTTCTGAAAAACAAAGGAACCAATTCTCCTTTTACAGTTTCATCCTAGGAGAATGCCAGACTGCAGTGGACTAACATTTGATTTACACTGGCATGCACAAGCAATAACTATTTGTTCCAGGGCTCTGAAGCCTTGTGTTAGAATATTTATGAATCTTTAACAGAGATTTTTGCCTAGATAGCTTTCCTTTCACACAAATACCATCATGGTATTTTATCATCTGGTTTAGGTAAGATCAGAAGAGTTGCTAGAGGATTTGCAAATTGGTCCACTAAGACTAGCATTTGACCTCCATAATAAGGTAATGCTTACATGTTTTCAAGGAATGCAGCAGGTACATGGCAGCCATACCACACTGCAATATTTTAATTCACATAGACAGCACATCAACATTTTAAGCGTTCCTTATCACTCAAGCAAGTACTTACAGGGTCAGAAGGACCACAGAAGTCTCTGAACACTTTTGGAGGCTCGGGTTGTATAATCTCCATTGCTATGCAAGGGCCTGAACACAACTCTGTAACCATCTCCTAGAAGAGAAAAAAAGACAGGAACAAATCTGAGCTTCTTTGGGCATTAGCAAGGGTTGTATTCCTTCCCAAAACTAGACCCAAACTTACAGGACAGGAACAATTAAGAAATATTGGTGCATTTAGGAAAGCAAAGACATGAAAGAAAGATGTCATTAGTATTCACAACAAAAGAAATGTTTTCCGTTTTGCTACTTGATTTAGAAGGTGGAGATTGAGGTAAATTGGATATTCAGCTTCAACAGGATACTGAATAGCATGCAACAGCATCCACAATACTTTAAATACTTTCACGGGTACATCATTATTGATCTGGACCTGGATTTCACAGAAGTATCCCATAACTTGTCAAACTAGACTGAATCAATGGAACACACTTTGCTGGGTATAAGCCTGAAAAATCACACTATGTTCAGCCAGTTCCACAGGCAGCAATGTACTTTGCAGTGTTCCCTACAGGGAGCATGGTACACAGCCTATCTCTGTTTCCAAATATACACCCGTTTGATGGCTTTAAGTCATTAAAATGTCTCTTGGACTTTTGGTTCTCACTGTCTTTTCCTCACGTATTACTACAGAAGCTGAAACACACAAGCCAAGAGAACACAATTGAAAGGGGCCTGTGGCACAAACAGTTAGGGAAAGGGTCCTTGATCTGGCAACATTCTTGTGGTGTACTGTTACCAGAATCTCAGTTACACCAAAATCATGTTCACCTGGACCCTCCGGGAGCGTAAAGAGACATCATGAGTTCTGAGTGGGTGATGAAAATGGGTCTTAGTTTTCATAAGCTTAAATTAACTCTGGGCATTAGTCCCAATTTGGAGTTTCTTAATTAGAGGTATAGGTTTCACAAGCAGAAAGAACCTATTTTGATGTTCCAGTCTGACTTCCTTTTTTAAAACATGCCCTCATAATTGCATACTTGTCTAGAAATTTGGGCAGACAAGTTTTGAACAAATCAGGACAATTAAAAGAATCAAAAGCAATGAGGAAAGGGGAAAGGAGAAAACATTCACAGGAAATAAGGGAGGACAGGAAAGGACAAGCAAGGTACTGCAATCACACCCACCAGCCATGGGCAGGTCAAGGATGAGCCATGGCAAAGAACAAGAGCATAGAGAGTGGGCAAAAAAGCGGTAGGAAAAGAAGGATTAAGTCCTTCTCTGCCTTTTATGAATTGTGATGGAAATTAAATACACAAAGACTCCAAGTCAAGCAGCATTGTTCCAAAGAGTTGGTATCTTCATAACGGATTCCACACTGAGAGCATGTGCTTAATCTCTCCACTCTGAAATTAACGGGGCAGAATTCTAGCGAAGTGCATCTATCATCAACCTGATCCTAGGAAATGTAGGTAGAAGTATTCCTGAGAGGACATGAAAAGAGCGCAGACTAGTTTCATGCTCTACAACATGAATAAATATTTTAATTCCAAAAACTGTCTTATCACCAATGGATCCTCTGTTAAGAACAGGTCAAAGGGCAATATATTTCATTGTGTTAAGAAACAGTAAATTGCCACAAAGTCACTACTCTGTACAATTTCATTGAATTCTGTCATCTAAATAACTGTTAACAGGGAAGTAGAGAAAAAAACAGGCTTTTAACTTTAGTTGAATCAACTGAATTCCTCTCTGCAAACTGTGTTTTTTCTTGTTCCTCCCTTCTCTATTGTTTCTGTATCAGCACTGACATCCCACCAGCAACAGCAACCAACGTGAGCAAAGTTACTCCTGACTCCTTCATTACAACACAAAGCTGAGGACTGAAGACCAGGTGCCATCAACTACAGCACAGAGGCACGTGGTACTATGTGAGACAAGCTTGGTCTACCTTACACAGCCTCATCAAGTCCAGAGTTGAATTTAAACAGCAGACACTTTTTCTCTGGCAAGACTCCCAGTTACAGCTAAATCAAATTTTCTTTTTTATCAAATAGTTTATTCATTAAATAACATGGCTTGTGGTCAACCAAAACCATTCCTGGAGCTGGATCAAGCTCAAGTATTTTTGATTAACAAAGTGGATTCTGAGCTGACCCAATATAATCTCCCTCCTTTTTTCCCCATTTTCTATTCTGGCTACAGTAGGAAATACAAAGCAAAACAGCACAAAAACTAATCAATAGTATGCAAAATCCCATGCAGGAGATACCAACAAAGCTAAAATTTTGGGCAATTGTTCAGCTTTCTCTTTTCACAGAGAAGTGCTTTATATACAATGTCAAACCTTTATCTGACTGACAAGGGGTAACCAGAAGAAATGGGAGTACAGCTTTTGAAAAGGATTTCTGGATGCCAAGTATCATCTGTGCTGAGTTATTTTGGAACGATAAATAAAATTCAGATCAAAACAGACAGTTCTGAGTCACAGATATAAGAGGTCATATTCTTTCTTCAATATCCTATTTCACAACATACTTCTTCCTATTTGGCCTGCACTGACAATATCTATTGCTGTTCCCATGTGTGCCCTCTCTGGATCCCTTTACCATCATGATTAGCTTTCCCACATTTTCCTGTTTCACAGATATCCTGAGTGCACAGAGATATTAATTTCATTTCATTTCAACTGAGTGCATCCAGCACATATGGCTTGCAGGACAGAGCCCTAGATTCTCACTTTTCTTCAAATCCCATCTAAAACATATCTACTTTATTGACTTACCCCGTTTAAATGTCACTTTCCCTTCTGAGCAACTCTCAAATTAAATTATATAACTAAAATTTGCAACTTATTAGGGGGTCAGAGATTGTACAAGAGAGCTACAGAAGATGGTAGAAAATTTCCAATTTGGTTCAAAGGAGAGAATTTTGCAGTACCACAGGGTTCTTTGGGCCCTGAAAGAGTGGTCAGATATTACCATATTTGAATTCTGCCACGTACCTACAAGTCTGCCTGTCCAGTCTTCCTTTGGTCTGTGTCAAAAACAGTGTTATCAGAGGAGACTTTAAGAGTATTCCCCAATCTGAGAGTGAACTAACAGTACTCCTAACCTATTTAAAGGCAAATCTACAAACCCTGTTGAAGTAAGTTAGGCTAAACAATCATAGAGGGGGAAAAAAAAGAAAATAAAAATGTCATTATCAGAGCAATATTAGTAACTGTCTGGAGTAATATTAGTAACTGTGTAGAAAACTTTTAATAATTTAACCATTTAAAAATTAGTTTGGATAATTTGCATAGTACATAGCATGGCACTGAAGTTAAACTCATTACTATTTGTAAAATGAACCAAAATCCTCTGACAGAAGGTGATATAGAAATGCAAGCTCATCATCTTGTATTCCCATTGTTCTATCTGCAGTCAGGAAGTTTTGTGTGACAGTACAACAAGGCATAATAATATATAGTGTCTTAGATGTCCACTGGGATTACAGCATATCTTAAACTTCTTAAATTTTCTGAAGATCCACACAAGTCAGATCAATAAACTTAAGAATAGGTCAAGATGTCATTAGGAAAGCATTCAAATACAGCAGCCCCATTGTGAACAAAATAATAAATATATATTCTGGTCCAAGCCACTATTGCAGTATCAAATCAAACAAAGATACAGATGTGACACATTCTCATAGCTCTACTGCAATAAAATGTCTTATCTGAGGGTTTGGGGTTTTTTTTCACTCTGTTGTATTTTACAAATTCTATGGCTGAACAATTTTCACAAAAGACTCTCCTTTCTTACAACATAGATAGCACAATTCTCAAGATGAGTTAGTTTATTTGAGAACAAGCTAGAACTGGTCAATACCAGGTTCCTAGAAGAAATCTTACCACAATCCCAAAAAAGGAAAGATGTGACCGCTTCCTTGTTTAATCATATTTTGTTTTTAAACAGATTCTTCTCAGACTTAGGCTTACCACGTATTCAGCGACGACACCTTTGTAGATCTCATAAAATTCTTCCACATTTGCACGCTCCATGTTGAACTAAGAAAACAAAAATGTTAGCCAGTCTGCCTTAAGCAACAAAAAAAAAATAGACAGACACCCCTTCTCAACCAGCAAATATTCAGAATACTTTACGTTTTACTAGGTAAAAGGAATGGCTTTACAGCTGCAATACGAAGTTTGTCAACAACTTAGCCGATGATGCCACAGGCAACACAGCACACAGTATCTTCTTCCACCTTAAATATATGTAGACAATGTAGTGTTGGCTGATGCCACCAAGACATGCAAGAGGATCTGTTTGTTGCATAGTAAAGGAAAGGGGCTATTCTTCATTTGTGGTGGGGATTTGAGTCATAGGGGGATTTCAGATCTCAAGACTTTCACAAAAATCAAAGGGCAGGACTTACAGGACTACTCTTGGGAACAATCTCAGTGCCAACGTTCTTTAACTGCTGAGGGTGATCAGGGTGTCAAAATCCTTTAGGTACCTTTAAAAACCTTCCCCTAAATTCACACTAAATATATATTAAAAAAAATTGAGGAAGGATATTAACAACCATTTCTCTAATCTTAGCTAGTACATTTTGTAAAGATATCTCAAATTGCTCCAAAAAGAGACAGATATCATTATCCCCCTTCTAACTATAGGGAAAATGAGATATACAGAGGTAAAGTGTCTTGGCTCAAGGTCACCCAGCAACGAGAAACAGATCAGCTGATCAATCAAATAATAAAACACAAATATCACAAGGACAGTGCTGATCCCAAAACATTGCTACACAGTCTGCAGAAGGGTTTTGTATTGCAGAAAAACACCCGTGCATTGATGTGAAATGCACACAGCACTTCTCCAACTTCTGTTTATCAGAAAAAACATACACAAAAGGAAACCTACCATCTGCAAAGCTGAGATCTGAAATCCTTCATTGATGATGGCTTTTATAATCTTTCCAACTAGCCCTGAAGAAACACGCAAAAGACAGTATTCAGCAGAATTTACAACTGGAAGGTATTTATGCCAATATACCACTTATTTTCAAACAAAAAAACCCAGTGTTTGCGTAATGCTGTGAGAGGAAGCAGAGAGTACAGCTGAGTTCACATACTCTATGCTCTATCTAAAGTGACATGTTGACGATTTCAAACAATTAAATTCCATGCAGCCGTTGAATCTCTACCAGAAAAAGGTAATTAGTGAAGCCTTTGCTTTTCTCAGATCAACTGCAAAATACCCAGTTGCTTCAAGATCAAGATTTATATTTTTAATTAAGTTCCACTGGCAACACTGATGCTTAAACAGTAATCAGTTCGGGGCACAGGCTGCCTATTTTGCTGTTCTTATACAGTGTTCACCAGAGTGGGGGTCCTACTTTAAGCTAGAAACAATGCAGGATGATAATAAATATTCCCAATAAACCAGCACAAAAGTTCATGTCTTCTAGGGGAAAAACACGTTAGTGCAAAATAAACTACTGCTTCTAAGGTTATAACTCACAAGTATGTTATTGCTGATCGTACTGCTTGCTTCATTCTCTCCAGAATGCATCCTCAAAGACTGAATGACATTGTAAAAAAACACATTAAACTTCAGAGAACAAGAACCACTGAATGTGTATTTTAGATTTGCCTGTGCTTACAAGATCAGGCCATTTGAAAGATTATGTCAGCCAAGCACAGTGCTCTGTGAGAGTGAATTTCATAGAATCACTGTTTTTATAGAATGTAAATGCCTGTCCTCTAGTACAATTTGTGAGAAAATACATATTTCTGGACATTTATTCAGAGCAGAATTAATCATAGAAGAATACCTTGTAATGAATGACAACAGCAGGATTTGACTCCTGGTCATTAAATCCTTTTATTAACTAGTCTTTAAATTGCACGAATTTTTAGCACTGCATAAATTTAGTAGATGAGAATAAAACACATCTGATATCTAGGTTCTAGCACGCTCAAGACCTAAATTGTACACAGTCTGCTAATACCTGTGGCAGAGGATTGGTGAGCTTCCTACCACATGAAAAGGTCAGTGGAAGCTCTGAGTAAATGAGACAGATAGTTGGAGGGCTTTCAAAAATTGTATTTACCAATGAAAATGAAAAAAGCTGTCCCTGAAGTATCCCCCACCATATTTTCACATTAAGGTTTATGTAGAAAAAATCTTCTACATATAAAACAGTGCATACTTCTTCAAAAAAATCTACAAACTACTAAAGGGAAAACCTCAGATTTTGGTACATATTCAGTCCACGCAGCTCCTTGAGCTTACAGAATGTAGAAACAAGTGGAGGCAGGTGCAGTTCCTGCCATCCCACTATACTGTTACACCATGGCTCACTAGCACTGACAAAAGTTTCCTTATAACACTCCTGTGAAACCAGGAAAATATTTTTCCTCTTTTTTTCCAAGGTGAAAAAAAAATAATTGCAGCAGCAAAATGAAGGGACTTGGACAGGTTTGCCCAGGAAATGCAAGACCATGTCGGAGAGAGAAACCAGACGCCTAGTTTCTTTTTGTCCACACTGCTGGAAAGGCTGAGCAGCTCAGATGCTTCCACACACAGGTTCTGGTGAAGCAGCCAGCCTAGAGTCTTGACTTGAGGGATGAATGGCCAGTTTATAAAGTGACTGGCTGGGGATCATTCAGGAAATAAATAAATGAATAAATAATCTGTGACAGAGCATAAACATTTCCTCATTCTTGATTTTCAGAGCCAATACTCCAGTCAACAGCCACTGCTTCACAAGAAACCAACAGAGGGAAGAAAGGGCAGTGGCAGACAAATGACAACCGCCACCTGCAGGGACAAGGCTACCTTGGTATGAGAAAGCTGCTTTGCAAGACAGATCTCCAGATCTCTTTACACTTTATCAGTCAAGAATGGGCCACTCACATAGGCCTTCACAGCCGGCAAGAATCTAATTAAAATACTCATCAGTTATCAGGTTCTGGGGTACTATGGAGATCTGCTTTTTACAGAACTTTCGTCCTCGGCAGTTTTACGAGCTGTAAGCAAAATCCATGTTTTAGAGAAACAAAGGGGGACCCAAATATTCAGCTTTCTGGGCTGTTTCTCTACTGAAGTAATTAAGATTTTTCTTCTCTGTAGAGAGGAGACAGGCTCCTTTAATGATAGAAATCAAAGTAGGAATGTATTTTGCATAAAGATCTTTACTACAAGGTTCATTTAATAATTAACTGTGATAAACTTATCAAGATTTTCCTCTACATTGTATTCCTGAGTTCACTCTCACTCATCAGAGCAACAGGGCACCTTGTTGCTCCAGACAGATTGCCCACGACTGCAACACCCAGGAGGCTTAACCAAAGGAATTACTGTCACCATCATACACAGATAGATGTCTTGCCAAAAAAATTCAAAGCGCCTTGAAGAAGAGGCATGAGATTTCATTTATGTTTGCAAAGCGGGATGTTAGCTCCACTTCCCAGATGTGGGAATTGAGGCACAGAAGGAGAAGCGAGTTGCCAGTGGCAGCACAGATCTACAAATCCAGTGACTTGGCCTCCCTTGTCCCAGTTTCGGCAATACACATATCACTTCTCCTAGGGACATTTTCCTTTCAAATTCTACCTGAACCAAAATAGAAACAAAAAGCACAGAGGCAATCCCCAAGCAACAGAAGAGTGGAAGCGCAAGGCTCGGCTTGGGATCTCTTTCAGGCTTTCAGCCAGTTGCATGACTGAACTGGGAGGTGTCCTCTCCCTTGTGGGCAGATAAGGCTGAGGAAAAGAAGAACTGATTAGACAGAGTGCCATTTCAGCAGCTTTCAACAATTTGTTTTCAACTTTAAAATCCAGATCTGTAGTGAAAAAACAACTTTTTAAGGACCCTTCAAACAGGACCAGTGCATGTTTAAAATGTGATTACAGTAAGAACCCAAATCAAAGCTGCAGATTAGGCACTAGTTATGATGAATTTTCAGTCACAAAGCACAAAAGAATCAGAAGCATTACTAAATACAACTGGGGGAATTTAGTACTAATCCTAACAAACATGAGAGAGAGAGCACGCGCACGTGCACACACTTTATGTCTCCTAGGCAGCATCATGTTACTACGCATCTAATACACAACAGATATTCTTCCAACATATTTTAATCAGATAAAATTGTAAGGCACCAAGACCTCATCAGTTACATTGATCTTCTACAATTTGTTGCTTTACAACACACAATATTTGAAAATTGTACTTCATTAAGCAGCAGAAAATAGCAGTGAAGGCATCAGACTGAAAAATGTTACAACTGTTTGCAGAATTATGGATTGGGATAAAACAAAACAGTTCATGAAAGTCACTTTTAACCTAACAGCACTTTAATCATTGGGATGTAACAGCTGTGTTACCAGGACCTGCCAGTCCCAGCACACTATGAACCACCAGCCCTATGACTAGGGACATTACATTCTCTTCCCTTTGTTCTTGGCCTGTTTCCCAATTTAACCATTCCACCGTTAAAAGCTTATTAGGCAAGACTTATTAGACTGCTTTCAAAGCAAGTCAAGAACTAGCTTCCTCATCTCAACCTCTATATGTCATTTTTTTAATACCCTTCCAATAATTAAAAAGAATTCCTCTGGAACGACAACAGTTTTTTGACAGGAATACACAAACTGCTGTGACTGATTAGACCAATGATCCACCTAATCCAATAACATATTTCTAGAAGTAACCAGTACCAGGTGCTTAAAGTAGCACTAACTATACGTAGCAATTTCATTTCATGTCTGTTTTTGACATTTTAAAATGCAATTTTGCTTCACAGTATAATGAAATTATCTGATTCTTTATTGCCAAGTGTTAAAGTCCTGTCCCAAAACTCCAGAGAATCACGATCAGGCTTGACTCCAAGCAAAGTCCTTTCTGAATTCCAAAAGAGGAAAAAGTGGGACTCGGAGCTGGGCCCTCCTGCAATGTACTTCAGTTGAAGTTCTCACTAATCTTTGTTTCAGACAACATTGCAAAACACTGTGCAGTAGGAAGCTGACAGATGTCCTTCTCAAAAAGTGCACTTCTTCCCATCAGTTGATCAACCTACCCCCTGAAGAACAAGGTTTATCCATCTCTTCTCTTAGAGAGTTTTTTCTACTTAGAAATAACGTAACTCTAGGCATTCTTACTATGCAACATATATACGCTATTTCTAGACTCCCCAAAAGTTTGGCCATAGTGATAATCTGCAGCTATTGATCTCCCAGCCTTGCTGTGTACTGTATGAAAAAAGATATCCAGTCATTTTTGTATTTGTACTCTGGAGCACAAAGAAGTGAGTCACAGAGGGTCTCCTGAGCAACACACACTGGGCCAACAGAGAGGAGAAGGGGGGCTCAAAAGCTACCCAGCCTAACCATGAGGTGCAAAAAAGGACAAGTGGATGCAGACAGAAGATAAAGAGGAACATGTGAGGAAATGATGAGAGAATATTGTTCATAGTGATAGAATCCAAGATTTTCCATCATTCCTCATTTCTCTCTAGGCATTGTATTAAAGAAGAACCTTAAGAAGTTTGAAGGGCAGCTTTACAGATATTTATGGAGAACTCTGTCAACACTGCAGCACTGGTGAGAATCTTTACAAACAATATTCATCTGAAAATACTAAAAGGATGAAGACAAAAGATATCACCACTGCTTTACTGGAGAATAGAAGTCAGCATTTTGCTAGCACAAGAAAAATCATGCATAGAGACAGTAAATCTTATAGGGGACCTTGAAACCAAAACGGTTGAGCGACTGAGAATGGGAACCAACAGAAAGATTCAAAAGGGGTGGAAGGTTCAAAGACTTAATCCCAGCTGCAACTTTCTGAACCACTATGAACAAGGCAAGACCACACTTGTGAATGCCAGACAGGGCATTAAGACACAAAATGATGAAAAACTGTAGGGAAAAAAAACAGTTCTGGGAGTTCTTGCATGGGAACACATGGAAAGAGTCACACTTAAAATTCAGATACAAAAACCCGTACAGAAATTCAAGTCAAAGATCACAGCCAGGCTACAGAAAGTATCCAGCAATTTGGCTGTGCAGTGTGTGCCATTTGAGAAGGGAATTTGAGGAAGAAAGAAAGATTAAAAAGGAAAGATCAATACCTCTGCAACAGTTATGCTGAACTCAAACTGATGGCTGTATATTTACAAAAACCAGAAAGGCTTTGGTTTGTGTCTTTCATTGTTCTTGTGCTAAGAGAAAGCTTAAAAAGAGATATCCGGTTTGTTTTTCTTTTTACTTCTTTCTTTGGAGTTGTTCATTATCTTGGATTATATGATGGCATTCAGTATTATAATTCAAACCATTTGTACGCTTACTAATACTTCTTTCTTTTTTATGGTTATCCCTACTGACACTGTGCATGGGACTTTTCATGAATGGTTACAGTTACACAGAGGAAATGGTTAAAATTATGCCTTGTAGTGTGCATTAGTCCATGATTATAAACAATAATTTTAATCTACTATTGCACTGTCAATTAACTTAAGTCTGGAGGTTAAAACCCTCAGGAGATCCCCTATAATCTGTTCCAGCCTTTACTAATTTTATATTCCACTTCCTGTGGAAGGTTTGCCAACTCACTGTCCTAGATCAATAGTAAATATACTGTAAGCTCTATCATTTATTTTTGACTTGGCAAAAGACTATCACATTTTCCTACATTCTGTGTCTTGGCTCTTTTCAGACCTAATGCCTTGCCTTTCTCCTTATGCTCTAATTTGAAAAGGGCAGTAGGAGAAGAGACTTCAAGATATTTATCTTTTGCTCCAAGCTATAGTGAAGTTAGACTATGTGTGGCTGCATTTTTTTAATTTTTCTAAAGTGTTCTCAAAAACTTCTGGTAACAAAGGTTCCATTACATCCCCAGATATCAGGCCAGTGATATCCTTCGAAGTTTTCCTTAATGATTAGATTAAATCTTCTTTCATCTAAATTAGTAAATCTGCACATATTTTCCAAATTTACATATAGAAAGCTGTATATCCCCGTCTTTTCCATCTCAGGTTAAATAAACGAAACCCTTCAAGTTTTCATCAACTTTTCATTGGCTAAATCTCTTATTCTTTTTGCTCTCAGCTGATTATGTTATTTTTGAAACAGAGTGCCCAGAAACTGGACATGGTACACAAGTTGGGTTCTCACCAGCACTCAGCAGAACTAGTTACTGAAAAAAACCTAAACAAAGCATGTCCAACATTGTGAACACTGATTGTGCTTATGATATACCACTATTCCAACCATTTCTCTACAGACTTTTCACTGACACCCTGCCAGTTCTTCTCTATTTTGTATTTGTGCATTTATTTTCCCTCCTCCATGGTAGTGCTATGCAGTTGTTTACATTCAGTTTCATCCTCTTCACATTGCTTCATTTCTGCAGTTCATCAGGAATGTTCTGAATTCTAATCGCATCCTCCAAAACTGTAGCAGGCACTTGGTACCATGTGCAAAACACTGCAAGCATGCTCTGTCCTTCCCCATCTGAGTCATTAATGACAATATTGACAAGAACTGGCCCAATGATGGGTGACAAGATTTCACTTGTAAAGCCCTTTTAATTTGATGTGCTCATGTCCAGTCCAATGTTCAGGAAAATATTTAAAGCTATGCAGATGCCTATGCTGCACAGATCTAAACATACGAATTACTTCAATAAAGGAAAATTTTCGTTTCCTAACAGCAAGAGACTTTGACGAAGGCACTAATATTCAAGTGAACTAGACTATCTGGCTCTGTTTTACCTTCCTTTATGGAAAGCATACTTAGAGAATTCAGAGATCAGCGAAGCATATTTTCCTTCAAAAAAGACATGCTGGTAAATGTCCATCATATCATCACTATCTAAGTGGTTTAAATGAAATTAAATAGACTCTTGATTCATCAGTTTCCTTGGTATGAAAGAAGTTTCATTAGCCTGAAATTCCCCAGACCAGTCTTAGAGTTAACTTTTCTCTAACCCTTTAAGAATAAAAATCCCAAAATGCAGTAATAAAACACTCATTCCTAATGTCTTTTTTTATGTTAACACCATCATCCCTGCACAGAGATGATTTTCAGCAACAGGAGCACCACTAATATAAGTCTACTGAACACAACTGGGAAACACTCTCTTTCCAGTAGTAGGAGGATACTTATAAGCTTCAGTAAGGATTGGCTGTGCCATTTGATCTGTTTTTTTTCCCTGAAGTATAACTCCTCCTCTTCCTTCCAGTCTCAAACTGTCAGAAAGGATTTCCAGATTCAGGTCACCTCCCCCTCTACCTTAATCAATTCAAATGTAAAATATATTTTTCATACTTTGAAAAAATAAACGTCACTTCCCCACTAGCCACTGAAATCCAAAGTCAGTCTAAGTTGAGAAGCCAATGCCAAGCTGCTAAAACTTTATGCAGGAAATAATCAAGAAACAACATAGGCTTGGTTTCAAAAACAAACATCCCAAGCAAGGAATATCCATCATTACAACTACAGAAAAGAATTTAAAACACAGATGGAAGTGGATGGACTACTGTTCTCGTGGAAGCTAAATTTTTTTCTAAAAAACAGTGATAAAGTGGTAAAGGTTGCTTTTATTTTAATCACTTTCCTAGCTTCTCTAAAGATAACAAAACCAACCAAACAAACAAAAAAAAACAGCACCACCAGACACCACCAAATGCTTCAACACCCTACATATACAATATATTCAAGGAAAACATAAGAAACAAAGTGCATTTAATTTTGCATAAATATGTCTTCTGCCTGGGCAAATCTGTCTGCAAAAACACGCCTGCATCTGAAAGCATAGTGCTTTACTAGGTAGCTTTCCCATGATTGCAGCACTAAGATTGCCATATTGCATGTGGGACTATCCAGAGGCCACCTCTCAAACAATCCACTGTACTTCTTCGAAGCATCTGCAAAGATTTGTGTTCATCCCACTTTTTTTTCTATTTCCAGATTCTATCTTCAAATAGCTCCTTCCAGACTTCTAATTGTTAAGTGTATCGAGGCTATCACTGATGCCCCTTTGTACTCAACCTTGTAGACAAGATACAAAGAAAAGTTCTGCCTACAATGAGGTGAAGTCCACAGCATCTGCACTTCACCTTTCTATTATGAATATTTATCACAGACAGAAGGTATACTTTCAGATTACTTATGAGAAAATTGCTTTACTCATTTTTTCTCAAGTATGAGAAAAGAGCTTTCTGAAAAACCTTGTTCTACTTCTAAGCTTCCTGAAAATCAAAATAATGAGTTACTCAAACTTATGTCTAAAAACCCAGGGTGGAAAAAAAAAATTTCCAGAGTTTGTTTATAATTTTAAAAAATCTTATCTAATGAATACAAATCATCGTGATAAAAAACAATGATATAGATACCTACTCCTGAGAATGATGACAGATTTGCACCTCTTCTATCCCATCCTCTTTTTCTTTGCCAGCTTATTTCTTTTCCTAACTACATACATGTAACTATACTTAGCACACTACAGAGGTCAATTGGACATTTTCACAGTGATGCCTTCTCTCTTTCAAAGAGCAACAAGTATATTGCGTGTCAGGAACAGCTCTTCAGTTGTTTGCAGTCAAACATATAATCTACTAAAATGCTGGATTTTACTCCTTCTCTCCCCACTCTCTCTTGTAAAGTAACTTCATTTGAGATCCTACTTAAGTAAATACTGTTTCTGTACCTGCTTGAGACAGAACTACTACCCTTGGTATTCTTTTTGTCAAAGTTAGGTTTGTCTCTGGAACGAGGAACTACTCTCTCAAATAAAGTTTTTCTAAGTCTTTGCATAAATAAGGAAATACGAATCATATGGTTACCTGTCATGCAGCATTTTGTTGATCAATATAAAGGTCTATGAATTTCTAAAGCAGTCCAGTAGGTATTAAGTTAAGATAGGAGCGCTCTCTAAGCTTTATCATCCACTCAAATGTGGTCTAAAACCACATTTCCACAGAATATCTCTTCCACTTGGGAAGAACCCACTCCTGCTCCTTTTGTTTTCTATGAAACTTAAATTTTAGTTGAAGAAAAATGTGGAAGACAGCACTGTAACTTATAATTTTTTTTTTTTTTTTATTACAAAAGAGGGACAAGGGTTTAACTTACCAGCAAAGTTAGAACAAAATCTCAAGCTTAACACATACTAGGAGAACAAACCTGTCTGGATAGCCAGTCTCACATCTAGGAGCCCTCAAGACCACAGAGGCTTCCTTACCTCTAGGCAGGCCTTCCAGTTTGCATCAGGTCCAATGAAGTCCTGATTAGCGGGTTTGCTTTTCAAGTTTGTGGCACAGTTCTAGACCCAAATTTGTTTTTGACAAAACTCTAACTTTATGAGAACCCATGTCTCAGCTTGGGAGTGCAGAAAAGGAGGGCAGGTTTTCACCTCTCAAGCTCCGTGCTGTAACCTAAGTACAAAATGTGAAATACAACAAACTTCTGACCTCAGTCTTCATAGCCTCATCGTCACTACTTTCATAATTTTCTTCCCTGCTCATTTTTCAAAGGAATTAAGTAAAAGCCACATCAAAGACACTTTAAACCAGTCGTGAAATACCAAATTCTAATTCCTACAGCAAACATGACTAAACTGTTACACATAAATACATTAAAGTTAATCCCACCCAGTGATCTACAAGGTGCTATTTCTGCCAACAAAACAGTCGAGTCATAACTGTTCTCAGGGCATTAAGCTGAAGTTCATCCATTTTGGTGTATTTACAGTTTTGGCTTCTGAGCACTACTGCTAATACCTCCAGATCTAATAACATGAGAGGAATTACAAAAAGAGAATGTCTAAATGATTGCAACTGTGACCTTGTATCAGAAGCTCCAAGCACAAGAAACAAGTGGGTTACAGAACACAGATCCACACTAAAACTCTCCAATTATTAAACAATTAAGCCCTACCCCTAATCAACACACTGAGGAGCTGTGCTTACTAGTTACCATCCTCCTCAACTGAAAACTGGTCTCAGGAGAAGAGAAGGAGGAGGCTAAAAGACACTGAAAAGCGTGGCAGATTCTAGAGGGGTCATACCACATCGTGTCTCCCCGACACACCCCTGGTCAGAACAGGTCTGCATGGAGTAGCATCAGGTTGCTTTTGCATTCTTCCAGTTCCCAATAAAGAGGAATTAGACTGCTCTTGCAAACCCTCTTCAGAGTTAAAATACAACCACCTCACCACTGCCAACTTTCCAGCCAGCCAGGGAAGTGCTTCATCTCCACCGGGAGGAGCTGCTAGGGAATGAGCTAAAGCTGTCTAGTCCGGAGCACTAGGCTACATTGCCTTTAATGGCCTTCCCAGCTGTTTTCCCATCTCTGATCCTCCTCAGAAGATGTTATGCTGACACCAGACTGACAAAATAGCTATTGCCTTACTTCTTTAAGAGGCGTGTATGATACATTTTCCTAGAGGGCCGGCGATACCACCCCTCCAGCATTACCACCACCCTTGACAGCTGAAGTTAAACTTTGTATAACTCCCCTGACACCCTTTATCAGGCCCCAGGGTTCCTCTGCAGCCTGGCAGACACTTTCGATACTCCTGCTTACAGGACTTACACGTGCATGAGCTCTACGCCAGGTCCTGCTACAGGTGGTTGGGCTGCGCTGCTGCGGCTACCTAGCAACAGATGTTTCTGTATGCCCGTCAGGAGAGGGTCACCAAGGCCAGAGATAAAACCAACAGTAATTTTCCACTGCTTTGTCACTGAATAGGAACCCTATAAACCCTCTACGGTAATCAAAGTCAGTTTTTAAGAAAGGACTCTGTCCAAGAATTAACCAGTGTAAGCTAGAGACTAGATCCAGCCTTTTGACAGCAAGGTAAGCTCGCTGAAAAGCCTCCTAGCTTACAGCTGTGGTTAAAGCAAACCATCTTCCAGGATGGAAAAATAGAAGATTCTTCCTTCTAAGAATTAGTTATGCAGCGGACTCTGGAGGAAAAAGAAACACTGGGAAAAAGGACAGGAAAGCAAAATTCAAATCATGAATTTGGTCAAATGTTTCTGCAGAAAGAAGGACTAAAGCTCTGTATAAGCTCAAGTATGTAAGTGAAACTTCACATAATTGTAAATGTATAATGAACAGATTATATTCATGGTAATTAGATAATCAAGTTCAAAGCCTCAGGAGTGCATAGGAAATGGCAAAAAGGTTTATTTTTAGATACTCGACACTGAAAATTTGTGGAGCACAAATCAAATCTGCAATGCATAAGAGGCTCTGCTGCTTTGACCCACATAAATTCCTTTCCATGCCTCTGCCAAACCACCTTTTCACATTGATGGCCACACAGGATTTCCTTTCTTCTCCAGCTGCTGTGTTTCCACTTACATTCTCCCCACCAGAAACAGCAGGGTGTACAGCCACAGCTAGAAGCATTGTTGCTGGGGGTAAGCAAGGTGCTTATTTTTAAGACCGCGCAGTCTCCTACATGCAATTTTGCCAAAAGGGCAGCTCACTAGTTGCTATAGCACCTACTTCAACTGAGATACAGGAGATGTTGCTGGTATAACCAGAACGTCCCCGGTATCACTGAACACAGCTGCTAACAGCCGTTAAAAGGGAGATGAGATGAGCAGGGCCTCCCTGCTCTGTCACGGATCGCTGAGCCCAAATAGGTCAGCCCTTCCTTTCTCAAACGTTTTGCCTACAGATGCACAATCCATGGGGCCAGCCTGCTCCACTGCCATGTCTCTGCCCTCTAATCCCTAAAGCTGGGCTTCTCCCTTCTTGTCTGCCTGTTTCAGACAGGCAGCTGGGAGTTCTCCTGAGCAGATTGTTTGGTCTCCCCAAACCCTTTCAGCATGCTATTCCCTGACTCCAAAACAGTCTGCAAAGGGAAGGAGGAATGGTGGCATTTCCATAGAGACAGCCTGCCACTGCCACATAGCATGCTCAAAACTTTAAAAGTTTTAAAATCTATAGGAGGCAAAAGCTATGTTCCTTCAACTTTAAAACAGGTAGTTTAATCGTAAGGGAGTAATTTCAGAATTAAGACTTCCAAAAACTGTTGCAAAGCTAGCGCACAGCTCTCTACTCTGTTGTGCATGGTTCTTCCAACCGTGACGATGCAAAGTGCTTTATAAGAAGACCAAGTGTACCAAAAGAGATGCCACTCGGTGATATTTTTGATGTTACTGACAAAAATAGGCTGAAGAAGAATACGAGAAACAATAAAGAAGACAGAAGAGGACAGGCTAAGAAAGCCAAATCCTCTCCCCTGCGACACTCCTGGCCCATTGGGCTGATGTTGGAGAGTTGGAACTAGTCCAGTTGCAATATGAAGCCACACCAGTGCTCTCAGCCAAAGAGGGAGGCCACCGCCCAGCCACAGTGACTCTTCCCTTCCCTAACTCCCTGTCAGAAGCCAGACTTCTGGGAAGTTTTGCAAGACCTCCTCAGTCTTATAATGTCTGTAAGAGATGCAGCACCTGTGGCTTTTGAAACATTCAAAGTAACATTGGAGAAAACAGGCAGGAACAACAGAGCTTCGTAAGGTAAAAGCATAGCTAGTCCCTGAATTCTATCATTCTTGATATTAATTTAAAATTGATAAAACGCTTTGCTGACTTAGAAAAGAAAATTCAGTTTTTATTTCTTCATTCTCTTGAGGGTAGTAATCAAAGCTGTATGGATGGAGAATGCTCACACAAGGTATGCTTTGTCTTTCAAATTTTAGTTGCTGTTTGGCAGCTGTGGTCTGCCTTTCCAGCCCTCTGTGGTGTGAGAGAAAGGACTACATTGTGGATATTAAACTCAACTTTAGTCCAGTCTTTCTAGTGCTCACATTGCAAAGCTGAGTGTGCGCTTACATTTTCTGTTTATCTGTACCCCTACCTCTTTCTCTCTCTCACCACCCCCACCTCCTCCAGACACTCACACTCCCAGAGGGGAGTGCAAACAGGGCCAGAATTTGTCCTTTGGTGATTCAGAAAAATTCTGAGGTTCAAGAAAAAAGAAAGAAAGTAACAGACAGGGCACACTGAAATCTACAGAAATTAAGAAGATTAAAAGTAGGAAGGGACAACCTGAGGTCACTAAGAGAGAGTCTGAGGCCCCATATGTAATAGAAATTATATCTTAAGTATACGAAAGCACAGCCCAAGCCATCCACTTTGCTATTTTCACAATCAAATTAAGGACCTTAACAATCCTGCCACGGAAAAGTTTGTCCTCTGCAAACATTTAGCTAGGTAAGATCATAGTCCCAGCTGCTGCCCATGTTTCTGTAAAAGAAACATCACTCTGTCTTTGCTGCATGGCAGACTTATCGGTAGCAGATACCATGCAAGGCCTCAAAGAGATAACAGGCATATTATCAGCAGTGAGTGTGAGAGACTTTCTTGTGAAAGCCATTTTTTTTCAGCAAGCTCTCCAGACATCCCACTTGAGGTGTGAAAGGCCTGGAAACTGCTACGGCCACTTCTGCTGTTTCCATTTCAGCTATCCACAGAGAAGTGATTAAAATGTTGCAGCATGCTCTGCATCCTACTAAGAAAAATCTCAATGCTTTCACATGGCAATGTTTATTCGGCACTCAAAAATACTGTTGCAGTGCCAGAGCCAAAATATTTTACCGCACTCACTGCTCCTACACATGCTCCTGTATCTAAGTACAAGACACAAAAGTGAGATTATTTTTGCATGGTAACAGTTGGGCATTAAACATTTCCAATACTCATGTGGTGAGCTCACAGGGCATTCTCCAGCACAGAAAGCATCATGAAGTCCAACAAATGCTTTAGGTCTTTGGCTCACTTTCCTAGAGTAAACAAGTCTTCTACTTTCCATCCCCACTGCATTTAGCAGAACAAGATTCATATCAGCACAAATTTCCCTTTGCGAGTAGTTTTAATGCAATGTGTTACTGGGTGAGTGGAAGGTCCTGCAATATGGCCAGGTGTCCTGCTTTCACCCTGCTGTGAGGATGCTAACCTCCAGCAGATGAGTGTGGTGGGCAGACAGGAGCAAGGACATGGTAAGCTGTCACAGTAAGATTCATCAAACCTCATGTATATTTTTATCCTTCTTTTTTTCACCTCTCTTCTTATTCTGAAATTAACAAGTATCCACATGGAAAGCACAAGACCCACTCCACATGGAACTGAACTGCAGAAATACTAAAGGTGTATGAAAGACAATGTATCTGTATACTTTTGCATGTACTATGAAATATACCCTGTGCTCTTGCAGTCTGATTCTCCCAAAAAGGGCACAGGAATGATCATGGATACAATGAAGCACACATTGCTTTCATCTCCACTATCTTCATTGCTTACCTTCATTAACTGCATGAGGCTTAATAATGCAACAAGTACAGTTTGTGAATTTTGCACTGTTGACTGGTCCGCGACCTCCACTGGAGGGAAAGAACAACTCCAGCTCCTGAAAACAATTGTAATTAAATACATTTTAGATTGATCTAGCTGCATACATCAGCTTTTATCATAAGTAACAACATCTGAAGTATCCATAATCACAGAAGATAAACCTTAATTATAGATTTTTGTGCTACAAATGCTTTTTCCCTATAATATTCTCTCAAATATATCTTTCCCTCTCTGGCACCATTGCTACAATCATAAAAGCAAGATTTGAATATTTCTTGCAATGTCTTTCTTTTCATTTCTGCAACACAATCCGTTTCCATTCAGAGCATTCAAAATGCTGCTGCCACAATCATTTGGTAGAGGTGTTCCCAGCTTTCTGAATTCTCTCTCTCTTTCCTCAGTATCTTTCCCAAATCCACTCCCATATACACATATTTTATCTTCCCTCTTTTCACATCATCTATTCCACTATATGAGCAAAAATGCAACTACCATCCATTTTTCACTGGAGGAACTGACCTCCATCTCATTTGTTTACAATTTTTCCCTTTGTCTTAAACAACTAAACTTTCTCTAAAATTGTTGACTCACTCCTCCTGCCTTATTGACTCTATTTTTTTTTTTAATCTTACTGAATTGAAGCTGATGAACTCAATTGCTCTGATTTCTGGGATGAATCAAAAGAACCTCTTTGCCTCCAATCACTTCCTTTCCTCCCACCATCACTACTACTCAAGTATCATATAGCTTGGGTCTTAGACCATACTGGAGTGAGCTTGACAGCCAGGTTTCTTTCCTCAGTGTATTTTTTCATTGTTCACTGCCAGCTTCACACTTTTTCCATACCATTTATTCACATATGTTACACAATCTGCCAATTAACATTAGTCAAATGCTCCAAACACAGATTTCATTTCAGACCTATTGGTCAAATTCAGTAAAAGAATTGATAAATTTCTATTTAAGGGAAATAATAACATCCTGGAAATACTACTACCAAATCTATCTGATTTTTTTCCTGTGTAACAGTAGCAGTGCTAAAGGCCATTTCCTGGAATTGTCTCATTTAATTTATTAGCTCAATTCAGACGGAATAGACATAGCTATCTCCCAGTCTTCAGCTCATGGCACTCTGACGATTCCTGTAATTCTTACTTGAACAATTATAGAATTCAAACTAGTGGATCTTTCAATAGAAGGGAAAATGGTTTTTGTTTTTCTCCTAGCAAGTAACCCACATTTTAAGTGGGCATGTCTGAGACAAAAGGGTTCATTTCCTACATCCTTCTACTGATAAAATGCTGCATGCTTCAAAGACCTTGTCCCACTCTGTTAACTAATGTTTACTCTAAAAGAAGCATCCAGGAAAAGGCAGCAAAATATTTACAATATTTAATACTTTGTTTTATCCATTAAAAGTCATAAAAGTAAAGTAACTAAATAATGCTGAAGGACTAAGATAATGAAATGCCAAACTATAACCAAGTGGAGCCTTAAAAAGAAAATTCTTTTCCTTTCCCGCTATTCCTGATCTAAAGAAATTCCAAAATTTGGCCTGCATAGAGACACCAGCTTAGAGTATACCACAGGCATACTTTCACTTGTCATTTAGCCCCCAAAAGAACAACGCAGTCTTTCACTCTAACTGTTCAGTTTACAATACATTCATTAAATGTGGCTGAGACTTCAGTTCTCCTTCAGAAAAGTTTGTTTAGGTCCCTTTATCTTATATTTCTTTCTTTTCAGCAAAGCTTCTGCAAGGTGCAGCCAACTAGGTTCCATGGCAACTGCTATACAGCCATATAATACTGGGCCTACTAAATTAAAAAAGGCACAGGGGTATTAAATTCACAATTTTGGTTGATTTATTGAAGGTTGGTATCAGTAACACCACAACAATACACACATCTGAAAAAATTCAGCAAAATAATCCCACGGTCATAAAAATGCTGCAGATGAATGGGGCCTTCAAACAGCATTTCAAAAATAATGAAATGCAAAAAGAACAACAAACTTAAGCCAAAGCACATACTTATGCTTCTAATAAAAATTTTATGCTAATAGATACTCTTTCCTGCACTCTCAGTTCAAAAGCTGGCACAGTTGTCATGGCAGTACACAGGAACAAAGAGAAACTTTCACCCTTATCTATGAAGACATCTAGCTGTTTAACCAGAACTACAAAGATTTTTCTGACTGTAATTCCTCTTCATTAGAAAAGATCAATTTTGTCCAAACTCTTTCTGACTCTGTACCATCTTCATCAAGTCTGCCACCAGAAAAAGTACTTCAGGTCCAGCATATGATTTCTTGTCAAAACCAGAGGCACACGGAGAGGATCCAGCAGCCCAGGCACGGTGCAGATAAGCGAGATGAGTGCTTGACCAGCAGAAAACCGCCTTCACTTTGCAGTTAGCTTGCTATGCCACGCAGTCTAACAGCCAGCCAGAAGAAGAGGCTGACGAGATCTGTCCTCACCACCAGGATATAGTCTCTACGTATATCTTCTAGTCTACAGTACTTGGCAGCTTATTAGGTATTCCGGGGCACGTCTCTCTCCAGCTGTGCTATAGCAGCTGTTCCAATTTAAATAGAGGAAAGACTAGGATCAAGGAAGCAACAACTGGTATCTTTTCCCTGCTGGTCCAGAGCTAAGATACCACAGCACAATACCAATCAATCATAGAATCATAGAATCATTGAGGTTGGAAAAGACCTCTAAGATCATCGAGTCCAACCGTCGACCCAACACCACCATGTCCACTAAACCATGTCCCGAAGTGCCTCATCTACTCGTCTTTTAAATACCTCCAGCGATGGAGACTCAACCACTTCCCTGGGCAGCCTGTTCCAATGTTTAACCACTCTTTCAGTAAAGAAATTTTTCCTTACATCCAATCATCAGGTAAACCTTATTCTTCCCACGATTTATCAGCATATCTACCCCACAACAACACCCACAAATAGTCACCTCAATTCTGTAGAAATGCTAGTAATACCTATCACTCAGTCCCAGGATTTTTTTCTTAGCACTAAGGAAAGACACACTGCAAACAAAGCAAAAGAGAACCAAACTCCTCAAAGCCAAGCCCACTGTATTACCTCTCAAAACACAAAGCACTACAAAGTGGCCTGTTTTCATAATTATTCATTCTGAACAATAACAGCAGAGGAAAGTAGGCTGCAGGCAGAGGACTAGTGAGGACTGTGGAGGAGAACAGATAAGCGAAACACAGTAGGGCACAAAAGGATTTAATTGTTTAATCCCTTTCTTTTTATGACCAACATTGGTAGGCTATAGGTAGATTACACAGACTGTGCAATTAACTCAATGTTTGTGATGTACAGAAGACATTAAAAATGACCAGGCATGCTCTCCTGACCAAAGTGCCCACAGTTCCCCTTCATGACAGAAATAAACAAGATTTCTGTTTTCAGACAGTTTATTTTTCCATGCTAAAAAGGATCCATGAAGAATATCTAAACTAGTTCTGAATGCAAGTGGGGAAAAAAATGAGGAATTCCTGACCCAGCCGTTACCAGATAAAGTAAAAATAAACCTCAGTCAACAAACAGTCAAAAACTTACTTGAGCAGCTGAAGCAACCGAATCTGGGCCATGAGCTGCATTTCTTAGGCCATCATGTCCAAAGTTCGCTCTAATGCTGTCTGGTGCATCAGTCTGAGCCACTGCAGAGTTTGCTGGCCCCAGTAATGTTTTCCATTTACAAACTGCATCATCTCCTAAGATTTCCATACCAACAATGGGACCACTTGTTATAAACTGGAGAAGCTCACTGCAAAATGGAAACAGTACATGGTGATCCACACTACAAATTAAAACCAACAAAACTATATGATCCAGTGGAGATGCTCAGAACTCAACTTGATGAGGCCTTGAGCAACCTGATCTAACTTTGAAGTTGGCTCTGCTTTGAGGAGGAGGTTGGATTAGGTCATGTGCAGACATTTCCTTCTTATTATGGTTGTAGAAAAAGAACCAGACAATACAAACTCACTCAAGCTACTGTGTAGTATGTTAGATTTCAAAAGAATTTTTAAAAGATCAGTACTGGCAACAGCAAAACAGACCCTGCTAACCGTTTGTCTGACAGGAATGATTCCTAAGCATGTCTCTCCTGCTCAGCAGGATTTCAGGATTCTCACACATGACCTGTGTGTGTTCCCCACCGACACAACTTCAGCACTGCTGTCAGGATGGATTGCTCCACTGCCCCATCAATCTCTCCCGTGGATTTTGCCCAGCCAAAATCCGAAGTGGGAGAGAAGGGAGAAGCAAGATTTGGAAAGTCTGCGGGGGAGAGGGGACTGAACCACAAAGTGAGTTATCACATCCTGGCATAAGCAGAAGTCAACTGATTTTAATGGGATGAATCTGAGTAAGGAGAAGAGATTGTCAGGAGCAGCCTGCCTCCTGTCCTGACCACCTCATTTACACAGAAAACAATCACCCAAAACTGGAAACCCAAACATTCTATTTAAAAACTAAACAAAACACCATAACTATGATTCTATATCTTTACAAAACATGCATACCAAGAAGCCTGCCTTTTCACTGTGTAGTCTGGACAGAACCAAAGGAGAAAGTTGACTCAATGCTTTTTGTACTACTTTCTTAAAAAAAGAGCTTTACACAATTATAATTGTGGATGTGTATGCTTCTCCAACCATCTGCTTCCTAATGATCATTTATGCAACGCTCAGTGGGCAAGAAGAGAAGAGAAATACTACTAGTTCTTTGCTAAAGGAACAATATTAAAACTATAAAAAGTTACATAAACATAAAGAAATCACACAGGGAAAAGCTATTGGAACCCAGGTTCTTTTGGTCAGAGACTGCTTGTTTAGGATACAGTTAAATGGCTTACACATACATACAGCCAAGAAAAAAAGCAATTTCTACAGCACTGCTTACTGTGCAGACTAATCCTGAATATTAAATACATTTTAAAAATTAAATTCTTTAATACGAAAAACATTCTTTTCCAAACAAGTCAAATTGCTATTTTTCCCTACTATTCACTAGACTTACATTGACTAGTGAACTTGCAAACTAAATCTGAATTTAAAGACAAGTAATACAATGCTAAATATAAATGAGTCAGAGATTTTGCATTTCACTGCCTTGAAGATTCTTGTTCCATTTGATTTGTAATGCTTTATAACTATTTGTTTCTAATTTAGAGAAAAATCCTATACAGAAGATGTAGCCAATAGGACTGTAGGATGGGAGACAGGCACATCACAGTGGACAAAGGCTACAGTTCCTCAGCTAATTACCATTAGGGTAGACAGACATCTGTGAAATAACACTACAGGCAAAATTCTTGCTTATTTATCACCATATTCAAGCAGGCTAACTCAGCAAAGAAAAGGCAATTCTAAATCTTCCTCTGATCTCCAACATGGTCAGACATAGCCTGGGGCCACGTCTCTATGAAGGGCTTGCGTTTGGACCCACAATAAATCAGTTGCTGTTGCAGGAGAGCAGCTGGCAGATCCTAATACTCAAGCACTTCATGACAGTACTGAAACCAGGTCTTATGACCAAGTCAGTGCAAACTCAGGTTCCAACATGGCTGAAAAACACAAGGCAGAGCTGCATCCTCTTCCTAAAAGAGGCAGACTGCCAAATCCAGAGGGAGGAAAAGAAAGTTGTTTGTTGGCACTTTCAGGCAAAGTAGAAACGACACAATCTATGGGTCACAAGCATCAATCTGGTCAGTTATGGAAAGACTAAGGTTTTTCATGTTAGGTGGAGCAGTCTAGTGTTGTGGAAGTTTGACATTTTGTCTAAGGGTAACAGTACAGTAAATAACTGCCCATGCACTATTCTTTCAGTTACCTATGATTTGGGGTACTTGCTACCAAATCAATTCTCACAGTTAAGCGTTTCCCCAAAATTCTCATTACCTGCAAGCTCCACCCTGATCCTGAAGATGCTCCTTCTCTTGGCTTTGAAGTTTCGCCTTGCTAGGAGCATTTTCACTTCTGAGAGACCAAAGACATTCTCCTGATATCATCAGGCTGTAAAGAGTGTGAGTTAAACCCTGAATAGCTGAAATAAGGATCTGTCCCTGGAGGAAGATGAACAAGGTGCATACTTTGCAAAGGGCTCCACTCAACTAAGACACGTTCTGATTTTCCCATGGTCCTGCAGTACCAAATATTGTAAATGAATCCTGTGCGTTCAATAAAAAAGCTTAATACATGTCAAGGTGAAATTGATATACCTACTTATAAAAAGGTTTTGATTGATGGTCTACGTAGAAATCAGCTGCTTCTTTTCTGGAAGAGTAAAAAGACACAGATACAGATGTATAGATACAGATATATATACACACACACACATATATATAAATCCCCCTGAAAACCACAAACTATCTTCTGATTTTTTCTGCTCTCCATGATTTTGCTCACTTCAAGCCGCGCTCTTTACTAAAAGAAATGACCTGCATGTTTTTCAAGTAACAGATTCCAAGTATGAACAAAGGCACGATTCTGTCATCTGCAATGGAACTTTTCACATCTCTCTCCCATTTCCAGTCCAGACTTAAGCCCAATATTGCCAGAGGAAAGAAATAACCTCAAGAAGAACCTAAGAAGAATTTAATTTTCCTAACCCTGACAAATATTTGAACAGTCACAGCTTTCTCCAGCTTTTTTATCAAAATGACCACCTGCTCATTGGAACTGAATAATTCCTGGTTTGTTGCTTTCAGTTCAGTGTAAGTATGAGCCATTCAAAATTCAAAAGATTTTGATTGACCGTACAGCTAATATGCTTTCCTTCCATTTCATAACTAAGGCAGTAACATGATTTAAAAATTATGCTAGTCACAGGAACTCTTGCAATCTCAAGCTTCAAACCTACACTCTGCAAACAGCCTAAAGTTTTTGCTTACAATTCACTATTTCACCAGAAAATCCTCTTCTGAAACTAATTCACCAAATAATTTTGGAAAGCAAATATGAAAAAGGTATGCAAACAGATTAAGTATTATCATTTCTGAATGCAAAGAAATATTTGAGGGATGTATTTCAGAAACAAATTGAGCTCTACTACTCAGTTAAGAATTCCTATTGCAATAAATACGAAACTGCAGCTGTGCTATATAACAGTTCCTTTTTCATTTCACCTCTCATTAGTTCTCTGCTTTTAAAGAATGGAAAACAGTGTTCATTTGGGAATAATAGACTGAATTGACGTATGATTAAATGAAGAGACTAGAGAGCTGACCTATCAAAGCACGTGCCTGCCCTCACTTTCATATCTTGGCTACGATTTTTACAGAAAGCATGAATCTACTTAACAGTGATTGCCAGACTAATGTCAGTAATAATCCCTTTAAAGAAAGCAGTAGATGATGATGCTGGTTTGAACAAGCATGCCTGCGGAGATCTAAGGGTACAAGACTTTGGCAAAGCCATAGTTCTATCATTTTAAAATGGCACAGTCCCAAGAAACAGAGTATATAGTACGCAGAGAAACCACAAATACTGAAAACATTATTTTAAATATATCCAGTATCACAGCCCAATCTTGTATAATTGAAAATAATTATTAATAAGCACAAGACAAGCAGAAATTTTTATATAGCAATAGGCAATAAAAGGTCAAGTCTTAAAGTTTCTTCCCTTCAGTATGAGTTAAGTCTAAAGCACATGACTTGGCTCAACAGTTCAAGTTCTCAGACAGACACTGAAATAAAGAACTACCCAACACAACACTTTAGAATCAAATCTCTCAGATTGCAAGAGAGCAAGCCAAAAAAAGCTGGCTTGAAAGACACTGTGAATTGTGAATCAACATTAGAAACCTGATTGAACTCACAAACTGCAGTTGTTTGAGGGAGGATCTGGGGCCAGTATCATCAAACATTGCAGCAGGTGAATGCAGAGACAAGAGGAGAAAGTCACATAGTTGTTTTATCAGTATTTCAGAAAGCCAAAAAGGTTTTGAGGTAGGGGAAAATTGTTCCTGACCTCACACAGAAACCATAAGAACACATGAAAGTGGTATTATGTAAGACAGATAGCTTTTCTTTTCAAAGACACGTTGTATATGAACAGGTTTGGCAAAGCAGCAATGGAGAAATAGTGCAGTAACTTCGGGGAAGTCTTCTAGGGTAAATTAATTATGTTTTGTTTCCTCTGCAGCATGCCTTTTTTTAAATCTTGTGGCTCAATGAGATAAGTGGAGAACAGTGAAGGTTGGGGGGTGATTAGGAAGATGCATGAGTAAAATCTGTTCAACCCTGCAACAACATCAGAAGATCACTTGCTTTGCCTGGGACCTCGTCATTAAAAAGCAAACAAGTTTGGGTTCTGAGAGCACAAATTAAGACAACGGATTTACTGAGAGCAAACCAACCAACTACTTTAAAGACAACGCTGTTATAATCAGCAATATGGTTTGTATCAGGAAGCCATGAGGTGAGGACATAAAGACATCTCAGTAGTAAACACTGCCGAATTGCTAAAGCTATGGTAATCACCTTGGATTCATACAGAGGCATTACATATTTAATCACCCATACTCATTTGAACAGAACTTTTTAATACTTAGCTTAATTCTCTACATGCTTTCAGAAACCTACATGATTATGAAACTGATGAGTCTTCCCTCTATTACTCACTGGAATGAATTTGATGTGTGGAACAACACAGGATAGCTTCAGAGAACGTTCTTAACTGCAAAAATAATATTTAGATACAATAGAGCTAACCTTAAAAATTCCTTACCTTGAAAGCACCATCATTTTAGCCTTAGTTATTGTAAATCCTGCATTAATAATGATATCAATTAATTCTCCAATCTTAGGCATTGCATCAGGTTTAATCAAAGCCAGCGTTCTGGGGGGGGGAAGAAAAAAAAAAAGAGTAGAGAGATACAGCCAACACTACTTTCCTTACAGCATTTGGTGTGCATGTTGAGTTCACATTCACACAAAAAAACATCACATCAAAGAGAAATTCTGCCACAGTCAAACATCCTAGTCCCAGTGTCTCATCAATTTCTATGCTGTTCTTGAATGCCTGTGCAAGGCATTATTCTGATAAGAACGAGCTTTGCACATTACAATTTCCTCAGCTTTCTAACCCAAGTTGGCCCACAGTGTTCCACCAGCAGTCATTATTTACTGGCTTCTCCCTTCACTCTCAGAGCAAACAATTTGACCACTTCTTCCTTAGCTAGTGTGTATCTCTACAGCTCCTCACTCATGGCTCTGGGTTAGAATACAACTGATTTGTTAATGTCTCCCTACACTTGCTCAGCTCACTTTTTTCCTAATGTTAATCATTACGTACATAAAAATGAAGCTGTTAAAATTCTCTATTTAAAATACTACTTAAACATGTGCCTCTTCCATAAAACTCAATGTGAAATGATTGTTTTATTATTACTTTTAAAATATTTGGAGGCCTCAGTGAGAAGAAGGTCCTATTGTGCTTGGTACAGTACAAACACCTCATGGTATACAATTTGCATGCCAAATAGCTGACACTGTTAATAGACACAATAAAAGGTTGGCAGAGGAGGTATTACGTCTCTTATACTGACTGACAGCTACATTCTAAGGGAGACCAACCCAAAAAATCTCTATACTCTCCCCCACATCTTTGTTTCCAAGTACATCCTGTCTTCTCGATAATTATCTTTTTATACTGTACATCCCCAAGGCCAGGACTGTTTTATTAGTGTGCTTTGCATAGCACCAAGTACATCATCAGCACTAAACATATTATTAATTAAAAATAACAAGCACAAAAAGAAGGTCTGTAAAATGGCATTTTCTATTTGCATTCATCTTGAGGTGAGTCAGCTTCAAATGTGCTCAGCTTACAAATCAACAGATTTATTCAACCCCGCATCTCAGAAACTCCACGTCTCTAACAATCCTAAAGAGCTCTTTCCATCTTTTACACTGTTTCCAATAATGAAGGCTACCGAAGATAGATTTTTTTTTTTTTTTTTTTTTTATTGCAGTACTTCCCTAAGTGAAAGGCAAATAATTGCAAATTTCTCTTTTTATATACCAGCATAGCATGGAAAGCAGCCTTTAGGTTAGCAGCAATATATTCTAGCCAGGGCAAATATTCTGAGGTTACAGGAGATGGATGAACTTCCACTACATTTACTTTGAACCTTAAGTGATCGCAGATTGACAGATGCTTTGGGAACAGACAGACTACCAATTTCACAGCAAATCTAAAGGAAGGGAGGTGTTAGGACGGGGAAATGTAAAGAGGAAGATCTGAACGTACGTGACATTTCATCTGAAATTAAGGGATAGACATAGATGACCTTCAGAGCTCAGAAACAAAGAGAGATTTTCTCAAGCATCAGGAAGCTCGTATACATGGACCAGCTTAGGCCCAGATCCTTTGGGAAATATGACACAAAAAGACTAATGAACTAAGGGTGTAGCCAGAAACTGCATGAGAGTAGTCAACCAAGCCTATGCTTGCGTCCATTGCAGTGCAAACTAAAGTTGGTTTAGCCCTATCTTCAGATCAGGAAAGGCTGACCTCTGGCCAACATTCAACACAGTTCGCCAGCATACTCCATGCAGCCTACGGCCTGTAGCCTGTTCCCCTCTTCTCCAAGGATTTCACAGCTCCACCTCATTTCGTGGTATTATTTATTTATCACATGACAGGGTGTGCCACGTGCATCGAGGCACATGAGGGGGAGCAGCTGCATGCTTGACCGATGACTTGTACCCACCCAGTCACACAATGCATGACCTGCATCCTGGCATAAGAGGTTCTCAACTCTGTTGTTTACCACGAACAGTAAGGATCAAACCACTGGAACGAGATCTCCAGTGCCGTTTGCATTTCCTTGAGGAATACTTTTTTGAATCTATGTTATTACACAGGCTATCTGAGACAGACTGCTAATGCTAGAAATAAATTGTCCCTTACTTTTCTAATTTCAACCTTTCTAGTAAAACTGTAATTCCTACCAATATGTAATGAAATATTGCATTATGAAGCCATTTACCTAGAAGACATTAATAAAAACTGCAATGAGCAACTCTTACAACATCTTTTCCCTAACACTGATATATAAACTTTAACATTTCAGTGTGAGCTTCTCAGAGGTATGCAGGATAAGAAAAGTATAATTCAGGATGCTGAAGACTGTTTCTGAGATCAGATTTTGATTCATGTGCCCTATTTTTAGTCTTAATTGGGAATATGTTTCTTGTGGTTTGACATGATGCAGTCTGCAAAGTACAGTTTGAAACAGTTTTATGTCTGGGAACAAAGGAGAAAGAATGAAAATTAAGCTCATTTGCTTACATTTTCAGAGGGACTGTACAACAGTACTGCAATGACTACTGAAACAATAGAAGATGGGAACTGATCAAAGGAATGGTGCACAAAGCATGCTGTGACTATGCTTTTGACATCTACTTATTTCTAATAATAGGACTGTTGCATGTACAGTAGCTTATGTTTTGTAGGGGAAGAAACACTGATTATGTCAATGACTAGAAGCCTAAGAATAACATATCTCAATCAAAAAAGAATTCAAATACTTCTGGTTGAGACACAAGCTTTCTAACACCATTTTCAAAACCAGTGACATTAACTGACTCTAATTTTTGTCTAGTTAGACAGGACGCACTAGGCAGACAAATGTTTACCTCAGGTTACAACCACCCAGGGTCACAAGTGAAAGACTACAGAAACAGAAATCCCTGTCCCACGCCAGTGATTCCTTATGTGGTACACTGTAAGTAAGCACATGCTTACTTACCCATTTTAGTCACTGTTTGTGATGGTTTCCTTATGATACACTGGGAGGGGAGCAGGGAAGAACACCACTCAAATATGGCTGTATTTAAAAACTGACCCAAGACTTAAGAAAAGTAGGTGTAGAAATTGAAACTCCATAGAACTGTCTTAATAATTTTAGCCTAATTCTAGAAAGGGCCTGAGCAAGTCTAGCCTCTTTTTACACAAGTATTTTGTACCTCACGTACCTAGAATCGCATTCACTTGCTTTACGGACAAAAACAAAGGTCCCTAATTCAAAACATTCAAGATTTTTTATATACATTCCTCAGTTCCCCTCAAAGGCCTTTGCTGAGCCTGTCTGCATACATATTCAGTGACCAAAGAACATATTTCCAAAGTCAAACTAAACTGCCGATAATCCTGTACAGCACACAAAGGCAAGATGGGGAAACACTCTGCCTCATACAACATCCTTAAAATTATTAATAGAATTCCAACTACAGATTATTTAGGAATTAGCACGTATTGCAGAAATCTTACTACATCTATTTAAGTAATAACTGCTGTAAAACCTGCTAGGAACGGGCCAAAAAGACAAATACCTCATATGCAACTGTTTTGCCCAAGGACTCTTTTAATATGACCCTGTTTACCCAGTTAATATGACTCTGTTTACCCAGTGAAAGCTTCTGTGAAGAAACTGGATTTAAGACCCCTTGCCTGTTTAAGACACCTTTCACTATGTTCCTTTGGGCTGTTCTGAATATGTAACACCACTTGCATATCTATGTTATCTTTCAGCCAACATTCCTAAAATGTTTTCCAAACTGCTGACATGTCATAAATTCCCTTCCTTCCTTTTGTAGAGCAGACAGAAATTCACCCCCTCCCAGGACCACTTCATTGATATAACTATAGTGTTGCTGTATAGACGGCAACTTCCCTTACAAGAAGAAAATGTCATTTTATCACACGCTGCCTTTTCTTGGTATAACTGCATCAGCACCAGGGTTTATGCTAGTTTAGGCAGAGCAGGAGATACACAACCATAAAAAGTTACATTGATATAAAAACCATAAACAAGACAGATGTAATCTACCCAAGGCTCCACTGAGGAACAGAGAGAGTAGCCACATATACAGAAGCCGTCCTCTGATACTCTCCACCTCCTTTGCTACTCTTCCACCATGCCCAACCCCAACTTGGAGAAAAATTACCAGGAGAACTCCTTCTGGAAATGTATTATGACAGTAATTTCCACGGCAATGTTTTTGTGAGGTTAAGACAAAGATGTGTGTTAAAACTTGCAACTCTTCCTGTATGTCTGGTTATGTACAACTCTCCAAAAAGAGTTCAAAATAAGCCCAGTTAGCAGGAGGAAGCAAGAATGTAGGCAAATAGGGCTCACTGGAACATCATACCTAAGAAAATATTCTGTGTTCTTTTCAAAAAAAGCTGGAGCAAATTATCAAAATTTATTAATTTGCAAATTCAGAGATTACCTGCACTGCAGTCAAACCAGATTTAAAATCCATGTAAACTAATCGTATTGTCATTTTATTAAGTCTCTCCTGATATTTTTGTTCTTGGATGGGCTCTTAAAGTCTTTTCCAAAGCAAGTCTTTCAACCAAAAAGAGATGATGAGTCTTATCTTCATCCATTATAAATGAAATTTGTCTTAACAAACAAGCTGATAGGTTTCATTGACATTCTCACTCTATTCTTCCTGTCCTCATGCACACAGAGTTTAGGAGATGCTGAAAAAATTCTCAGAAAAAATCCTCCATAGTGGGAAAAGCAATGGAGAATGGGAATGGACCTCTCTCACTCCTGTTCCTACTGTTTTCAGTAGGACTCTACTAACACAGAGTAGATCTGATTGGTAAGACACTAGGCTTCTGCACAGATCCCAGAGAGACAGGTGCTAGTTTCACAAGATTCCAGGCCAGCACACATCAGGGTTACCATATCAATTCTGCCCTGAGAGAATCCACAAATCACAAGAATCATACTGCTGCCTGCCCCGGGGGAGTTAAAAAGTTGAACAGGACCCCCTGTTTTCCTCCTCCCCCTCTTCTCTCCCAAGAGACCTAGAGGAGGCAGCAGCTGACACCACAGAGAAGCTGGCCTTGAAGATTTATCAGGTAACAATGGCAGTCATGGGTTTGCTCACAAGCAGGGGCCACTTCGCTTCTCTCCAGCTATGAGTATGCCAGATCACTTCAAACTGCACGCAGACTTGTAGCTATCTCCTCCTCTCCCCATAGTACAGAAAACTTACCCCATTTCCAGCAAAGAACAACTACTTTGAAACCCCAACCACAAAGGAAGATTTCAAAAAAATGTGCATTCTTACCTCTCTTTGCGGCTCCCCAGCTTGCGGGCTGTATATTGATCCCCATAGTCCACTAAGGATAGATGACGGGAAAAAACAGTAATTTTGTTGCCCACAAATAAATCCTCAAGGTGTAAGCTCTCATATTTGGTGCGCTTCAGAAAGGTGCGATGGTTCTTCACATCATACTGCAGAGAAAAGAAGATTAAAATCTACCATAGCAAGAGATTTAAAATGTGGGCAAACTCAACATAATTTTTACTCTACTTTCAGAAATTTCCACAGTACTGTGGGATTGAATCTGATCACTAAATTGATTTAATTCCTAACCCTTTGAATTTACAGGTGTACCAGGAAAGCTTAGAAGACTAAACCACAATTACAAATTTATTCCATTTAAATAGTCTCAGGCTGACAGCTATCTTTGCATTTTTTATCTTATCATTTGCTTGTGCTAATTCAAACTGTGAGAAATGGTTCAGGTGCCTAGTGGATACCTCTGCCCAGTCTCACTGAGAGTTCCCCCTGGCAGATCTATGCTGTTTCACAGACCAATGGCTCACACCAGGAACGATCAAGATACACACTGTGGCAGGTCTCCTCTTCAGGGCATCGTTCCAGTGATACTGTGCTTTATTTGACTGCATAACACTCAGGATTAGAGATGGATGGATGATTGCAACACTAGGTTGAGAGGTTCTCACCGCCTAGAGATGCAAGCTCAAAAGCCTGTCCAGACAATTCAGCTATATATCATCATTCCAAGCAAGAAGCAAGACGTTAATGTGTAGTTTTCTGGGTGGGCTAGCAAAGCACAAAAGGCAACCTGCTAAACAGTTTCTTCTCTGCATGTAGATATTACGGATGCCTTCAGTTTCCTGGGGAAGTGGAATCCTATGAAAGGAAGAGTTTTGTCCTCCTCAGGCCAAACTTGCCCTTCTCTGTCTTGAATTACATGTACTGTCTTCCATTGCAATGGTATATAGACTAGAATAGCATTAAAAGAAAGAATATCATTGCCACAAATTTTGGAGGAAAAAAAAGTTAAGAGCAAAATTACATACTCCTCCATGTTCTGAAATGTGTGAACACATTTCTCTCCTGTTAGAAGGCTAGAAGAATTGTAAGTTTTTCCAGAATAGCCAAAATTTTGCAGATCAGAGTATATAAATTATTTTGATACTTCCTTCTGCTGAGGCAGGATTATAAGGAAGAATCTTTCCCTCTTGAATGTCTTTAGCCCCTCATACATGCTCCTACTAAGTGTCCTCTATTCAAGTGCAGTAGGGAATGAAATGACAACATGCTGAAAAAGAAATCCCTTGAATTCAGCTACTGTTTTTTCCTGGACTTTGCCAGGAAGCCTATTAACTGTCTTGACCATATTCAAATTCTTCATTATCTTGACTAAAAATCTGAACATTTCCTTGGTTATTTCACTAACAGTTGCTAGAAAGGCACCCCGAGCTGTTTCTCTCTTCTCAAGCAGAAGATAAAGGTGGAGGGAAGGCATCTACCTGTGTTAAAGAATTCTTCTTTAGAGTGGAATTTGGGATCTGTTTAATAGACCTTTTTATAAAGCAACTGATAAGCCACAGCAGAAGAAATGTAAGACTGTTTAGACTGTTCCCCTCCTGCCCATGTACATGTAGAAGTAAATTACCCAAAACAAAATAGTTCTCTGCTAAGAATCTGTCCTTTTTAAAGATTTCTTCTCTCTTTTTAGGAAATCTCCTGTAGAGAGAAAAGTTGTTCAGGCTTTAAGAATTCCCCATGAGAGATATTAACTATGGAAAATTCAGAGGATGGGGCATCTCTTTGTCAAGAGATCCAGTTTGATCATAAAAGCTGCTTGCTGTCCTTGGACAAAAACCTATGCTGTCTTCTACCAGCTGCAAAGCAAGCTGGAAACTTGTCTCATTATTCCCACTGTCATTTTTCTTCACAGGAACCAAGACATGAAGGGCTGAGAAAGGAAAGGAAAGCTGAGGACTTCACATAACACAAGCCTTCAACAGCTCTGCTCCACCCTCAGCTGAGGTGTATGATAAAGGAGAGCTATTGTCAGGGAGGTGGGAAAGGGGGTGAAACATCTTTCTCATAAGCAGGGAGAAGCTGGCTCATATCCTTTACCTCCCTTCTCCCCAGATATGTCAGAGGTAAGAGCGGGCTGTCATCTCCTCAGGAAGATACCAAAAGATGCAGAATTAGGCAGTAATAAAGAAAGAAAAGAAAGAATCACCAAATTCTGCAGAAATATAAAAAAAAAAAAAAATCCAGAAGAGAATTCTAAATTTAATCTCTGTTCACAAACGCACCCCCAAAAGTGATTTTGAGATATTCTTTCTATAGAAGTGTTACATGCATTTTTTCTTTTTTAACTCCTGTCCTGATCACACACAGTCCATATACACTCGTGACTGTGTACACACCATACTATCTTAACCTAAGAGCACACTAGCAAAATGCAAGTCTACCAAGCCATAGGTATTTGATGCTGAATGCATTAAGAAGCTCAAGAACACCTTGAAAGTTCTTGGTTTTGAGACATCTAGGTGAAATGAACAACAATTTTGCCAGCCTACACATGGTTGTGTAGGAAGATTATTACAGCTCCTGACTGATTAGCTAAACTGTCTGTGGGAAATAAAAAATAAAAAAAATCCTCACATTTTGACAATCGTGCACACACAGACATCATACAAAGAACTAACTCAAAAGGGACAACATCATGATAGAGTTTGTTTAAAGAGACTATCAGTAAAAAGTGCAAAGTACGTCTCTCCACACAGGTGGGTACCATGGTTTCAGTGAGCAGTAGTTTGGGTAAGAAAAGGCAGATTCCACTAGCTTTCTTATTTCTGCACTTGATATTTATAGCAGGAAAACTAAAATTTTATAATGAAATTACTTATATCTGTGAATATCCAAATCTAGGCTATTCTCAGACCCTTAGGTCTTCATTAAAAATCAGAAAAGACTAGTCCAAACCATTCACCCATTCCTAAAAGGAAGCACAAAGCATTGGTTGGTTTATTAGGATTATCTTTACAGTACATATTACATTTTTATATATATGCCTGCTACTGCAAAATGCTTGTTTTAACCTGCTATCAATAAACAATGGGGATTAGTTGTATGAACCACAAGTCAGAAAGGTCTGTGCAAGCATCACTGATGGAAAAATTTAGATCCCACTGTCTGAAACCTTCCTTTCATTAAAACCAAATTAAGAGCAATTTACCATTTCCTCTACTTTGAAAAGACTCTTTTACATTTTACTCTTCAGATACTTCTGGAATTCCTGCTGAAGCTTATTCCCCAGCTTCAATTTATGTTTCTCAAGCAGCAGGTCAGTGTTGCTGAGTTTCAATTCTGAAACTCAAGTAGAGATTGAATGAAAACAGATTTGTGAAAATAAATGTCTCCATACCAAAGCAAGCTTTAAGAAAAAAAAAAAAAAAATCATAAACGTGGAAACTGTTCCACATGCTTCACTGTGAACTTGTATCTTTGCTTTTCTTTTAGTTTTAGAAACAGAGCAAGATACGTCTTAAATTATATTTTCCTTACCTGGAAAATTAATAGGTATAGGCAGTGGATTGCCATTTTACAAACTATTTAATTGGATATTACACTTATGACAACAGATTTTTTTCTTTTATTCTTACCATTTCAACCGATCCATCTTTTGGATAATACAGAAGTTCATAACGCCGAAAGAGTGAAGCATTTGGGTCATACCATTCAGCAGTGAAAGCAAATCTGTCATCTTGACTCTGGAAAAAGAAAAGGGGGGAAAAGGGCTATTACAGAAAGCATACATGTTTTATATGTAAAAACACACAAGTAAAAGACTTCCTTGCATTTGTTATCAGAAAAGTAAAAAAAATCACTAGTAAATGCACTTGCACACTCTGCATGTCATCTTCTGCTTACCACAGCTGGTGACATATTTTCACTTGTTAGCTATCATCTTTTAAGTATGATGGAAATAGCATGGCAGTTTTCCAGGCAATCTCAAAACTTATTCTGATTTCATCAGTCATGAAACGTGGACTGTTGTAGAAGTTGTTGTTAGACTTCTTAACTTTGTGAAAGTATTTTATTTACTTTCATTTGTTAAAAAGAACATGTTTGCTCACAACTAAATTATGGAATCTTAACACATTTTCTACACATCCTACAAGAAAACACTTTCTTCTTCCTGAGCAGTCATATCTGAACTCCTGTTAATTATGAGATAAACATATTCAAGTTAAGGACAACATTAGTTTGATTCACTACTTAACTTCCTGAGATTTACATAAGGCATAGATAGCCCGATCTCATTTACAACTCACCTTCTACCCCTAAGGAGTGTGACAAGAAAGCTAGACTGCAATAATTCTAAAACTGTAGCTACATACGTAGCTTCTTTCCACTCCTCATCCTTCAGATGATAAGCCCCTACAGGAAAGTAAGCACAAAGGCGATGCAAGGCATGTGGACGTGCAGTTCTAACACCTCTTAGTGGTATATGTTTGTTAGCTGTTGATGCTGCAATATGAGTTATTTGATAGCTGTTAGATGGAGCTCTAAATTTTTATTTTCCACACCTCCTCTAAATGTGATTGCTACTCCTGAGGGTAAGCACAGTCTTGTCACAGGCTTCCACTTTTTAGATGTATCTGTACTCTTCTTAGACATCTTAAACATTTAGGTACCACTGGGAGTTCAAGTTGAAGCCATGTAGGCCTTTTTAGTCCTTCAGGTTTTAGAAAACAGCATTATTTCAGTTGTTTCAAAGACTGCTCGATAAGCAACAGGACAGAAAGGGTTCCCGTGGGTTTCCATGACTATTCTGGAACACCAGCAGGAAAAGAATCATAATCATTTTCCTAGTGAGTGCAAGCCTATAGACATATAGACATTTAAAAAAAAACCTAAACCAAACCAAACCAAACAAACAAACAAAAAAAACCCCACCACAAAACAACAACAGTGATCTTGCTTTTGTTGTCAGTGCATTTTGTCTTTCAGCGTCTTCAGCTTAAAACTGATTTAGGACTAAGTGCTTCTGCAGGTTGAAGTCCTAACACAAGCAGCAGCAGGAAAGAATGAGATAATGAAGAGCAATTTCAGAATTTTACAATGTGATGAATACTTCTACCTGTTCATGGCAAGTGCCCCACCCTCCTGCCAGCCCTTATGGTACCCCTACACTGCAAAACGAAGATATAATCGTATCACAGAAAGACTTACGCAGTGGGGGCAGCACAGTGCTCTGTGAAGGATGCAAAGCTTTCATTTCTAACTGTAGAAGTCTGTACAGCACTGAAAGTTTTATTTACATGAGCTACTTTAACTTCTGTGTTATCTCTACACTACACACTGCAGCCTTTGACAATACAACAAATTCATGTTTTAGGTGCAGCATCCAGCACAAAAACTCCCTAGGGACTTGGCCTGGTTTCTGGCCCTTACTTAAGCTAGACATGCTTGTGTCTTCATTGCTACTGCCGTCGTTCTGGAGATATGTAAGCCAGAACAAACTCTTTCTTATGTCAAAACTCACACCTTAATTTTTCTATATAGGCATGTCATTGGCAATAAGCAATAATAAGGGTTGGCAGACAATAATAAATGACTGATTTCAACCTTGATCTTAAATACACTCACACTGCTGGAAGACAAGACAAAACATTTGATCGATTAATTTGACCATCATCTTGTCAAGGATGGATGTTACAGAGAAGCAGTTCTCTACCAAAGAGGTTGTCTAAGAAGAAAAACAGTCCTGTTTGTAGAGTACTACCTCCAGAAGTTGACTAGTGATGTATGAAATAAAAAAAGATGCACCATCCTTAATCAATGCCTCCTCATAACATGAAGACATATATAACTGCATTACTTCATGCTACTTACTTCATACTATAGCATCACTTTCAAATATATTTTCTAGGTAGCAGTTGCCAGAGAAGCTACTAATTTTCATTTAAGCGAAACTTCCAAAATTTCCAAATGCTTACTTGTCTCAGGGAAGTAATGTATTTAGGTGAACAAGCAAAGAAAACACCATTAGATTTTTCACTTAGTCACCAGTATCAGTCATCGGCACCTTCATGTTTACAGTGAGAAACTACATTTTGTGTCTTGTCTGGTGAGGAATTGGTCACTTTTTTTCTTTTAACACAACCTTGCTTATAAGATCTGTTTGAAATCCATTTTATAAGATCTTATTCAATGTCTGAGCTATTCATATTTGTTATTCAGCAAGCTCTGCTGGCCACTGCTTCTTGTTCAGCTGAATGGCAGAAATGACCATTCTATATTACCTTCTTTTAGCATTGTAAGCAAAGGCAAGGTAATAAATGCTACTTAGACTTGAAAAACACTGCAGAGCTAACCCCCAAACGACCAGTAATGTTATCAGTAAGCTGGAAAATTTCAATCGATTATTATTTTACATCTGGAAAATATGGACAGCGAACGGTTTTCTAAAACGACCAAAACAAAATCTGTAAAGCTTCTTCTGGGCCGTAACTAGAATTTCCTCTGCTTTATGGACATAAAATTATCACAATAAATATTTCTAAATGCAGAGAACAATATCAGAAGAAAACTTAAGAGCTTATGGGAAACACGGTAAAAATAATTGGAAACGGATTACGTTTGTGAACAGGTAGATTGTTTCAGAGGCACGCACTGCAAAGTGAAGAAATTCAATATTAAAAGCAAACTGAAGACCCCACCAAACAAGTATAATGTAAAACACAGTAGGACTGCAATTTTACTATTGCAGATTCATGCAGATAGTCTTAAAACAGATAGAAGACAATCCTGAATACAATCATGACATGGAGTAATGTGAACATATTCTGCTGAGCCCTTGCCAGGCATCATTGTAAAACTGCCCCTCCAAGTCATCAAAAACACCAACCAATTTAAAATCATAAGTTTTAAAAAGTGAGTACACATATTAAGCTCATAATACATTTTTAAATGAGACTGAGACTTTTATTTACTTATTTAATGCAGGAGTAGGATTTTGAAAGCAACAACCAAACATAAAAACCTGTCCACTTCCCATCACATATTGTAAGGATTGCAATAAAATTTTAAGTCTTCACAGCCCTGAAATTATCTTTCCTGAACGTTTACTTTCAATCAATTTACTGCTCAATCAACAGAACTGGTACGGCAAACAACTTTCTTACATACCCTTTCAATAGTGTGCCCTAGACTGCAATGTGGGGAAGGAGTCTCAAAGATGAGAAAGTACTACGGGAGACAGACAAGTTTCATCCTTGGCTTCTGTTCATCCTAACAAAGGAAACTCAGAGGGAAAATAATTGTCCAGAGCAGAGTGATTAGAGGCCAGCGATGACCTGTCAGGTGGTATCGTGTTCAATGCACCACACTGCTCCAGACCAACACTGAGTCCTGAAAGGGGGAGATTTCACAGCCCTTGGCCAGAGAGCCCTGGCACCTCATTGCCCCAGGAAATGGCTGAAACACATTAGTCGCTAGTGAAATCACAGCGCTGTGAACAGCTCGAGTAATAACAGATCAAGTGAATCTACTAATACATTATAACTCAGAAAATTCTTGCTTTAAAACATTAGTTTCCATTCACTTCTGTACTGTACCCTCATTAAAATCACACATAGCCTCTGCTCTCATGACTACGCAATTAACCAAGCAATACCTAATGAGGGAGAAACAATTTTTCATAACTTTTCACATCGGTGGAAAAATTACCAGCATTAAAAAACCCAGCAGTGACTGTGCACTTTATATTTACATACTGACAGTTTTAGAGTAGCTGTCTTTAGCTCAGTTTTTACAGCCCCTTTCCATGGTAAAATCTAGGGCCACTGAAATCAGTGATGTCGAGAGTTCACCTATTGTGAATATGATAAGAATAATCTTTTTCTTTTTTCCTCCTTTTACAAGCTGCATGGAAAAACATTTGGATGCATGTGTAGGTCTTGCTAGCTTATGCTTTTTTGTTTATGTTAGTGTGTGTGAATATGCAGTAGGATGGCTCTGTGCACATGAGAAACTTTTATTGAAGTACAGCTGAATTAAAAAAATTAAATTTTGTACTTAGTTCTGAAAGTGATGGGAGAATGTGCTGGTTTTGGCTGGGATAGAGTTATGGTGGTGTGGTGGGATAGAGTTACGGCTGTGGTGCTTAGTTGCCAGCTGGGGTTAAACCACGACAGAGAAGCAGTCATTCTTAGCTAGCATGGGACTAAGTTCTAGAAGCCAAATGCAAGCATTTATGAAAGAACTGTGCTCACAAAAAACTCTGCTGCAGAGGGAAACAGTTTGTCTGGAACATAGCTGCCAAGGAAGCTCATAACCAGAAAGCAGAACGCTTAGCAAGCTGGACAGGAAATGATCTCTTGTCCTGTAAACCTTTTAGACTTCCAAAGGGCTTCTGTTCTGCAGTAAAACAAACATAGATCTTCCAAAGGTTTTTATGAGAAGCAACAGTGGTAGAACAGCAGCTCAGGGACTAAGGAACTTGCATGGGAAGGGGGAGAAACAATTTTATCCCTCTGGTCCGAACCATGCAGAACATACAGCTGGATTTGGTTTTCCCAGCTTCAGGATGTCTCCTGACTGCCACACTATTTTACTATTCTGGGTGAGTATTTCTGTCCTCTTCCTCTAGTTTTGACTAGAAATTTCATCCTAGAGTCTCTCTTACAATGGAGAACATGGGGAATCAGGAGCTATGGAATTTTTTTTCTGCTGGTCATAGACTGTGATAAGTCTGAGAGTGCATAAGGGAAGGGCAGTTTAGATGATTTCCCTCGCTATTATAGAGGTAACATATTTTTACTAAGATCCTGCCTTTTGCATTACTTTCTTTTTTCCATTATACAGATAATTCTGTCCCATCTGTAAGCTTAAAGTTAGTATTTTTCTGCTGGTTTGTCACTTCATGCTTTTCAGCTGTAATCTCTGTGATCTGTAATTGACTGGAAACAACTACCTGTGCTTAAACTAGTTATCAGCCTGCAATGTATCATAACCCCTTTAGCTTATTACTCAAGAAAACTTCACACAAAACAGTATCAAAATATTTCTTAAAATTAGAAAAGCCCTGAGGTATCTAGAAAGTGCATCTTTACATGCTATTAGCAATCTGGTCTCTCTGAGTCTTATACACACTATCAGGAACTTCAACATGCATGACACATTTGACACAGGCTCACGGCCTGTTGCCCACATATTTACAAGCTTAGGAGTCATGAAGAATATTGCTACGTTTTAAGTGGGCAGCTTCATATCTGCAGCTCCTTCGATTTTCTCAGTGACTCTGAAACTAGACCAGAGAGAAAAAGAATCAAAGGACTTGAATCAACTCCCAACAAAGCAATAAAAAGACTGCACAAACCTCAGTAAAAGCTGAATCAGAGCCAAAAGGATCCATCTTGATACCTGTATTCTATATTTTGTAAAACTCTGTGCTGTCACAGGGAAAACCTGCAGTCAAGCACTGATCTTAAGAATAAAGCCGTTTCTATGAAAATTACTGGGGACAGGATGGACCAGCAGACACGAACTATTCTCACATTGAATGGGTATTTCTCCTAATACACAAAAAAAAAACCTTTCTGGAAAGATTGCCCTGAAACTTCCTAAAATTCTGGCAATGATTTTAAGAGAAACATTTCTTTCACAACCTGGCCCCCCCCAAACCAGGCTGGTGGCACTCTCAAAAATATTTTGGAAGAGCAAGAATATTTTTATAAAAAATGAGATGCCATCAAAGGACAAGGATACAAATTATTTTAAAACTTTTCAGATGAAGATATCATGAGGCTGACCGACTCCAACATCAGGTAGTCTGCTTATGCATTAACGTATACTTACCTTATGCATTTAGAAAAAAAGAGAAAAAAAATCACAAACGTATGCGAGTTTGCCGACCACTCTCTTTGGCAAAAAACAGAATTTGTTGAAATGGCCAGTCAACAGGTACCTTTCTCCTTGTCTTTCCTCTTTGTAGATTCTACAAAAAAGTAACTATTGCCATATGTGTTGGTGCATTCCTTAGACAGATGTCGACCTCATGCTCTTCAGGCAGTGGGCTGAAGTGGGGCACCTGACCAGTGGCCTTCATCAAGAACATTATTCTAAGAATCGGGTCCAGAAATTATTATTGTAGATGTATGATCAACCTCTAACAGCAGGTATCTAAGTCCCATTATGAATTATTTGAAACAGTTCCTCAAAGCTCATAAATCACCAATCACTCATCTTCCAGCCCGATCACCACTTCAGATTTAACTCTACTTCCTAGTCCTGAAGAGGACTTCAGCACAAATGAAAAGAAAGTCACTGATAAACTCCTAGTCTGAGGACCAAGAGTCACTAATTTCAGCCAGATCTATTTCCGCCTTCCTCAAAGGCAGCTCTTCACAGTCTTATACTCCCCCAGCAGGCCACAGATATAAGCACTGCCACAGTATCACCTGCTTGCTTAAGAGCCCCAGAAATACTTTGATTGTTTTAAATGGTTCACTTACTAGCTTTCCTGTTCTCCCATTCTAACAGCCAGCTAGCTTTGCTTTATTTTCAGCTGAATGCTTTTAAGTGTACCTGTCTAGGGAACTGCAGGCCCGACAGTACGCCCAGCTTTCCAAGTAGCACCAAGTGCTTGGGAATTCAGAACACCAGGCAAAAAATGTAACTTCAATTAGCTTTAAAGATGGTCTCAACCAGTGGGTTAGAAGTGCTTTTCTTTCATGTAAGGACATCTTAAATGTGACGGTCTCCTGCAGATAAATCTATAAAGCTGAAAAAGGAAAATCAAAAACCATTTAAAACAATTGGAATCTCTACAAAAATGTTACATAAAAAGTCAAGACATCAAATGGGACATGTCAAGCTCTTCATGGACTTCTGTGCAATCTCAGACAAGTCAACTTAACCTTTTGTGCGTCCTTTTCTCCAGCTGTAACAAAATCCTTATTCTGGGACGGCTTGCCACTCTGGGCACTAGTAAATAAAAGGGATACTTGTATTATAAAAGCTGTAAAGCAATTCTAGCTAATACAAAACAGACAGCTTAACTTCCTCTTATACAATCTATATGCCTGGTCTGCTACAGTGAGATGCATTTCAGAGAGCAAAGGAATGGTTAGCAAAATGGATGGTGTCACTTCATCACAGTGCAAAGCACTTGCTGCTTCATCAAACATGTCTATCTTCGTAGCTTCCAGGCACTGTATGCCCTTCAGTCTGACTGAACAAGAAGGAGAGTATGTTTAACTACAATAGGCAACAATCTTAAGCAAATAAACTTCCAAACCACTATTCTCTGCCTTTCTTTAGGACTACTTGTCATTACTGAATGACAAGTACTTCTGCAAGCACAAGAAATAACGAGGCCTGGTTCTCTATACTCATGTTTCTCATCCCTGACTGTTTTGACCACAGCCTCTCTTCAGCTCAGGCATTTAATAAAGGCTCATCCCCACCTGGATTCTCTGATGTCTAACTAGGGTTGAGCTCACACTGAAGTCGTTCTTTAAAGATGCCTTAGAAGGTTTCTTCCCCTTTCCCATTCTTGTGAAACCTGGAGGTTTCATTATCCGTCTGCCAAATCTGACTGAAATCTGCCAGTAAATTTCGAACTTCCCAGGGGGAAACTTAGTGGTCAGATACACACCAACAGACTGTGATCACACAAACTTTGGTTTTCTGAGGCAAACAAGCTGAAAGCAGCTGTATGAAAAATTCTGTTTGCCCACTACAAGTAATTTTCCATCATCAATAATTCTTTAAAAGAAAAATCTCCATTTGTGAAAGAAGAGGGAAAGGAAAAAAAGTACAGAAGTAGCTAAGCCATTAAGTGTTAGCAACAATTTTGCAAGACAGAAGCAAGAGACTTCAGAGATACTGGTGGTATTTAACAAATAACATTCTGAGTGGCAGAAAGTGTTCTCATTTTCAGCATTATAATGCACCTTAAATCCCAAAACAAATCCTCAGCAGTGCATGCTTCTTAAGTTGTGTTATTCAACCCATCTATCTTCACAGTTCCTGTAATACAGGATATTTTCCAGGCAAAACTTAAATCCACAACACTGTGTAGATAGAGCGCTCAATTAGCTCTGTCTCTTAAAACTCATTTTCCTCCTCCTCTTCTATTCATGTTTCTGACACACGAGCTGGTATAATTTTTAGAACTCCAATTTTGCAGCCCCCTCGCTGCTGTTGGACCTCCCACCACTTTCTCGACAGGCTTTTCTTTAGTCAAAAAGTAAAATCAAAAGATCACTTTTCAAATGGAGAAACATCTGGCAACTGCAATTTCCGTGACAATGTCTTGACTACAGATGATTCTCAATCTAAACCTCATATTCAGAAGCTCACTGGTGAATTTTGCAAGCCTATCTCTTTTTATCCTCCCCTTGTAGAAAGCAAATCCTGCCTATTGAAAATTTCACACAAATTCTAGACAACTATTGCAAATTAATTAAATATTGATTAAATTATTAAAATTCTTAATCATCTTTGGAAATCTGTTAAGTGAGTCAAACACTCGACTGCATTTACATTTACCCTCCTACAAATAGGTGCTACATCCTTTAAAGCCATGGTTATCTGACTCCCAATATTACCGGTACCTAGGCTTCTCAGATGCCTTTTGGACTGTGTATGTTCATATGGCTATTGCTGCCTGGACCATCTGTTGCCAAGTAACATGGAGATACTTCTGTCTCTCTGTTCACTAACCAAGTGAATCTTTCTCTTTGACTGGATCTCAGTTCAGTAAATAATCCCCATATGCTCAGGGGTTGTGATGAACACAGCCCTAGAAGGCTGAAGGCCCCGAATTTTCTTCTCGAATTTAGGAATCTGCAATCCAACCTCACATCAGCAAAATTATATTGCTGTTCTGTCAATTTACTAAGCAAGAAATCTTCTTTTACTACTAGATTATGTAAATTCTGTAAGCTTCCTATGAAGCACGTAGGCATGATTAGTGTAACCTATTCTTTTTTTCCCCAGTCTCTCATATAAGAGAATCAAGAATTCAAATCCTCAACCATTAATTCCAATCCTCTGCAATTACATGTTATAGTTAAGTACTTAGTGACAGGATTTATGTTATTTTTCTAATTATGGAACACAATTTCTGTAAAACACATGAAGGATGCCATACTACTGTTCACTGCTCTGTGAAGACAGGTTTAGCTTTAGAAGACCAGCTAAACCTTGTCTTTAGGGGAATATGTCCCCATTTAATGCATGTTTATAAAGCTGCAGATCATAAGTTATATTATTGTACTCTTAATTACATGATCACAGGTAATTCCTCTAAGAGTAGTCAGTAGTGCTCAGCACGTGCCTATCTGCCTCCGCTAACTCAAGAAGAGTCTGACAGTGATTTTAGTCAAAGCAGAGCTGTTTCCTGACTCAGAACAGCATTTATAACACAAGTCATCTCACATAATTACATTTGAGCATAAAGTTAGGTGCTTTGCACCTAATCAATCAGTAGTGGCAGAACTAACGCTGCCATGGTCAGCTGCTGAATGCTAGGTCTCTGACTTTGAACTATGAGGTTAGTGTCTGCCTGTGATCCCAGAAAGGAAAACAGGGCTACACATACATTGAACCACTTGTGCACATCCCTTTACAAGATGCAACCTATATTGTACTTACAGGAAAAACATTTTTGAAAGGCTCAAAACTTGGCCCAACATTAAAGTTGATGGCAATACTCAAAGGTAGTCTTCTTTTATAGAGACCATTCCTCTGGCAAACTTTCAGCTTTCAATTTCCAATCTTTTCAGAAGTAAAGCTCTTCAGAGGAACACTGAATTTTTTTTTTTTAATTAGGATTCTGAAATGTTTTCAATTTTTTTTTCCCCACACATTCTTATTCAAGTCTTCCATTAAATTTGCAACCTCCAGTAGAATCTGTCTGGAAAATTTCAAGCAGAATGGTTAAAATTTCAGAAAGTTACAAGCAGCTGGAAGTAGAGGTTTGAAAGGAAACACCTACAAATCCTGAACCAAAGCTGTCAACAGCACTTCAAAGCAGTATAATGTCTACAGCATCTTCAGATTATTTCAGCCCATAATAATCTTCTGAAAAGCATTTTTAACAAGAACCAGTTGGTTGCCTTGGAATCACAGCTAAGGGAGAGACGGTCCTTCAGCCAGCTGATACCATGAGCATTAGCACCCAGGAGTTTGTGTGAATGCTCTAAAGACCACATATGCTGCATCTACCTTGAACAGTCAGAGCTTGTAACAGTCAAGTAACAATTTATGATCCTATGAAGCAGACAAACAACTCTGCCAACACGTTTCTTACTCACTACTGTGGGCACTTAAAGCAAGCATTTTGTCTGCACTACTGTTTAACCAAATGTTGATGTTAAAATACTATTTTTTCCTCAGACTGTGTCAAATATTAATTCTAAGGCAGTTGGACTAAATTCAGATTTCAGCTAGTACAGATGTCGTGTTCATATATCCTTTATTCTGAAGTCAGACTAATGACAAGTTACATGTGAACAGAAGTTCTCATGATAAAAGCTGTTCAGCAACTTCCCATCAGTAAAGTTGTCAAAAATTAAAAACTTCCGTGGGGCAGAGGAAGCAAAGTGGGTAAGCATAATCGTGTTCTTAAATTCTGCCAATCCTAACAGGCTTTTACAGGTTCATCTTACGAAGATTTGTTCTACAATTCAAAGATTTATTTCTCTCCCAGAGCATAGGACTTTTGTCATCACAGTTCTGAGCAGACTGCGTTATTCCCCAGAGAGGCAAAGGTCTCTGCTGGATGCAGACAGTGACTAAGAGATTCCAATCCCATACAGTTTTGGTCAAGTTGCTTAGTTCCACTTTCACAACTGCCCCCCTGCATTAGTGCATTTAATGTTCAGCACTTTTTAAAAAAGGAGGCTGTATTTCCCACTTTATTTATTTGTAAAATGGGAACAATCATCATCATTCCGTTCACGGAAGGATAGCAAGATTTAATAGCTAAAATATCCGTTATATCATTATAATATATCATTATAAATCCCCCTTGGTTTTGCCAAAAACATGGCAGAGGCAGCTCAGTTAGTTCATCCTCATTTCCTGCTTCTGCAGACCCTTCACTGCAGCACAGGAGCCAGACACCTGTGGAAGAAGTTAAAAAGGGCTGCTAGTGCTGCCCAGCCTACTGCCTCTGGAGTTGCCACCAGGAACCGCTGCTAGTCCAGAATGTCAGTAGCTGCAAGGATTGGGTCCAGACCACAGTTCCCCTCCGCCTCCCCAGGGATTTGGGGATGTTCAGACTTGGTTCAGTTGTCAAAGAACTGGCTCTTCGTAACAGAGAGCATCAGACAGGGCAAGGACAGCATTGCTATGATGTAACTAGAAAACATACAGCATAATACAGTCCTGCTCCTAGATACTACAGTAAGAGAAAGAATACATAGAAAGGATAAAAATAGGAGGGATACTAAGTTTAGTGAAGGATCATACTTAAATGTGCATGTGTTCATGTGGAAGAACAGGTACACAGCCTCAAGCATGCATGCCCACATCTCCCCCCTTCCCATGTGTAGAGCTCTCTTATATGTGGCTCTCTTTCCAAGTCTGTTAGAATATTCTGCAGAAAAAGTGTGGGTTTTTTTTTTTTTTAAATAATTAAGGTAGTTAAAATTATTGAAGAATCCCATGCAAACAAAGAACATGCAACAGGCTCTCTGGAACACATCTCCAGAGAGCGCCACTTCTTTGCAAATACAGGAGCACCCTCTGGTGCTCAAAGACAGATTGAGCACCTTATTTAAACCTCAAGAATTAACTTCTGAAATGATCAGTAAGAAGCCACCTCTGTTTGCTATCTCTTCCTAGTGCACTATGCCTCAAAATTAGTAACCTTGTAAGAGGAGGTAGAAATGACTAAATTATAGAGCACAGATCACCACAGCCTGGGTGATAAAGTCCTTTCACACAGGAAAACTGCTGACACACGGGCATGTGGCCTTCTTCAATACCCAGCCTCCAAAAATGCCAATGCCACATGTTTTAAATGAATATCAGAGCTGTCCACTCCAGGACAACTTGCAAGGGCCACCTCACAGAGTTTATCTCATACTGGGAACATACTTCTCGATTAGGCATTAGCGTGAGAAAAAACAAATTTCTACCTTTTGTATGTGCTCATCTGATCGGGGGATATTCTTGTTATACACGCAAATACTTGCTAAGCTCTCATTCTTAGTATTAAGCTGCAGCACTGTGTTCCAAAGCCCAGCTATACAAAATTTACTCCCTTTATCAAACCTTATGCTGTTTTTTCTTTCCATTTTGTTGGCTGAGAGAGAACTACTGGGCTCCACCCACAAAACACTACTGAGTGACCCTGGCATGTTGCTTAGGCACCAGTGCCTCTGGTTTCCATCTGTGTAAGGACACAAGTAAACACAAAATAGTTTGGGAGGATTAGGCCAAGCACAGTGCTTACTTCCAGGAAATAGTACTTTTGGTCATTATTTCTGGTAGCCACAATTATAGTTAAAGGTCAATATTCATGGAAAAAGCCCTCTTCAGACTCACAGCAATAGGTTTTCCTTATTACCACTGTTTCTCACCAGCCAGTTAATGATTAACAGAGTATCCCACCTGGGTATACCAGATCACTATAACATTTTAGAAACTGACACTAAAATGCTCAACTGAACAGCCAAAAACACTTTTCAGAGGCGCACTATTCCCTTGTCTTAAATGAAACAGACACTATTGAACAGAAAAAGATAAAAGGTTCCATTTTTAGTGTTTAGCCACTGGCCACCAAGACAGTCAGGGGCTGGAGAACACGACACGTGAGATGAGGCTGGGAGAACCGAGCCTGCTCAGCTTGGAGAAGAGAAGGCTGAGGGTGACCCTACTGCTGTCTACAACTACCTAACTGAAAGACACCAAAAAGATGGAGCTAGGCGCTTCTCGAAGGTGCACAGTGATAGCAAAAAATGCAAAGGACACAAGTTGAAACATGGGACATTCCAGCTACGTATTAGGAAAAAAAAATTTACCAAGAGGATGGTCAAACACTGGCACAGGCTCCCCAGAGGAGGTGTGCAACCTCCATCTTTGGAGGTGTTCAGGACTCTCCTGGACACAGCCTGGAGCAGCCGCGTCTGGTTAGACCTGTTTTGAGCAGGTTGGAGGTTCCTTCCAACCTAAATGATGATTCTACGATTCTTATTATAGCTTAGCGGCTCCTTGCTCAAAGGTAATGTCCATCCTTCCAAGCTTCTCCAGAGCCTACACAGATCTGTTGGGTTCATATATTAACAACGGTCTAGATGTGCTTTCAAAAAATTAAGAGCTCTGACACAACATTCTTAAGTATAAATTTTATCCACATCAATCTGCCTGGAACAATTCTCTAAATAACCACTGGCTCTGTCATCAAATCCTACTATTTTTTATTGCCAACTGAAAGGAAAGTTTGTAACTTTTCTTTATTCCTGGCAATAGTTCACTGAGTAATTCCTGAATTTCTTCAGTTTTTGACATTATTAAAAAAACCAAACCAACATACAATTAGAACAGATGTGTCAAAGTTATTAAGAATAGCACCTACAACCTGAAGGACCTGGAGAGACAACTCTGGGTGATAAAGGGAGATTAACATCGAATTTTTCATTAGGTAATACTAGATAACTTTGACTATCATACTGTCAACTATTTGAGCCACTCCATCAGAAGAGTCATCAGTCCATCTAAAACTACTTTTAAGTAGTAGATGGCAATTTCTGCAAGCCAAAGCCAAGACGTGGCTAGAGTAGGAGGTAATTTATCCCATGGATTCTGAACCTGTCAACTTTATATTTCTAGGGTGGTATTTTATATAGCACGTAATGTCATAAAGGTGGCAGCATCAAACCCAAAATGAGCTCCTGGAACAAAGGAAAGTTACATTTTTTAGCAGTTTTCATTTGGCTGTCAGAGGGCCAAAGATTCTGTTATTTTATCAGCTACATCTTCTCAATGTACATAGCCTATCTGCTCAAGAAGTAAATTAGCAGTAAATTTGGAAACACTAGTTCAAGAAGAAACCATGTCATATTTTTGATGCTCATAGGAAGACTCACTATGCAATAACTATTTAAAGGGTCCCTGATAGCATTTTGCTTATTTTTTTCCTCATGCTGCATACAATGTTTTATTTTTCCCTGTGATGAAATGCTGCAAATGACAGTTAGCCATTAAGTAAGGAAACTTGTATTTGTGGTTGGTTCTGTCATGCAAGCTTACAACTGAAAGGGTCAGGCCACTTTGCAGCTGAAAAAAAAGAAAAAAATCAATGTAATCACCAGCTGGCACTCTAGTGAAACTGAGTCTTGTTTTAAGACCAAAGAAGCAAATCTTCTCAAGCATTAGGAAAGTGTCTTTTGGGGAGATTTTGCATCTTTTCCTGGAAGGTTAAATTGCCTTTTTTTTTTTAACTGCAACTATTTTGCAACAAAAACTACATAATTTGAAAATTATTAAAAGAAAAATTATTTTATAAATGTGCACTTGTTCAGGGAAGTCTATTAGCAGGGAAGAGTTTTGTCTGTTTATATGATCAGCTCTGAACGACAGCTCTTCACCAAAGTTATCCCATTTTACCAGCTAATCCAGTATGGTTGAGATTACTGGTTCCCAAATGAAACTCCTGTAAACCAAGGTATATTCCACAGCTGTCCCATGAGCTCTATTGCCTTTATAGTCTTCAGCTGAAAATTTGATCACACCATGATATGCTGGACCATGAGGAACCCAGGACTCACTGTTGTCAAGTTCTAGAAATGGCTGATTCACTTCCTATTTTCTAAGATCCATTTTCCAAAACATGAAGTCTTTTCCACTGATGAATCAAAGCATTTTAAAAAATTACTCATTTTCTTCCCTGTCTAAACTGAGGATTTCCATGTTGATATTCTCTAAGCTGGGGGTTTTACCAATGAACTGATGATAATAACAACAACAATAAACATATACAAGTTGTAAAATTTTCTGTTGAAGTGAGCTGAACTGCTCATCTCCGGATACATTCAAGATTGTGGTCAAAATTACAAGACTGCAAGCTCTGGCAACCTACCCCAGGAGAGTCTACTTCATATATATTTTCCCCCAACTTTGCAAAAAGATCTAAGGTAGTTGGACACTCAAATTCCACTAACCATGTGCTTCTACATCCACAAAATCAAAGCCAGATGGCATCTTATTAGACAAGTCACCTGGCTTTTATGTGCCTCAATTTCTTTATGGGCAAGACGGAAATAATATTTGTCTATCCTGTTGTTCAAAGAGTCTTTGTAATGTAGGCTGCAGTTGTCAGATGCGCAGGGGTAAGAATAATTGTTTTAAAGAGTGGAGGGAAAGAAAATCATCCAACTGCACCTATGTACAGCCTCTCCAAGTGCAACAAGGCTCTGTATCTGTGTGACACGCTGCTTGCGTACAGAGGCCATTGTTCTCTGGCAAATGCTGTATTTCTGTATCTGGAACACTTTCAAGTGTCAGAGTGCACCAAACTCATTAATAAAAAGAGACTAATGTTGTTAAGATGATGGTCTGATACGTCTCTGCACGTGATTACCTGAAAGGCACCATTAAAGAATAATGCATTCCAGCAGCCAAGTGAGACAGCGCATCTCAGATGGAGATAAGCAAGTTTCTCCTTGGGAACTTACTGCTCGCTGTCCACAACAGCCATGTGTCACACATGTACAATCAAGATGCGAGAATGCATTAAAGCGGATTTGAAATACTGTCATCTGATGACAATAAAAACTGTTTTCCAATGATTAGCAGACCTTCAAGCCAAAGTGCTGTCATAGAAAGACAAATAACTGCAGGATATTTCAGAACATTTCTCCCCTTACCTTAGCTTCCACCACAGTTATGTGCCCAGTTTTACAATGCACACAATTACTTCCAGTGCACTGCTTCAATACGACTGAAGTATAGGCTCTAACACAAATACACTCCAAACTGATTCCACTAAAAGTTATTACATTTTTCTTTCTGTGGCCATGATATGACTTGTAACAGTTTTTTTCTGAGTAGATATATATGTTAAAACTAATGCAATCTATACAACTTACTGGAAGCAGCACACTACTAAAGGTTGGCCAAGCTTTCTAGCAGAAAACTCATTACTTTCAGAATATAATTAGGTTCCTGAGGCTAAAATCCAGCTTGTAGGTCAATATTTGAATCCACCAGAAGGAGTCTTTTATTTTTTGATTCATTGTTCCTGAGAAAAGATGTTTTGAAAATGTTTGAGATGGATCAAGTGTGTAAAGTCATGGTGTCCAACAGTCATATAACTTATCCCTTTCCCAGGATGCTGTGTCCATACCTAATTGGGCAGCACATGTTCCCAAAACATCTATTTTCCCATCGTCTTCCAGCTACCAAATTATTCTTACTGTATTTTAGGAAACTTGGCAGCAGGAAGGGTACATGAGTGGGAAAATTGGTGGCTTTGTAAGTATAAAAGAAACAAGCAGGACTCTGTAACACTTGAAAGGCCAGAGAAAATTAAGAGAGAGGTCCCAGGACACTGGAGAAGCGCAAGAGAGCCAGTCAACCTAACTGCTGTCTTTAGATAGATAGGGAAGATACTGGAACAAGTTATTAAGCAGTCAGTCATTGAGCATCTAAGACGACAATATGATAATAAAAAGCAGATAATGTGAATTTGTCAAGAACAAATCTTTTCCTGACACAGTGAGCAAGGGAGAAGCCACAGATGTGACAAACTTGGCTTTGATTGGGCTTTTAATCTAAGTCACCTGAGAGTGGGACAAGCTGAGTAGGGAATTATGGCCTACACTGAAGAGCAGTTATGACTACTATACAAAGAAGTAATTAGGAATACTTCTCTTGCAAACTGGGAGTCAAATGGAGTTCCACAATGATCTGCCATGCACCTAGCTTTATTTCATATTTTCCTTATTACACTGACAATGAAACTGAGGAAGCACACTTTCAGAATGTGGGCTGATAATTAAGGTGGGAAAGATTGCAAGCAGTTTAGCAAACAAAAGCAGAACTCAGAATGATGATCTGAAAATTCTATAGAGACAGACGTAAAGTACTACAATGATGATCAAGAAAACAAATTCAAATACAAGGGGAAAAACTAGCCAGACAACAAAAACACAGGAAAAAAATCTGAAAGTTACAGTGGGTTGCAGTTAGAGAGTAAGAGTGAGAGTGCAGTGAGGTACAGTGGAAGAAAAAGGATGACAAACTTGGCACTATGAAGATCTAAGACACAAGAAACAAGTATTTTGCTCTGTTCAGCAGCAGTGAAACACACAGCAGCTGGCAAACAACGTACGGATTAAACACCACATTTAGAGAAAACTGCAGATAGAGTGGAAAAAAAAATCTAAACTTTAAAAACACATGATCAGTAGGAAAATACTAAGAGAACAAAATTTGTTTAGTATAGAAAAACGTGAAAAGAGGAAAGGGCAAAGTTATAATCTTCAAGTTCTTCTGCACGTAAAAGACAAAAATGGAATATCTTTATACCCACCGAGGATAGAACAAGTAATCACTGGCATCATGTGCACCACAGAATATATTAGGGAAAAAACTCAGTGAACTATAAAAATCATCATGTAATGGAATTATGTCAACAGATCATGCAGTTCCTGTCACTGAAGGCTTTTCAAAACAAATTGAACAAATTCACCATGAAACGTTTTGTTAGAGGTTGCTGTAAGATTCAACACCGCTTTAATGAATCAGTTAACTTGGTGTCACCTCAGAAATAAAGGGAGGTTAGAAACACATCACACTCATAGTAACAGTCAACTACAACAAAGTAAACGTTTTACCTAAGTGAACTCACAAAGCAGGACTTCTGCCGACGTGAATAAATTCAACATGGGAACTGAAAATTACAATTTTGCCTGGATTAAACAAAAGACCTGTAACCCCTGTATTTGAAAATAAACAGTGGCATTCCTGCTTAAGTGTCAAATGCTGATCTTGAGTTTGTGTTCTGAAAGCAAGGTGCAAACAAAGCTGCTACGCAGGCTGGAGGAGCTGGGGCAAATCTGAGCTGCTTGAGGCAAGTATTTAAAGCTGAGCACGCTAGCAGGTGCATCAGCCAGGCTTTTATATGTATCTTGCATATGTGTTTGAGTACAAAATTCGATTCAAAGTTGTTGGTTTTTAATCAGCTTTGCAACACTGGTTTTTGCATACCATCTTCGGCAAAGGGGACTCAGTCAGTTGTTTTATCAGTGCAAACGGTTTTTTTGTTAGTGCCCCCGCAACGACATCCCGTCATCTTCCTTGCATTACTAAACAGAAGGTCCAGACAAGAATAAAGACTGTCGCACCTGAAACGTATTCCCTTCTTACAATTCACCAGCTGCCTTCCCACTGGGTCCCTCATGAGTTTCCAAACTAGCCTGTTCCTAATGCAGGGCGGTTCGGAGGCGCAAACACCTTTACAGTTGGGTATCAACGAGACCTAACGGCAGTTTAAAATTACCCACTTACTTGCGCCTCACAAGATCCCTCAGAAAAGCGCGAGAGGGAGGGCCAGGGCAAACCTCACCGGCGCCCACCAGGCCGCGCGGGCAGGCGGGGGACAGCGGTGGCACCTTCCCGCCCCGCTCACGCCGCCTGCACACCGGGGAGCGCAGCCCCTGAGGGGAGCCCTGGGCGGGCCCGCGGCCGTTATTCCGGCAGCTCGGCACCACCCGCCCCGGGGCTGAGCTTCGCCCCGCCGCGAGCCTCGGCAGCCACCCTGCGGAAGGGGGCCGGCATGACGGCGCGGAGCTGCCGCCACTGACCCCCGCCCGCCGCGGCCCCGGCCCCCGCCCCGGCCCCGCTCGTCCCGACCCGCCCCCCCCAGCGGCGCTCACCATAGCGATGGCGGCGGCAGGCAGCCCGCCTCACCCTGCTGCCGCGAGCGCGAGGTGACGCCACGCGAAGCCGCGCCCTGGCAACCGAAGCCCCGCCCCCGTGCACGGCCCAGCGATTGGGTGAGAGGGGAGACGTCACCCGGGAGCGCTCCGCCCGCCGCAGGAAGTGGAAGTTGGGGGAGGCGGCGGTTGTGGCAGTTGCAGGGTGTGCCGTGACAGTGCCGCTGCGCGCTCCGGTAACGTCCTCGGGGCCCCGCCGCCCCTCCTGTGGGGTGGCCCTCTGCCCGGCCCGGGGGGCGGCCCGCTCTGCCGGGGCAGGGGGGGCGGGGCGGGGCGGCCGAGGGCCCGGCAGCAGGGCCGGAGCTCGAGAGCGGCCGGGGCTGGCCCCCTGGGGCGCCGAGGCGGGCGGGGGAGGACTTGGTCCGTGTTGGCCGATACTGCCGTGGGGTGAGAAATCTCTTTTCCAGAGCGGTGGGTAACGTCCAGCTTTCGCTTACCGGCAAGCTGCGTGGTTGAGGTGAGAGCGGGCACCTCCTCGCCCCTGGTCGCCGAGGCGCGGCGGGGGCTGGGTGACCGGGGCTGGATCGATGGTGGTTTTCCGAGGCCCTCGTGGATCGTGACTCAGCCGTGTTAACACAGGATTTCCTTGCGTTGTTTGTCAGGTGTGGGGTTCTACAGGGCACGACGTTAGCTGAGAGGTGCAGTGGTTAACGATTCAGCCAGTGAAGGAGTTTTGCCTATGGGGTGTAATACAAGGTGGGGGGTGGTGGTGCAGAGGCTTACATTGAGACTTTGAAAGTAACAGGACAGAAAGAACAGTATTATAACATGAACAGTGAAGAGGCAGGATCATCAGCAGGTGGTCTCAGATGAAGCGGATAAGACCAAATGCTCATAATCATTTTTTTATTGAGTATTCTTGCCTCTATCTGAGCAGCTACATTTTCATCCTCCTCGTTCTCCTCAAATGAGTAGAGATCCTCAGTCAAAAATGAACGAACAGTAGTGGTGATTAGCGCATCATGGTCTTAAATGAGCAAAAACATAACTCCGGCTGTAGAAGCAACAGATAGCAAGATGTTCCTGTATCTGTATTTGAGAAAACTCAAGGAGGCAAAGTAATTTCTCTTGTCTTGTAGTCATCACAAAATATAAACCTACCTCTCACAAAACAAATCATGAGTCTCGAAAGCTAGCAGTAGTGCGTTCACTGCTACCGTTATCTTTTCAGGGCAGAGAGCTGTAGCAGTGGAAGTCAAAAAAGTTGTAGTTAAGCCTTTTCAGTAAGTGGTATAATGAAAGGAAGCAAGGGCTTTGGGAAATCTCCCTTGAATAACAGGGAGAACTAAAGCAAAAAAAAACCCCAGCAAGATATAATAATCTCAAACTAACGTAGTTGGTGGCCGACCCTAGAAAAGGGAGGTGAGTGGCCTGGGGAGTTGGGAGCAGATGGACCTGTGGGTAGAGGAGGCAACGGGCAACAGAGTTCATGGATAAGGGAGAAAATGGCCAGGATGGCAGTTTGGGCCAAACTGCGGGTAAAATTTTAATGTTGGCTTAAACTAAGCATGTGCAGCCACTCAGGGCACTGACTCCTGCTTTGGCTGGGAATTGGCTCTGTTAAAAAAAGTTGTAAAAAAATTGCCATCATTCCCTCCTCACCTCTTGGTCTGCTTTAAGCACAGTGTGGGATTTCCCTTTCTTGTGGTTCTGTGATGATCTTAGGTTATCTGTGCATGGTCATGCAGCTGTACTCTGGGAGTGTTACAGAGTTTTAAAGGGTAAGATGGAGGCTCACTGGAAACAGGAGGGAGACCGGAAAGAGAAATTTGAGGAATGGAAACTGGAACTGGATGAGCAAGAGACAGGAGTTGAAGTCTAGCTCTTAGTGAAAAAAGAAACAAGAGCCAGAAGTCTTGTAGGCCTTCTCCTTTTAACTCTTTGGGTCCTGGTGTGGTTTTTATAATTTGGGGGTTTTTTTCCTTTGTTTTGGTGTGGCTTTTTTCACTGTGCTACTGAACTGGAGTTTAGAGGTTGTACTAGAAAATAGGGTAATCCAAGATTAACTGTCACTGTTACCTTGCTAAAGACTGTTTTTTTTTCCCCCTCCTCATTTCCTCCTCAGTCTTATGTAGTTAGGAAGAGCTGACTGCTAAAGAGAAAATGACATCTCTAGAAAAAGGTAGGTGATTCACACGATACCTAAGCAGATTGGATTAAAAGTGCTTTAACTTGAATTCTAAAGACTGGAGTTACACCATATGCCAGGCTCCATTCATTTAAACTTACACTTTTTATGTAGCTATTAGGAAGTAGTTATGTGACTTCATTATTGCAGCGAAAACCAGAGCTGCCTGGATGGAACAGTTAACTGAATGTAGTTTTCTAATCCAGCTTTGTATTGAAAAACAAGTTTGTCACTGGTACTGTCATCTGTCTATACACTTGTCTGTCAGTCCTCCTCCAGTATTTAGAACCTGTTGGTACTGATTCAGCCAACTTGAAAGCAGGGCAATATAATGGTGCTACTACAGCGTTTTTGAAATTCATTATTTGGATAGAGGATGCAGACTCATGTTAACTGCCCGCAGTGTGAGGGGAAAAAAGCAGTATGTGTAGCTATGTTCTAAGAAACTTTCTTGCCTTCGCCCATTGTGAGGAAACTACTACAATAATATTTCATTCAGCTGAAAACTTAGTGAACTTAAATAAAATGAATACATTATCATGCATACTGAGGAATTCAGAGCAGAATGCAGCATTGCTGGGAATACTGGGGTCTGTTGGTTAGAAATGAAGCCGAACTGGCTTGTTGGCTTTTCTTAAACCTTCACTTGGACAACTAAAACACATGGTAGATATTAGTTAAAAGTCTGCTAAACTTCTTAAGGTGTTAGGAGCTATGTAGCAAATAAAAGCAAGAATTAAATGAAAAGCTGCTAAAATGAGACTGCTCCGATTCTGTCAGCTCCCAAAACCTGATTTTGCTTTCAACCTATGAGTAATACTGTCAAGAATTTTCTCCTTACTAGCTCTTCTTCATGTCTGCATCTCATCTTGTATGGCAGCAGGAAATTAAGATTAATACAATTCAAATCAATGTCTGTGTCTTGTACTACTGGTATTAATGAGCAACACACATTTGAGTAAGGACTTTGCAGCAGCAATTACAAAGCACAAGTTAGAAAAGGACTATTTTACACGTGCAGTGTACAATTAAAATTGGTGACTTTGAAGTACAGACATTAAGTGAAGAGTTACAATGAGACTATAGCAAAGTGAAAGGTGGTAAACTTTCCCTCTGCTATTTCTAAATTTTAGTTGATGATGCCTCGTCACCCATCCGAGGACCTGGAGATGGCATGGAAACAGAGCAGACAGCTGAATCAGTGGAAGTAATCACTGGAGCCAACACTACGAACCATCACATCCACCACAGCCCACCTAAAAAGACAGTCTCTTCCTTGAGTCCTGGAGTTCTGCAGCTAGGGAAAGTACATGCTGATAAATCAGTGGAGATTGAAGCTATTCGTATATTAGTCCCCAAAGCAGCTATCACCCATGTTGTTCCAACTAGAAATGCTAAGGTAGCTAAATCAGTGGGACATAAAGGAGACACGTTCCATCAGTCAGATGGAGCTGCAGATCCCAAGAAAGAACAGCTAGAGCTGAAAAATGCAATTGAAAAGCTAAAGAATTCAGAAAAACGGTTGTTACAGGATAAAGAAGGTCTCTCTAATCAGCTGCGTATACAGACAGAGGTAAGAAATGAAAGGTACTTTCTCTCAAACAGCTGGGCTGCTTTGGTTTATATAAGCAGTTTGTGAATGTGACGAAAGAACTGCTGTGACACTCTAGCCTTGAAACAGATAGTTTCCCTTTTGAACTTACCAGCTAAGACACAGAGTAGAAGTACATCTAAGTAATCCAGTGCTGCTTCTCTGACAACAGATGAAAGTATCAAAGGCTTGAAGCTGGGAGAAACACATGAGAGGGCTGCAAGGAAATGGATCTTTCACAAGGAAAGATTTTGTTCCTCAACCGCTAAGTGAAAAATTTTATGCCATAGAAGGGGTGACTATAATTTTCTACATAATACAATCTGTGGATATCTTGTCTAATCCTTTGTTATCTTACTGATTCAGGACTTGAATACTACTGAAACTTTCTTTGTTTCTTGTAGTAGGCTTTCATTCATCCTCTTTGGTCTCCGTTAGAATTTAAACAAGAATGTGTTAAATGTGCATTAGTCTCTAATGTTTATGCTCACTGGAGTGGATTGTGAGGCTTAATATACTCTGCATTGGACTTGTCCCAGTCTGGAAAGAGAAAGGCAATTTATTGTTAGATATTTGCAATAACTTGCACTGCATTCTGGAAGTAGGAGGTGTTTCATTCTATGCTGGTAGTTACAAGACAGTCTGGTCTAATTCTAGGTGAATCGGGAGCTGAAGAAATTACTTGTTGCTTCTGTTGGGGATGATCTGGAGTATCACTTTGAACGGATGGCTCGTGAGAAAAATCAGCTAATCCTAGAAAATGAAGTCCTGGGCCGGAATATGTCTCAGTTGTCTGAACAATTAGAGCGCATGTCTATACAATGTGATGTGTGGCGAAGCAAATTCCTAGCGAGCAGGTATTCCCTCTTACAGAACTGTTACAACAGCATTCTCCTTGAGTCTTTTATTACATACGCCCATTGCAATGCCTGGGAATGTGCCTAAATATGCCGAGGACAGCCACAACAGCTATACTAACACCTACTATGAGGTTTGAGTATACAGAAAAGGTACAAAGTAAGCTCCTTGTAAAACTGAATAGTTATGTTTTTCAAAGGTAATACAGTGGATCCTAAACCTCTTAAAATCTTAACTACAGTTCTTGTCAACATAGCAAGAGAAGTTCTTAGTTCTGCACACTTCCTAGACTGTGTGCAGTTTAGGGTTTAACAATGTCTTCCGGGACACAGCTGTCTTGACTCATCTTAAAGGTAATTACCTTCATTTTCATCCCCACCCCCCAAGTAGGATACAATCATCAATGTGTGAAGAAGTTGATTTGGTTAAGAACTCTGCTTACAGTGATTCAGGGATCTACTGGGAGGAGCAGCTCAGTATGGAAGAAAGAGTAGGGGCACCTTTTCATTAAACACTGATTGTGTTACTGCTCAGAACCCTATTGTTTCTTGTATAACCATAAAAATAATGGGTAGCAAAAGTCAGGAGCAAGTCTTAAGCTGGTCTGAATGTCAGAATCTCATTTGACAATGGATTAGACTTTTAACTTGCTAAGTGTAGTTGTCTTACCAGATATGTGAATAGTGTTCTAGGATTTTTAATCTTTTATTGTACTTGGGTATAACTAACTAAACTTTAATTATGATGTTTAATGCATATTACAGAAAGGTCTTACTGCTTGAAGGAAATGGTAATAGAATACAATGTCCTCCCTTTAATTTGCTCGTCTTATAAGTATTTACATTCACTCAATATGCTGAAACTTCTTAGTAGTCCCAGCTAGGCAAGTGTTACTATCCTAATTTAACTTGTTTCTTTAGCATTAATAGGAGTTCTGAGATCAGGGGTGCAAGTCCCTTCTAGAAATGACAGTGTGGTGATGTGCTTAGAGTAACACCCTTCGATATTGTAATGTTCTGGTTTGTTGAGATCTCAGATTTCTAACTGGTTGTTGTTTAAATGTCATCCTGGTTTTTTGCATTTGCAGTATCGCAGGCATTTGAAACACCTGCCTGAGGGGTCCATGCCAAGTCTCATGGCATAGCAAAATATGACAACAGTTGTCTCATTTGTAGCTCTTAAATGCTCATATCTGGCACATATAACATCTAGTTATTGCCCCTGAGAAAGGCAAAGAGGTGAATGAATGCAGTCTGTAGCCATAGCTGTCATCTTTAGAGATGAGTATGAAAAGACATAATTACAGCACACTTGTGAGAACTGTGTTAGTAAAACAAAATGAGTTTAGCTTTGTCTGTCAGGATGCTTGTCCAGCATGTTCATGTACTCAAGGTGTTTTAAAATGTCTGTTACTAGATTTGTATTAAGTGACATAAGATTGTTTAAACTCAGCAAGTCAAAACATAATCTTGCACTCGTGTTGAGTGTAGTTGAACAGAAATTCCTCTTAATACATGTCCTTTGTAATAAGGTTGATATAGGCCCTGCATGGGGGAGGGGGGTAAGAACAGCAGCTTAATACTTAGTTTGAGCTGACAAATTATGGTCTGTGGTAGAATAAAGGTGACTTTCAAACTGCTCACTTATACTGCTGATTGGAGATTTCTTTTGCAGGGTTATGGCTGATGAGCTAACCAATACCAGAGCAATTCTTCAGCGTCAAACCAGGGATGCGCAAAGTGCAATCCAGGACTTGCTGAATGAACGTGATCAGTTCCGTCAAGAGATGATTGATACACAGAAGTATGACTTTTCTAATCCAGACTAACTCTGTGCAAACTTTCATTTCTGTCAGTATATTCTAGGCCAGAGAAGAATCAAATAACTTTCCCCTATTCCAGTGGTATTCAACAAAAATCAATTATGCTGATGGATAGTACGGTCACTTTTCAGTCTCGGAGCTGAAAAAGCCAAAGTAGCATTAATTCTTTCTTCATCGTTCCCTGGAGGTGTTAGGGGTCATATACTGTGGAACTGACATCCCTCATATCCTCAGACTTTCTCTATTCAATCACTGACTGTCTTGACTTCAAGTCTCCTCTGTCTCCTTCCAAAACATACAGCTTCTTCTACCCGCATTGGCTTTTTAGTGCTTATCCTGCCAGATGTGAAATGAGTTTAACGAGTATTAAAATACTGTGTTGGTGAGGCCTTGCCTGGGAGAATAGCCTGTTTGCCTCCTTGCTTTTAAACACTTAAATTTCCTTTTTTGGTTAACATTTGGCTTGTGCAGTAAGTCTTCGGAAGAGACGATTCCTCTGAAGTATGCTGTGTGCTGATAGTGGTTTTTGTACTCTATACTATTAGTGCTGTTTTTCCTTTCTGCACAGGCTGCTGGAGGAGCTGATGGTTTCCCTTCAGTGGGGGAGACAACAGACATACTATCCTAGTGCCCAACCTTACACTACAACAGAGCTAGCAGCTGTGAATTGTAAGCTAGCCAAAGCTGTAAGCTCGCATCTTCTTGGAAATGTTGGCACTAACAGTCCAAAAAAGACTTCAACAGCTGTGGAGTTTTGCAATACCCCTGCTGAGAAAATGGCTGAAATGGTAAGAACTCTTCATACATCTCAGTCTGTCAGCACAGAGTCTTCTTTCCAGAAAGAAATGCGTTGCCTTGTGTTAACTACTTAATATCTTGCCTTTTTTTAAAAACTATATGCAGGGGAAACATGCTGAATAGAGCTGTCTGTTTCCCTCATTAACAAAAGGACACCACCCCACCCCACCCCCCCCCCCAAAGAAAAAAACACACAAAACAAACAAACAAATAAAACCCAAAACAAAACTGGAATAATAAGCAGAACAACATAAATAATATGATGATACATACTGTTTGCTTCTGTCCCTAGCACCACAAATAACTGGGTCAAAATTTGTTTAGAGTTAGTGTGTCAGGAGGAAGCCAACTGAAAATACTTGAGTTGAAAAACTGAGTGGGAGAAGAAACCTAGTTCAGGTAGGAATAAGTCGTAACACTTAGCAGTAGTTTCTGTTGCCCTAAAAATCAGTTCTGTTGAAAGTGGGTGGAAACACAGGGAGAAGCTATATGATTATCTTTCAAAATAAGGTTCCACTGCAGGAAGCTTGATGTTTAAATACCAAACTAGACTAACAGTTTAGTCTGGAAGCAATTGAGTAGTAGTTGAGCAGCAGGAGGCTCACAAGTGCCTAGTGATTTGTGGTGTTCTTGCCTGATTTTGCTCAACTCTGCTAAAAAGATGAGAATTTTTTTTATTCTCAATAAAATCATACCTTGGATTTCTGATGGATGTTACTAATTTATAAACAGTACTTAGTGTCTTTATATTGAGGGTCTGATAGATGGATAGGTAGTTTTCAACTTGGAAAAAAACTGAAGAATTACTTTTGAGCAGAAATCCTTCTTGGCTGTTAGAGAAGGATAAAACCCATTAAACTTAATAGATATATTTTCAGTCTCAATTTTTCCATCCTTAGGTGCTACGTGTACTGGATCCAGCTGCACGTACAGAAACAACAACAGAAGTTTCTTTTTCTGAGACTTCTCCATCCTCCTTCCTTTCCACAAAGAAGAATATCGGAAGGTTTCACCCATATACAAGATACGAAGATGTAACTTTCAATTGTTGCAATCACTGTCAAGGAGAGCTGATCGCCCTTTAAGAACACAGCCAATGCAACTGCACATGCACTCTATCTGAAGAGTTACACTATTTGACGTTCAGCAGGCTTCACTTTTTCCTATTTCTTTCCGTAATGGGTGGGTTTAACATTGGAAATTACGCAGTTTCTGCTTCTCTACCTCTTGAAGCTAGTGACTGACAGGATTTCCTTAGCCTCTGGGATACTTGCACTACTTTTCAGTCTGGAAAGCTACTTATTTTCTTCTACAAAGGCAAGACCAAAAACGTTGTGCTGGTCCAATTTGTAGAGCATAGAGATGCCCTTGACAATTTAAGGTTCACAGTCTTACCAGCAAATCTCAATGAATTTCTCTTTAGGGGGAGACGAAAGCATAACTATACCAAAGTAAATGAAGTGCTCATACGTTATGTTTAAAAAAAAAAAAAAAAAAAAAAAAAGCAAAGAAAATGGTCAGCTCCATGCTTTTTTTTTTTTTTTTAATCTTAGCCAAGGTGACGAACTGTCCCCAAGTCTGTTCAACTTCTTAAATTTAGTAATAAAAAGGAATATGTGCAATGATTCTTCATAGCTGTAAGTTCTGAAAATAAGAGCATATGCAGCGTTACAGCCCTCCTGGAAGGGGAAAAAGCTTGAACAAACTCTAGCTATAATATATAAATAGTAACTGGTTTTAAATGGATTCTGGAAAACTCTGTGGGGTGAGATTATTCTTGTGTTTCCATAAAGCTAAAATAATGGCTTTCCATCTGTTTCAGCTCTAGAGTGAAGCTGTTGCATAGCTCATTCTCAGCAAAGACAGACTGGTATACCTCCTTTAGTACATAGTGTTGAAACCTGACCTAGCATTAAAATTCAGTCCTTGCCCAAGGTCTTCCTGGGTGTTAGGGGAAGCTGAAGATAAGCACTAAGTTTGCACAGGTACTGGTAAAACAAAAAAAAAAAAAAATATTTTTTTACTTGTATGGTTTTATAATCTTGATGTAGGTTTGAAGAGAACTTTTAGCAGATAATCTGCTAAATCCAAAGAAGCCCATTTAAGTTGCAAATGTAAAGAGGAAAGGTAGGAGGATGCAAATATGCATTTTAATTTCTTAGTTTCACTCCCAAATTTATCATCTATAGCTATCTAGTTTGTGGAAAGGGTTTCTGAAATGGTTGCTTTTACCCAGTTTTCCTCTTTAATCTCATACCATGATCAGAATATCTAAGTTATAAGTTCTTGCTGTTGCTGGCCATGCTTTGGTTTGCATGAAGAAAGCTGCAATAAACTTTCTTTGCTTGCTTTCAAGTTGCAATTTTGGATTTAATGTAGCTGTATTTCTGACCTTGTTTTCTCTGCAGCATAAAAGGAACTATATGGCATTGAACTGTAAAACCTGTCACTCTACTGGTCTGGGGTAGCGAACCAAGAAGCACTTCTTTTGTAACTTACTACAGTTAGGGAGATAGTGTGAACCTTTGCCAACCTTCCACCTCCATTTGCTTGCAAGACACAAGAAGCATTTCTTGCCGTTGGTGCCAGAAGGTACAGGAAGGAGGAAGGCACCTGTTACTCATGTTTCTCAGTAGCATGTGAAATTTTCATTTCACATCCATGCCCTTTATCTATGCTGGTAAAAGCTGCAACACAGCACCCTCCAGTCAAACACCAGTACTCTCTCAATATGCCTATAACTAACTCCAAAATGGTACGAGAAAAATACTAATGGCAAATTTGCTTTGCATCTACTACACTTCCTTCTGTTACAGTACTTTCAGAAAACACTCTGAATGTGGAAAAATGTAAGAACGATGCCAGATCATGAAATCTGTTGGACACATAGCTGGACAGAATGTTCCTCATCTTCCACTAACTTTATGATTTCATGAGTGACCTCAGCACTTTTCTCTGATAAAAGTTCACAGTTTAGCTGGGTAAGGTGATGTAGTTTATTGTAATTAATTTAGCAAACATGGACATGTATACAAGGAATCCAGCTTCACTGATACTGGTAAAGGTCATAATTCACACAACCTTTTAGTTTCATGGAATAGAAAACTACTGAATATGACTCACAGAAATAAGTTTCAAAAACTGTTGCACGTTCACATACATGTTAGCCTTCAACGACCACTTTCCCTGAACTAAAAGAAAATAGTCCTCCGGTCTAGCCAGAATTAACAGCTGGTCAACAGATCAATGGACAGTGGTACAAGAAACAGCATTTTCCAACAGCATAACACCTTGTACAGTCTTCATCACAAGCAGCAGCAAACAGCAATATTAATCCAGCAAAAATTCAACATTTTACATAATAGCCTGCATCCAGGAATTCAGGGTAGAGTTGAGTATAAAGTGCCTTTTAAAGACAGGAATGTGTATTTGCCACCCTCGCATATAGATCTCACACTCATTTAATTTGGTCAAACCAAGAAGATTCCCTGAGTTATACATAAAAGCAGGCTTTTCAACAAAATTAAAAATAAATAGATAGTAACATCACGGTCAGTGAAGGTAATTGTTAGATTTGCTTGAAAGCTTTAAAAACACCACAAACAGTAGCTGTAAAGAGCAAAAGCTCAAGCCATAAAAATTAAGAGGGCTGCCACCAAGAACTCTGCGGTTATGTCAAACTTTCAACTGTAATGGTCTGTGAAGCGAAAGGATTTGGGCTCTGAACTAATGCAGCGGATGTTCTGCATCTGTTTTGCTCTTCTGGCTTCTAATCTAAGCTGCCTTGCTCGCTCTTTAGCAGCTAGTTCTTCTGCTCGTTTTTCTTCTCTCTTTCTTTTTAGCCATCTGTGGAGAGAGAAACGGGACTAGAAATACTGACAGTTGCAATTCTAAGTTTTACGTCATCCATTCAAAGACACGTGTCCCCATTTAACTAGAGGCACCTTGTCCTGTAGGATAAAGTTAGGTGTCATGGCTGAGCCAGTCTAAAAGCCTGCCACTCCTAAACATGGGAAGCACTACTTTTCCATCCCAATTCTCCTGCTTCTGCACTCACCTTCACCTCCCCCTTTTTGTTGAGCTGATTCAACTCATAGGCTCGAGTTGAATCCATTTTATTGGATTAACTTTCTGCTTGTTTAATGAACTGAATCAACCCAAGCCTGCTCCAGAACAGGCAAAAAGGGGCAGGGGAGAAGGATCTCCCTTTTTCAGCGGAAGCAATTCACTATTTCAGCTCAGGTTCTGACAAGTAATTTCACAACAGTGAACAAACAACATCAAGGAATTGATGTATTTCTACTAGAGTATAAGTTTATGAGGGCATATTCATGCGGGGGGGAGGGAGGGGGGAGGGACTTGAGCAGTAAAGATGTACCATGAAATAACTACAGTCGTAAGCTGATAGACTACGAAATTTTCAAATATGATTCCCTAGGAATGACCCTACTCACTCTTTAAAGGCTCTGTTGCATTCCTCTGTTCTTGGAAAAAAGGCAATTCCCTCAGCTTGGCGTCTCAAAATTTCTATCTGTTTTTCTTTCATGTGTTCTTGGTGCTTTTTTTTAAGCCATAACTTGAAGGCTTCTTCTGGATTCCTGCTCCTTTCCTATTTAAAAAAAGAATACATATACACACAAGGCTTATCATTAAATGACCTTTATATTAATCATGTTATAATAATTTTTTGAACTCTGCTGGCATCTCCCATCCACAAAACATACTTTATAAGCAAACTAGAGCATATGCTAATCTGGCATGGAATATATACATGAGCAAGCATTCAAAGCGGTATGTTTTAAAAAAATACTGAATTTAGCTTCTCAAGCCCATCGCTAGAAGGCAGAGGAACTTCAGAACAGAGCATCTGAATCTTCAGGTTTTGGTCAAGTCACACACATTAACTGCTTGCCAACAAGTTCCGATGGTAAGGAATACACTTCAAAGGGTTTTCTGGCTGCATGTTCACTGCAGGGTTCCATCAAGTCACTCCCCTGATAAAAAGGAGCATTCCTGTATCTCCTGTGATTTTATAGCTATTAAGTTCATATATGCAGCTTCTACGGCGCAAGCCGTATGTAAAGCGTATGTAAATTTTCATATGCTTAGAATTTGGTTTTCCTATCAAACCAGAGCACTATAGATCCCAGTCTTACATGAAGGAGATCTTACTTTGCTGTTCACGTCTTCTAGCTCCTTTGCACGACGAAGTCGCTTCTCTTCTTGCACTTGTTCTTTCTTCTTCTGTAACCAAGCTTTAAAAACCATCTCATTCTCTCTTTTCTTCTGTTCTTCTTGTTCCCTTTTCCTTTCTTCTTCCTTGAATGGAATGAAGCGTGAATAAACTTAGTTTTTAAGAGAATCGTCTTAATCTGCAAAGGCCTTCATTGTCACAATAGACAATAAATAAGCCATTTGAGTGATAAGAGAGAGAGACAAAAATACTGATGAAACAGGAATACTCAACGACTGCATCATAGTTGATACTACTTTTAGGAAGAAACGAGTTTGAGCGCTTCTGCAGTTCATGTTACATTCAGACACTTTCAGTCTAACCCCTTCTGTGATTACCTCCATTTCCACGATGCATCTCGACTCACAGACATTTCAATAGGTCAAGACTTTAAAATTAAGCCTGCCCAATAGCTCTGATTGATTGGCTTAAAATCAGTTTAAACTGATGCATTTTAAAAATGAATGAAACTCTCAGGCTTGATGGACTACTAAACCCTAAAGGATATTTAACTACCTATGGACTGCAGGCACTACCTTATAAATAAGGATTTTTTTCTGGACATAAAGTTGTAATGTATTTACTTAAGGAGCATTAATAGCTTCAGACTTTTTTCAAGTTTACAAAGTGAACTCATTTTTACAAAATTGAGAAGTTTTTTGTAATTATTAATTGCATTTTAGCTAACGACAAGTATCTACAAGGAGGAGAAAGGTTTTCAAACAACACTTCAGAAAGCTGATGAGGACATTTTACCAGGTTTTGATTCTCTTTGACACAAAAGCTACAATCCCCACTCATTTCAACACTCGGAGAAATCTATTCTTCTTGCGAATAGATGATGTTCCTTGCACCTACACACCACTTTCAGACTATCCTCCAAATTTACAATTTGTAATTTACTGAAATGGAAGAAACCCCACCAAAATGAAGCGGATGGATTCCAGTAATGTCAAGAAATGTTTCACGCCTGTGAAATCCATCACAGAATGGAAGAACTCCATTCAAGAATGAAGAAATAACACATTCTTACCTTTTCATAAGTCAGCCAACAGAGGAAGAGATTTAGCACACGCTGTTAGGAAAATGACCGTCCTTACCTCCACCACACTACCTTTTACTTTAAAGACACAGAGTATGGTGTCAAGAGATCTAGTCTTGTGTGTACAAAGAAACATCAGTAACTCTTCACATTTCATACGCCTTGTTACTGAGCTAAGCCTCAGCAAATTTTTCAAATAAAGCAAGCTAGACCTATTTCCACAGACAGAAAGCAACCTTTGAAGCTACTCAGCCAGTTTACTTAGAACATCGTGGCACAGAAAAACAGTAGATGCTTCATGCTCTTTTTATAGAGCAACATACATAGTAAGTTACCTTTTTGTACTTGTATCATCATAATGCAAAGCGAAGAAAAACATTGAAGTTTTTAAAATCTTTGGTAAAGATTTCTGAAGTTCCTGTTACAGCTGTCAGAGGCTGACTCTCTATTAAATATTATTTTTTTCTGACTAAGGAGCTGAGAAAGAATTAAAAGGGGTTTTTTGCCAGTAATACCTAAAGTACTGATTTTATTTTCTAAAATAGATTTTTTTTTTTCTTTTGAATTACTGCCCTTTATAGATACAAGAAGAATAACCTCAGTATTGGGAATCTTTTCTTCTTTTAGTCCTCTGTGTAGCACCCAGGTAAAACCAAGTAAGAGGAAAAGTAGAAAAGTAGTATCAATTAACAAAGAAAGGGGAAAAAAACCTACTTTGCAACAAACTCATTGAGAAAACTTACTACAACACTCACCCATGCAAAACCTTTACAGGAAAAAAGTATCCAGTTAATTATCGGTCAACATGACTTCACCTGCATGCATCTTACACAAGCAGCAAGGCATGCCACTTCTGAAGTCAGCTGTATCTTCCATACATGTTAAACACACCTTGCTTTGTTCATAGTTCTCACAGTCATTCTCCTGTGTAAACCTTATTTTATGACTGAACGCTCTCCCAGATGATAATTGCCTATTACATACTTCATGAGCACCCAAATGTGCACCTGCATTACTGTGGTTAATGTTAACTTCCTGCATTGCAGTGTAATCTGTGGAGATGCGGTACCATGTGCTACGTTCCAGTAAACACTGGGCCTGTAATGGAACCTGGGTAGAAAGAGAGTCAATAAGCAAAAGCAGTAAGTACAATACAGCAGAAGAAGGCCTATTTATGAAGGATATATTAAAATAAATACTTGATTTCTCCTGTAAGCAAGGCATGAGCCTATGCCACTCTGTGGGGTTTTTTTCTTTTAAGGAAAGGAGTTTTGAGAGATTCTGTACAAACTCCAGAGAATTATCATTATTATTATTGTTATTGCTGCCTCTTTTATCATGGAAAAATGGAGTAAATGCCCTGAACATGTATATGGTCTCTGTGAAGCAGAGGAACAGGATGGTCACTGTGATCTACTTGTTGCCTCTATATCTTTACCTCTTTCCTCAGTTTTTCTTTCCTTTGTTCTAACTGCTTCCGCAATTCTTTTTGTCTGGGAGAAAGACAGTAAGTGGAGCTTCTCACGGGCACATTTGCAGACTGCACTCTCTGCGGAGTCTTCCGTCTTCCCAGACCTCTTGCAGCATTGATAGCAGAATTTGGACGACGCTTAGGGTTAGACGGAGGCTTAGGGAAATACACACACTCTTCTCCACCAGGAGAAAAAGAATGTGCTCCTGGTCTTACTGTAGGTACTTCCTTCACTCCAGAGACAGTGCCAAAAGGACCGTAGTGTGAAGATTTTGGAGACATATGTTGAGTTTCAATATCAGTAAAAGAAACACTTATAGGGGGCAAAAAGCCCTGGCTTTCAATATCACGTAAACTTAAGAGTTCAAACTTCCCATCTTTTTCCACTAGGATATTACCATCCTTCTCTTCCTCATCCTTGCCAGCATGTGGTGAAAGTGATGTGTTTTCCTGTCCCATTTCATTAGAAATATGCAACCGAGATAGCCTATTTGAAACATCATCTCCTCTTGCAAGGTCACTTTTACAAACTTCAGCATCTTCTAGAGGAGGAACTTCAAGATCCACCAACTTATCCTTAAATTTTAATTTCCGTTCTCTGTTCTGATCCACGGGAGCTTGATTCTCCAGCAGTTTGTTGGCTTCTTCAATCTTTTCCAAGATGTAACGCTTTATTTCTTCATCCTCTTCCTCATCCAGTTCCTGCTGGTTTTCCAGCTTGGATTCCTGGATAGAGCTTTCACTATCAGTATCAGATACACGGTCCCCCTGTTTAGTATCAGACCCGGATTCCAAACTCTCTTCATTGGAGGGTCTCACTTTTGCATCTACATCTG